>NW_009258688.1:1196316-1237956 GCF_000687185.1 Egretta garzetta
GAGAGGGACCTGGGGGGACTGATGGATGAAAAGCTAGACATGAGCCTGCAATGTGCGCTGGCAGCCCAGAAGGCCAACCGTACTCTGGGCTGCATCAGGAGAAGCGTGGCCAGCAGGTCGAGGGAGGTGATTCTGCCCCTCTACTCAGCTCTGGTGAGACCTCACCTGGAGTACTGCGTCCAGCTCTGGAGCCCTCAGCACAAGAAGGACATGGAACTGTTGGAACGGGTCCAGAGGAGGGCTACAAAAATGATCCGAGGGCTGGAGCACCTCTCCTATGAGGACAGGCTGAGAGAGTTGGGCTTGTTCAGTCTGGAGAAAAGGAGGCTACGGGGAGACCTGATTGCGGCCTTCCAGTACCTAAAGGGGGCCTATAGGAAAGATGGGGAACGTCTTTTTAGTAGGGCCAGCTGTGTTAGGACAAGGGGAAATGGTTTTAAACTAGAACAGGGTAGGTTCAGGCTAGAGGTAAGGAAGAAATTTTTTACAATGAGGGTGGTAAAACACTGGAACAGGTTGCCCAGAGAGGTAGTGGAGGCCCCATCCCTGGAAACATTCAAGGCCAGGTTGGATGGGGCTCTGAGCAATCTGATCTAGTTAGCAGTGTCCCTGCTCACTGCAGGGGGGTTGGACTAGATGACCACTAGTGGTCCCTTCCAACCCTAAACATTCTATGATTCTATGATTCTAACTAAACCATCAGTGCGTTATGAACATTATTCTCATCCAAAATCCAAAACACAGCACTATACCAGCTGCTAGGAAGAAAATCAACTCTATCCCAAATGAAACCAGGACATTTATAAAAGAAATGGCATCTTTAAAAAATAGGGACATTAGCTATTCTCTTCAGATTTTGCTCTTTGCCACACCTGGTCTGAAGTATAAGAAATCTGTCATAAGCCAATCAGAGGAAACAATGTAGCTCATACCAATTAACAGTATGATCAGACGATTGCAAGCGGATGTGTGAGGGCTGCTTCAGATGTTGCTAACCCCTCCATTCAGCTGGCTGGAGCACATACCTAATTGTTTGCAGGGTGAAGTGAGAGGTGTTAATCCCCCTGGAGGAGAGATTGGCTACAGGCAGCTCTGGCTGTCAACCTTTTTAAACTGCTAAAGGGATTGTTACTGCTGGTCTTCATAGGTCAGAAGTGAAACGCAGGTGAGCTTCAGCTCCATAGTGACCAATGCCACTGAGGCAAGACTGCTGTCTGAGGGGGGTCCACAGCTCCACTTCCCTCGAGAGGCAGGGCTGGCTGCAGGGGACAGTTGGAACTGCCAATAGTGGCCTTGGGCAAGCCAGTGTGCCCCAGCCAAGGGGCTGTGGCAGCTTGTTGCCATTCCAGCAGAGCATGGATGAGGCAGTCAAGAGGTCTGACCAGGTATGGTGGGGAGAAAGAAATGGTCTCTCCTGCTGCCTGTGTTGCAGCTGTGCTAGAAAGAAGGGCTAGTACCTTAAGTGCAGGGAATAACGGGGATAAAGCTGAAGTAAGGGGTGAGAAAAGTAAACAGAGAAGAATCCCAGATGTGTAAAGGAGGACTTGCTAAAGGAGCTGGGGCATCAGCATTTGTATGATACCTTCTTACCTAGACCTCAAAGTGCTTTATAAACAAAAGCTTTCCTGATGCTTCCTGAGATGGATGTAGAGTATGTGATGCATGGAGAACAAGTAACATGTCCAAAGTCACACAAAGTCAGGCAAACGTGGACTGAATCCCTATTCCCATCTGCTGCCTGTTACTGCTTCCTGCTCTCTCACTGGGAGTAATGCAATGCAAGGCAGTGTCAGATAGCGGTCTAAGAGCTGACTGACTTGCTCACAGTCAGCAAGGTGTCAAAGGCAAAATCTCAAGCAGAATCCAGAAGTTCTCAATTCCAATATAAAGGTGCTGTGGAATACCCTGTTAGACTTTTAACTCTGGGAGATTTTTTTTTTTTTAACAGATGGAATTGCTGATTTTCTGTATCGCACCTGTAACAATTTTAAAGATGTTTCTACCGTTTTTAGGAACACCACATATTATAAGAGGCAAGCTGACCTTATTGAGTTGTCAGTTCTGTTAATTTGTTGATAAAGCAGTACAAGTGATAGTTACAAAATCACTTGTGAGACGTTATAGTTAAACACCTGAAGAGAAAGGTTCTCATTTTGGAACACCCTAGCTTCAAGGTGACATGCAACTTAAGTCATGATAGAATGGTGGGTAACTTATGACTGGAGTATCTCTTCAATGAGAAAAGGCAGAGACCTGCTTCTTTCAGGAAGATTTCCTGATTCACAGGTGTGACATAAGGTGCATTTCAATTAGGTTAATGTATTACAAGTTCCTTTGTGAAGTTGGTATTTGACTTAGATATATTTGCAAAAGGTATTTAAGTAACTAAAATGTATTTGCTGCTTCTCTCAGAAGGGGTTAATACAAGATTCTCATGCTTTAGTAACAAAATGCATGATAAGAAAGCAAGGTCTAAAGTAATCAAGTTGTTCCTAGATTCACATAATCCGGTACATTCCATTTTATGGGTTTGTATGTAATATTTGCGATTTGTTCAATTGAAGTAGTTAAAAACACTTATTGTGGTATACTAACTTATATTTGTATTAAGGTTGCAATGAAATAGCCATTAAAATGAAAATTGTGTTAAATTGGGGGGGATTACCAGTAGCAAATTTAATTTATTTTTTTTTTTGCTGTCCTAATAACCCTAATGTACCTTAATGCACACTTGAGAGCAGACTACTGTTTTGATTTTGGTGATGCCCACATGTCGTTTAAAAAGTAGATTTTCTCAGATACAGAATAATAGATTAACCTTGCATGCAAATGATGATAATTCAGACTTTCTTCTATATGCCCATTCTTTATTTGGGTAATAGTATTATTAAAGATTTGTTTAGTCTGAGAGAAGTTACCTCAAAAAACTAGTTTGTGTTTTATGCTTAGAACAATCTTTGAACTGAAGTATGTAGTTAATTGAACTGAACAGGATCAATTAAATGTGACTGTTAGTAAGTGACCTCAAAGTTTATGTTCAGTAACGTACTTCACATACAGTTTTCCTTTGAAAAATGTACCTGGAAACATGCAATTAGTGTTGCATTTGGCATCCGGACATGGTCCTGGGCAACAAACTCTAGGTGGCCTTGCTTGAACAGGGGTGTTGGACCAGATGCCTTCCAGAGGTTCCTTCCAGCTCAAACCGCTTTATTATTCTATAGTCAGAAGTCTTTGGGCATATTTTGAACATGCACTCAGTCCGTCGTGACACAGGCTGTTTTCCAGTTCCTTTTCTGTACCAGCAGCAAGCTCAGCAGCTATCAGTCTTGCATCCAGACTTTGGTTTTGAAACTTAAATCTCTACCTCGCACGTGCATATTTGTCACCTTCAACTAATTGCAACCTATGACTTCAAATTTGATCCTAAATGTTCTCCACTTATCAACTTGTATTAATGCGTAGAAGACATTACGTTCAGTCTAAAGTTAACATATGCAAGTTATGATGTGTATGAAGTTGTTTTCTTGAAGAAAACAGGGCTTGTTGCAGCATATCTCCTTTTAAGGACAAGTAGTGTGTACAAAGATATTCAACCAATTCAATCAATTATTTACCTATGAAGTCTGTTAAGTGTTTGATCAGTTTAATTGCAATGACGGGATAGCAGAAGATTCCTTAAGTTAAAATGTATTTTTCCTTCCTTTTCAAAGAAAAACAGCTGTTATTTGTATAGCATAAATGAGGAGGATAATTTGGAAATGGGAAAGAAACTTCTACCGATGTATAACTCTTCAGGGCTTGCTCTCACCATCAAGATCAAGGACAACGCCAATTCTTGCACCTTCCACTTCAAAATGAAACAAGTGACAGTTTTTCCCAGTACATGTTTCATTAGCATGAGTTATAAATTAGTTTCAATGACAATACCCACATAATTGTTTTACTAATTCTCTATGTTGCCACAGAACTTGTGAAACCTGTTGTCATGATTGGGACTATATAGATACTCTACCTGTCATTTATGCTTTTTCTTGTCTGCCTAGGCAGCTGGGTTAGCTTTGAAATTCTCTCAATATTAGAGACCAGTACAAGAAATGAATTTTATATAAGGCTTCATCCACTCCCATTCCTTCATTCCTGATACGGTATTTTGAAGCTCAGTGCTAGAGTAAGAAACCTGGCAATAGCTAATGGAAAGTAAGGTGAATAGCAGCAGGTGTTGGCTGTTACATTAGAGAGGTGAGTTACAGAATACAAACAAGAAGGGAATGGGAAGTTAGAAGCTGGAACTTCCAGGTGGAAGTACTGAATCTGTGTTGCCCAGAAAAGAGTGAATGCTGTAAGCGCTAAAGGTTTCGTGATCTTCTGCATATACTGTTGTAGGTGCTTGGGGGAATTAAATGCAGAACAAACAAGATATTCAAGTTTGGGTTATCCAAGTAGCTTCCTGTAATTTCTGTAAACTTAGAATTTCTCAGTTTTGAGAGCTGTTCAATCCAGAGTATAATGTCTAAATATTACAGAATTTCTTCCACTTTCTCACAAAAATACATGAAAATGAGTAAAATTTAGTCCTAGTTCAGATAACTCTTGATGATGTTCCTGATGCTTTAACTGAGGCCTAGGCGCTTTACTTCTTGCTTATGCTGGTATCATCACAGCAATGCAAATATTCTCAGGTGATGAAGTTTATTCCCCAAAGGCATGTGATACTGATACAGTATAGCTGTTCTCATACAGAGAGAAATTAAACTGATATGGGTCCTCTTGATTGGCACAATTGCATCCAAATCATTTGGTCTAATTATTTTTTCCCAACAGATACAGTTATACTAGCTATATATATATACACACACACATGCATACACACATACGCACCCCACCATGTGTGTGTATAAAAATGCAGATCTAATTATACCTTGGTGTTTAGGCCAAAACTTCTATGTATGTTTAAGGGCTGGTAAAGGTATCATAGTGTTAGTTGCACATATCCAAAGGAAGCTGACTCCCATCTGCTAGAGAAAGGTTTGATATACGGTCAGGGCTTAACGGGACAGATATAAAAGCATAAATGACTCCAAGGGTTCTGTGAACCAGTGGAGTCTTGGTGTATGCCCAGTGACTTCAGCCAGAGACAAACTCAAGGAATGTGCTCTAAAGACTTTTGCATCCACCAGCTTTCACCCCTCAGACTTATGTCCTATAACAGTGCAGTGAGTCATGGGCAATTAGACATGTAAACGGGGAAAGGGGTGTTTTTAAATATAGCCTTTGCAAGGAAGTTTTAAAGTCTCTTTTAAATACTGGCTTTCATTTCTAAAGCAAACTGGAAGCAATGCAAGTTTTTGGGACATTGTTATCCACAGAGTAAACATTATATATAATACTGGTAAGACTTTAAAAATCATACTTCATATCAATATGTTTTTCTTTGGATACAATTGACTTTTTTTCTTTTTCTACAATTGACTTTATAATGCTTTCCCATAATAAATTAACTTTCCTGTCTGTGTTTGATACTCTTTGGATTTTATTGTCACACAAATATTTGCAGATTTTTTTTTTTTTTATTTTACAGGTGGTTGGGTTTGATAAACTTTCCTTAAAAATAAAATGTTCAGTGTTTTTGAGATTTCTTCATTTTCCAAAGACTTCGCTGGTAGGAATGCAGTTACTGAATGATGAACAAGCACATTCATTGCTTACTATAGCAGAAATGACTGGAGTTCAGTCTTTATAAACTATTTTTTTAATAATAGCTCTCCCCACTTGAGAGTGCATGTGCAGAATCATGATGGCATATTTGGTTTCAAACTACTGCATTTTGTCCAGTAACACCCTGTTTCTTTCAGCTTTGCTGCTGCTCATATCTGTGTCTCCTAAAATACCTGGTTTTCATATTATATTTTTTTCTTGCAGGTTGCTTTCCTTGATTGAATCCTTGATATATATACTTTTTTTTAATAAAATTTTAAGACCTTCAGGTGATTTCTCAGTGCTCATTTATGTCTGCAAACTCTCCTAATTTAGTGTTTGGACACTTTAACATTGCCATTTCCTGCCAATACTGCAGATTTTTAAAGAAATCTGCCTGGCACCAATCACTGTGATGTCGCATTAAATGCCGTCACAGTCTAGGCTGTTGACAACTTAGTCCAGAGAAGAGGCTTTCTCAGTGTCTCCACTGCGGTGTTACTGGTGGTATGCTGCCTTTGGGCTTAGGAGGAGTTTCTAAAACCTTTGCTGTTATACAGTTGTGCAAGTGAACAATTGGTTTGAAGTTTGTGATAGTAGTCTTCTGCCTGGTCTAGAGCTCCATATTGTGGCAGGTGTCATTTTGGATGAAACTCAGTATTTATGTATCAAACCAATTGGCTTTCCAAACATTGTAGTTTGTTGCTTTGTTTACTTTGTACTCTTTACCTAGCTTTCACCTGATGCAGCCAAGACATTTCCAGTGAATGTTTAAGATGAGAAAGCAGTATCTTTTACTTGTGAAATATCCAGGTATACTTCTTGTGTTCTTCATATTCAGCTAACTTTTTATATAAATTGTTTAGCTATGCATTTTTTTTCTATCTAGGTACTGATGTCCTCACTCAGTAATTAGTTGTTACTAAAAAAGAAATCTGAAGGCACAGGGAAAAATATCCCTTCTGTGATAGCATTCTTCTGTGGTATTTTATAAGATTGAAACATTTCATTAATATTCACTTCGTGTTCAAGCAGACATTGTTCCAGTACAGGAATGGCTTGTAAAACTGGCTGCTGTTTAAGCAGCTCTTCCTCCGTGCTCAGGATCAGTGCATCCCTGTGAGCAGGAAATCAAGTAAACGAGGTAAGAGGCCTGCATGGATGAACAAGGAGCTTCTAGTGAAACTCAAAGAAAAGGGTAAGCTCCATGGAATGTGGAAGGAGGGTCAGGCCACTTGGGAGGTATACAGGAAAGCTGCCAGATCATGTAGGGAAGCAACTAGAAAGGCCAAAGGCTCACCTGGAACTGAGTTTGGCAAAGGACATCAAGGACAACAAGAAGGGCTTCTTCAAGTATGTCAGCAGTAAGCGTAAGACCAGGGGTAATGTGGGACCGCTGCTGAATGAAATGGGTGCCCTGGTGACAGAAGATACAGAGAAGGCAGAGCTACTGAATGCCTTCTTTGCTTCAGTCTTCACTGTCGAGGCTGGCCCTCAGGCTCCCCAGTCCTGGCTGGTAAGCGAGCTAGCTTGGAGAAAGGAAGACCTTCCTTCTGTTGATGTGGATCAGGTTAGGGATCTTTTAAGGAAGCTGGACACCCACAAGTCCATGGGCCCCGACGGAATGCACCCGCGAGTGCTGAAGGAACTGTCAGACGTCATTGCGGAGCCACTCTCCATCATCTATGAAAGGTCGTGGAGAACAGGAGAGGTGCCTGATGACTGGAAGATAGCCAATGTCACTCCAGTCTTCAAAAAGGGCAAGAAGGAGGACCCAGGGAACTACAGGCCGGTTAGTCTCACCTCTGTCCCTGGAAAGGTGATGGAACAACTCATTCTAAGTGACCTCTCCAAGCAAGTGGACGACAAAAAGATCATCAGGAGTACCCAGCACGGATTCACCAAGGGGAAATCATGCCTGACCAATCTGATAGCCTTCTATGATGGCATGACCGGCTGGGTAGACAAAGGGAGAGCGGTGGATGTTGTCTACCTTGACTTCAGCAAGGCTTTTGATACTGTTTCCCATAACATCCTCATAAGGAAGCTCACGAAGTATGGGTTGGATGAGTGGACAGTGAGGTGGATTCGGAACTGGCTGAATGACAGGGCCCAGAGAGTTCTGATCGGCGGGGCAGAGTCCAGATGGAGGCCGGTAGCTAGTGGAGTTCCCCAGGGCTCGGGTGACCTGCTAGATAGCAGCTCTGCTGAGAGGGACCTGGGAGTCCTGGTGGACAATAAGCTGACCATGAGCCAGCAATGTGCCCTTGTTGCCAAGAAGGCCAATGGTATCCTGGGGTGTATTAAGAGGAGTGTGGCCAGCAGGTCGAGGGAGGTTCTCCTCCCCCTCTACTCTGCCCTGGTGAGACCCCACCTGGAGTACTGTGTCCAGTTCTGGGCTCCCCAGTTCAAGAAAGACGAGGAACTCCTAGAAAGAGTCCAGAGGAGAGCTACTAGGATGATAAAGGGACTGGAGCATCTCCCCTACGAGGAAAGGCTGAGAGAGTTGGGCTTGTTCAGCCTGAAGAAGAGAAGACTGAGAGGGGATCTCATCAACACATACAAATATCTTAAGGGCGGAAGTCAAGAGGACGGAAGCAGTCTGTTTGCAGTGGTGTCCAGCGACAGGACTAGGGGCAATGGATGCAAACTGAAACATAAGAGGTTTCAGTTGAATATGAGGAAGAACTTCTTCACTCTGAGGGTGGCAGAGCACTGGAACAGGCTGCCCAGGGAGGTTGTGGAGTCTCCTTCTCTGGAGATATTCAAAGCCCGCCTGGATGAAGTCCTGTGTAGCATGCTCTAGGTGAGCCTGCTTTAGCAGGGGGGTTGGACTAGATGATCTCCTGAGGTCCCTTCCAACCCTTACGATTCTGTGATTCTGTGATTCTGTGACTCAGAATGCTTCATGGATTAAATATATCTGTTACTGAAGGAACGTTACTGGATACTCTGAGGTGAGAATAAGATAAAGCCTAGTCTTGTTGTATGTTGAAACCAGAGACTAAATTCAGTTTACTATCCCAAGCCTCTTTCCACTGAAATCCAGTCATAGCCACAGCACACAATGAGGCTTCAGATCTGGCAGTTCTTAAGGTTAACTTCACAATCTTCGTAGTGTTCAGATGCATGTAAAACATAATTTAAGAAACAAAAAAGCTCTTAAATTTTACACAGATGCTTTTTGCTGCATATACTGATACTGCAACACAAACGTGTTTAATGGATTTGAGTTCTCTGTGTTAAAAGCATGGTCTTACATTTCAATGATGTTTCTTTTCTTGACATGCATTTGTTTGTAAGTGTATTCTTCATTTCATGCTAGAGATAAAGGTATTTAATCAAGTTATTTTTTTACATGCTCACTATACTTTACCTTCTATATATTTGTCATCTTAGTCCCCAAATCCATGATATCTCAAGACCGGTTTATATGCATACAGCTTATTCATGCTTTATCTGTTAAGCAGCTGGACATTTCTCTTCTACAGAACCTATTCTTCAGTGGGAACTTGGTGGAAAAAATATCCCCTAAAGACCTTGATGCTGTAATACCTTATGTAATAAATACCACACTGTCAAAATCTCCATGTGCTAATGATGTGATAGTCATTGCCCTCATCTGTGAGAGTGTTACATTTCATGGTAAGCGTACATCTCTGAGCTTTCCAAATGCACAATTAATCTCTACAAGTGAAAAGCAATAAATATGTGAAAGTTCTGATATGTTCTGAATTAGCTATAATTTATCAAATTGCCTTCTGCAGTCTGCTGTGTCTTTTTTGCAAAATCAGTTTAGCCAATGAGACAGTCTGGTATAATGCTTTAATTAAATTTCAGACATAGCTGGATAATTAAGAAGTATATTCTCTGTATCTTTGTGTTTTATAGCTCATTTATATATTCTCACTCTTCCTATTGAGTGTTATTTGTTCAAAAACATGCAGTGACTAAGGGGAAAAAATATAAAACCTCCCAGGTTAAATTATCTGAGATAGGAAGGGATATTCAGAAGTCTAGGGATATTTAATGTAGGAAACAAATAAAGGAGGAAAAAATGTGTAGTTCTGTAACATAACAAACTGCACAAGAAAATTGTTTTGAGCATATGATTCCAGAACAAGGGCTATCAGTGAAGACCTTCCTCTTTGATTTAAGGCAAGTTATAAATACTTTGTTGACATCACTATCTCATTATGTGTTGGGACAAAGAGTTGTTTGATTTCCCTTAGGTGGGATTAATCTCTGGATTAATCTCATACTCCTGCCTGGCTCATTGCCTAAACTCTTTGTAGTCAAGGGAGAGAAACAGGCGTTTTTAGAGTGCAACATTCTTCTCATTTAACTTTAGATGCCTGTCTTTAGACAGACTTCTTTATCCAGGCTGGCTGGCTGGGTAAAGTGTTAACTTGTTTCTGTGATATGTCTCGAGTCTAAAATGATTTTTAAAAAATCTGCTAAACTCCTCACCTGCTTCTCCTCAGATGTCCTTGCAACTTCCTTTCTCCTCTAGACAATACTTGCCACTCTGTCCGGTTTGTGTTTTACTTCGTCCTGTAGGCTTTGTCTAAATCCTGCAAGTTCTTTCCACTATTATTCCAAGACACAGCTTTTCCTGTTCCTCCCCAGAGTTGAAAGTCCCATGACTTATCTTCTCTCTTCATTATTAAATTATCTTCTGTATTAAGCAAAGTCAGAGAAATCTTATACCTTCACATATACTCAGTGCTGAAGAAAAAAAAAATTGCATTTCCTTGCATCTCTCTGCTCTCCCCCTTTATTGTTACTGAAAACATAAGCTGTTTTTTCTTTAGTGTGAAAACTCTTTATAGCCTTTCTTAACTCCACCTTGTCCCATTCAGTATTTACAATATATCTGATGCCTGTGTCCATATACTTGCTGAATTTTTTACTAACCTTTTTTTTATTTCTCCAGTGTTACTCCTTACTCTTGGAAGAATATGCAAGCACTTACAGAGCTGTCATCTTATCATTTCTCAAATCCCTCCTCAAAGCAGTCCTCTGCACCAACAGCTCTACTATTAAGAGTATATTTAGACTGCTGCTATGCAGAAACCATTGCTTCTCATGCTAAATAATATCTCATTGTTTCCTGTCTTCAGATATCCGTTCTTGCTTAGATTTTAAAACAGGGATCATTTTATATATTTATTCTGGTTTTGTACAGCACAAACCAAAGGGGGACATTTCAGTCCTTTATTAGGATTCCTAGACACTGTGGTAATACAAAAAATCCATTACAGCAATACTGAAATTATTAAAGTAATACTTAACATTTCTCATAGCACTTTCCAGAAATACGTATGTGCTATTTTTTATTGTTTTCTAGATAGGCACCTGAGGCACTGAGCAGTGATATACCTGGCTCCAGTTATTCAGTTTGTTGATGGATTTTATTCCAATCTCTAGCATGTGATCCTCTGCCTCAGAATTTGTGTTGACCATTATCCAGATCCAGGAAAAAAGTCGCACTATACAAAAGGATTATGCAATTGATTGTACTATGAAGCCTGTAAAACATCCTAGGAAAGTGGATGTGATGAGCTATTACTCGAGATGAAGGATGTTCTAGGTAGTCACTCGAAAAATAGAATGGTTGAATGAATTGTAAGTCATAATTCTGGAAGAACCCAGGGTGATCTTTCAGTCTTACCTTTACTGTAACACAGCTGGTAGAGATTTCCAAGTTTACTTCTAGAGAAAGTACTGGTCATGTTGACTCTGTCTGTCTTCACCCACTAGCTTTTCCAGTTCAGCTGTGCCTTGCAGACCAGTTGAGTCTGAGAGATCATTCTTCTACGAGTTTTAGAAAATAAATGACTGGTTAAAAAGAGAGCCTATTCATGTGCCAGTGAGGGGGGAGTAACAACCTGAATGTATCCTTTAATAGACATAATGTAGGAGATCCACAACATAAGGCTTCCATCTCATTAAACTAATTGTGTCTTGTAACAGTGTGTTATTTAGAGGCGTATCTGTCTTTTACATGTTGTATTAGCATGAGCAACTTAAATATTTAGCAAACTAGTTTTATATACCATTCTGTGATCTGCTGAGATGATATACAGGCCCTAGTGTCTGCAATGCCAATGGAAGTGACTGCTCCCATCTAATGGGAAATATAAAAACAACAGAAAAATGTAATCCCACTCTATACCAATAACATGTAAAAGGTATGTTCCCAGATCCAGAAAGTTCACAGTGGGACCTATATGCAGTAGCAAGTGGAAGGATAACATGTAAGTAAAATTACCAAATAATTTAAGCATATTTTTAACATGCTATTTAACATATTGTATTTAACAGACCCAGGTGATTTATCCAAACTACCATAAGTATATTCTGTTGAAGTTTACCTCACTTTTTCAGAATGCTTTTGCAGTTGCTTACTTATCAATCGCATTGAAATATTGCACTATAAAACACTGGAGTAGAAATTGAGGCAAAAGCAGTTGCTAGGATTTCTTGTTCTTTCAACAAGAACTAAGAACATTTCAGCTTTTCATTACAAAACGTGACAGATTCATGTGGAAAAAATAACATCTCAAGAGATGAAAGGCAGAACTGGCATGTGACGGGCAAGCATTTGATCATTAAACTCAAGAAACAGCTAAAAATCTTTCTACTTACAACTTCAAACTTTGTTATATATATATATATATGTATATGTGTATATATTCTTCCTTTGTCCTTCCTTCTTTAGTTCCTGGGTTTAAGTTCTTTTTCAACTTTTTTGCTTTAAAGTTCCACTCCCATCCTTTATGAAAAAGTATGTGCTAAGTAAAAAATCTTTCAAAATAAGCCCCAGAGCAAGATGCTCACAGCTCCTTAAACTGAATATTGCTCAGGTTGCTGGTGTGAATTGTGTTTGAAATAAGGACCATCTTTTCTTTTTTCTTGCACAGTATTGAGCACAGGCAGTTTGGTCTCGATAGTAATGAGACACCTACCATGTTCCTAGTGAAGGACTCGGGCTTAACATCAGTTGTTATTCCAGTTGCAAAATAAATCTGAAACCAATCGATGGGTTTATGTCAAAATGACTGATGTTGATAAATCTACATAAAAGAAATAAACCTGCATATTTGTTTCTAGAGGTTAAGTACAATAACAACAACAACTACTAAGACACAGAAGTTTGAAATGAGCTTCATTTTTATTCCAGTGGTCTCAACCAGCCTTTACTTGGGTCTCAGATAGGCAACAGTTCTATGAAAGCTATGGTACAGAAGCAATAGAACTCCCAGAGCTTCCAGACAACATACTAATTTATTCTTTTTGTGTTTTTATCTGAACAGGGAAGGACTGTATCTGTTCTGTGCAAGAAAATGTTTTTCTTAAATGGATCTAACATTAATGGAGAGATTTGTAAAATAAATCTCTTTTATGTCAATGTCAATCTTTTTTAATTTTTTTTTTTAGGTGTCTATATAGGTGTCAGCTACATTGGATTTGCATATGAGGAAACAAAATGGTTCAGTATGACAAAAAAAACCTATTTACCCAACTTGGACGGTGGTAAATTTTGATTTTACAATGATTTAGTCAGGCAAACCTGGCAGGGAGATTATACCAAGCTAATAGGATTAGAGAGGGGAAAAAAAATTGTAAATATATATATAACTTTACTTTAGAACACGTAGACCTTCTCTGAATGTGAAACAAAACCAATACTATTTTAAGTGAAGTATAACCTGAGAACAACTGTTCTAATTCTAACTAAGGTTCTTTAATGATTATGAAAATTTATTAAAAAAATAAAAGGGTGGGACTGTATTGTACCAGTGGATCTAAAGGGTCAGCAGAAGAGCAGAAGTAAGTTGGGGGAAAAACTACCATGCATTATCAAAGCAATATCTATAATTTGCTATATCAAGTACAGTTACAAATATGAGCTCCCAGATGCTTCTTCTAAAGCTATTTTGTAAGTCTCCTTTAAGAATCAGGACTAAAACCCAACACTTAATTGATTATAACCAATGGTAACTAAGTATTTGTATATTTTATTCTCTGTCCTAGTTTATTTTGTCAGTGGTGGTGGATTTCTTTTATTGACATTATTTGCATGATGGCAGTTGAGTCATTGTATGAAGAATATTGTATTCTCCGTATATATACGTGGAATTACAGATATTTTGATGATTCATTTGTGGTTGTGGAGAGATTTTACATTTATTACTCAGCATAGTCTTCTGTTTAGGGAGTGTTGATTTAAAGGACATATGCTTCTGATTCAGCTGCTAGGATATTATTTAAAAACAGTGTTGGTGTGCATATAAAAGGAACTTCATTGACATTGGATAGGGGAAGCAATTTAGTCTGGATGCTTAAAACCTGTAGTAAGCTGTATTTTTAGACCTGGATCTTCCCATTTTTGTGTCAATCATTTGTGAATCCCTACAGAGCAGCTGGTTACAGGGACAGTACAATCCTAAACCTGCCTGTCTGACTGCATGGAGACATCCTTCCATGCCAGGCAGCATACAACCTGTGAGTACTGTATTATCCAAGGAGCATGCTTAGCTGTACAGTTTCAAGTGTAGGTTACTCTGCAGGGTGGTTGCCTGCATGAGCCTCCCTTCTAGCTTTGAGGGGAACTCCTGGGCATTTATGTAAATACTCTAGGGTAGACTTTAGGAATGTCAAATGATGTGTGAAGGGAATAAAGCAACAACCCTTCAGAGTGTTCATTTTTTTTCCCTTCCCAGGTCTATGATGACCTGTCACTTGTGAATATAATCTTAACGAATTTCATAGTCCTCACAACAATGGGCTTCTTTGTCAGTGAAGGCCTATACCATCCTACTGGGAAGATCATAAAAGTAAGTCACGCGAAGTAGCTTTTTAACCCAGTGTTGCAAAATTTTATCTAAAAAGAAAGTAAACAATTGTAACTATTTTCAGCAAGGTATTCTGGAAATATGACACTTTCTGTCATATTTCAGTTTTCTGTTTTCATTTTGGGAAAGATTACTTTTTGAAGCTCTCGGTAAAAGATCATAAAAATAAAGGCAGTGAATAAAGAAACCTAGTGTTCATCTTTCAAAAAAGTACATAGTGTGGCCTAAATAATAAATTTGATACATGAATTTGCCATATTATCAAAGTTTTTGAAAGAAGTATGACACTTCTAGCACTTCTTTTTATTATTATTATTTTGTACCTCTTGCAGAAGGAAAAAGTAAATCTTGCACAGGAAATTAAGTACCTATTTATTAATTTCAGGCTGCCCAAACAGCCAAGTTGTCAATGGATTTTGTTGATCTGAGTGACTTGAAATCTAGTCAGCAAGGTTGATTATTTCTTCTTCATTTTGAAGATATATTTTTTCTGTTTGGTATATAATCAGTATCTTTTTAATCAGCATTTTTAGGATATATATAATTCATTAGAAGCAATGCAAAGGATAGGGCACTGCTATAAATGCATGATTCCTGGATCTAATATGATATTTAAGTAATATACTTCCTTACATTTCTTTCCTGTTAACTGTAGACATATATTTCCTTTGAACTTGCAGGCACTTTCTGTCAAATTAGCCATGTCACTTAGTCATTTCATTGACAGGTCATTCTATACATAGTAAAGTGATCATTCTATGTATAGAATGGGCAATGACATTTATGACTTGGGAAATAACATTGCAAATCCTCATAGTGGGTATTCCTGAGTACCAGTGATGTTAACTGAGGCAGAATTTGGAACCAGAGGTAATAAAGTCACTTCAAAAGGGCTTGTGGTCCCCAAAGCTTGTTTTCTTCAGCTGAATTATTTGGGTTCATAAAATATACACTTTCCATAAAACCAACCTGCTTGTGTTCCTAAACCATTACAGGCACAGTAACAGAGTTGCAACAACAAAATTAACAGAGTTCTGGTACTGCTTTCCACTGTGCTTTAGTGCCTCTTTCACAACAAACTGTAGTTGTGCCTTCCATGCTACCAGCGCCAGTGAAGGCAGCAGAGGACACAGGACAGCCTAGAAAAACATTATCCATGCAGCAAAGTACGTTGTATTTCTGAGCCAACGTTGTCAGTGATTACAGATTCTTCAGTGATTTTTAACTGTTGACACTGAAGGAGTCTTTTCTGAGCATATGAAAAGTTGTAATTTTGGAAAGGCTGAAGTCTGTTGGATTCTTGTGTGACTGCAAAAAGCCCATCTTTCATGCAAAGACAGTCTTTCTGCCAAATTCCAAATCTTTATGGAAAATATGGTGCCACAAGAGCTTTACAGAACTAGGACAAAACTATTTTTTCCTGACCCTTAGACATAGTTGAACTTTTAGCCATTATTTTCCAAATTTTGGAAATGTCCTGTGATAGAAAGCTTGCAAGGAAAATTTCACTCCAAATGGCTGGTTTGGCAAATTTATAAACTGTTCTATGATTCTTACTAGAAGATTCTGTATTCTACTATCTTAATAATGAGCAATGCTATTAAGCCTGGTTTTAATGCAACTTCCATGATGGTGGCATCCTTTTGGAATTAAAAGTCTCTACCTGAAGTATCTGACTGACTCCAGTTCTCTAAACTGGTTATGTGCAAGTTTAGCAACACAAATCATGATCGTATGATGGACAGCTATCAGATGTTTACTCACAAAATTAAAATCAATTAAATATTCTCAATAGCTATATACTTGTCCACTGGAGGAACAAGACCAGGTCCACAACACAACACAGCCAATGCCTATGCCAGTATTACTTTGTTATCTGATGACAAAAGAAACAAACAAAGGATAGAAAAAAGAACAAGAAAAACTTTAGAGACACCAGCAAATCTCTCTTACCATCATTACAATTTGTGCTGTCTTTATTGCATGCTATTTTTATCCTCCTTAATTCCTTTCTTTTCCTAGTTCTCTAAAGTGAGGCTCCATGGCTTTGAAATGGTAAGAAACCTGGAAATGTAATCTGTTTTCAATCTTTTATTTGCAAATCTCTTTACATGAGTGAATATTTGTTTGTAAGTATTTGAAATCTTTGGGACAAACCAGCTCAACTGCTTAACATCTTAACATAGAGACAGTTTAGGGGAAGCCAAGATATTAGAAAAATGCAACTTTGGACTGTAAACTTGGAATTAAGTTACAGCTACTTGAATTTGGCTGGGATGTTACCAGTGGATATTCTTCTAAGAATGCAAAGCAATGTTTTTAAACAGAATGAAAAAAGCTTTGATTTTCTGTATTATGAGAATAATTATATCTCCAGTGGGTGGCATTGCTGCTGCTGCTCTTTGTTTATATTCAGACATTTCACTTTCCTGACTAGGAGAATAATCCATGTGCTATTTCCTTGGAGGTCTTTCAGAGTACTGAGATCCCATCTTCCTTAGCTTGAGATCAGTCAAGCTTTAAGTGATATAGCTATATCTGAATACAATGAATCATTTGTTTTGCCTGCCTATTATTGAAAGTAAACTTGTGTTATTTACAGATTTATTTTTATCTCAAAGGAGATACAATTACTTTACATCTTGCTTTCTTTTTATTTCTTATAGAATGATTATTTCAGTGCAAATATATGGTATAATCACTGGTGTCTAGCTACCAGAAAAATCTGGGAAGGTAAAATACCAGATTTTAAATTCAAGAGGCAGAGAAAAAAAAAAGTCCATTCAGAAGTTAATTTTTTTCAGCTTCTCAATCTCACAATTGTGAAGGAATTCATATCCCACTAAACTCACACAGAATTTGGGGGCCAAACTCCCTAGTTCACGTGAACATATCGATGATTAATTGCCAAGTACGTCTTTAATTTTAGAGCTATTTAACCTCTTGAATTTTATCCCCCTGCTAATATTCTTCCACATCTCCTTGTATCTGTGGGAAGGAAGGAAAAGAAACCTGGGACTTTGACATGTCAGTACGGATAATGGAAAAGCTGGATGGAAAAAGGATCCTGTGCTTTCTAACCGTGCTCCCTAAAGCTGTCCGGTGTCTCGCTCTCCTGCACTCACCTGCCAGGCCGCCTGCTGATCAGAGCACCACCTGGTGCACAGAAAGCAAAAAACTCTTGCTGTTACAATCGGTGCTGCTAAGTGGCCACTGAGAAGCTTCACATTACTGGGAGGATTCTTTCTCGGTTAGTTCAGGTAAAACAAAGTGAAACACTTTCATGTGAATTCATGCGAAACAAAGTTGCTCAGGTCTTGCAGGAAAAAAAAATAGCTTGTGCACAAGTCGATACATACATAGACTAGTATTTTCAAAGTTACATTTGTGTCACCCATCTTTTACGTATATTTTGCACAAGCAAGGTGACGCATTCAAATACCAGTGCTTATTTTCTGGTTCTTAATATTGTTTTGAACAGTTGTCTGAATTCAAAACAGCTACTCTTGCAATACAGATTGGAAGCAACATTTGAGAACTCCAGATCACAAGTTCTTTTCAAAAGTGCCTATGAAGTCTGCTGACAGATCCCATATGCAGAGGCTGGTGCATCTCTCTGTCCATGCAGTGTACAGCAAGTTGAAGGGAATGAGCCTTATACCAAAATTAGCCTTTGTGAATACAGCTTTATTCCCTGTCTCATTAAAAAGGTGACTACGAAAGGACTCAAATCATGACCAGTGCAGAAAAATGTCTAGGGAATTTCTCAAAGCACATTTCTGAGTTTTTCTTTCCCCATGCCCAAATACTACACTAGATGGATCTTTCCTCCCTTTAGATAGCTGATATTTTTCTTATATACAGAAATGCACTTTTCATTTCTTTAAAATTGCTATCGTTTCAATACATTGAAGAATGCACCATAGAGGTGCTAATGTTGCTTCTAAACTGCCCCAAAATACACCCGTAAGCACATCCTCTGTATGCAGAGCAGAGACTATCATTAATATTTGTTTATGTATAAAATTCACTCAATTATACAAAATTATATAGACCCTGTTTTAAAATAATATGCTCATAATATGCATTTTTTTTAAAGAGATGGTAGATTAATGAAAGTTTCATTTATTTTTGAGGATGTTGTTAGTGTCACATTCGATAAAGATAAGACATGGAGCCGGGTAAGAAAGTGGAAGGTTTACATTGACTTCCAACAATATACTGCATAGTACAAGTTTGCCTGATAGCTTAATAATTTTAAGATCCCTCTTCTGTTACTCTGCCTGAGTATTTTAAGCTTTAGTATTACTAGTCCATAAATACTCACATGTTGTATCCCAGGATTAGAAATTTAAAACTGCTGTTTAAAAATTGCTTTCCAGATTATTTAATCAATAAATTCTAGTTCATACCATATCATGATAATCTTACTGATTGGTACTGGTAACCTCTGGCCCTTTTAGGATCAGTGAGGCACCAGACAGTTGCAAGTAGCTTTTTGCATGTACTTGGATGGAGATCCAGGGACCTTAATTTGAAATTCTTTATGAGAAAGTATTTGTTATACCTATGGGAAAGGCTGCTTAATTTTCACCTCCCAAGTTTTCCATCTGCTGATACCAGATGAATGATTAAAGTTTGCCTTAGTTTCAAATGAAGGCTAACTTCCATGCAAGTGAAGTTCAGGACTTGAATAAATCTAAGTATTGCTGAAGAGTTCTGTAAGATGACATTCTACCTTGATACTTCTATGCCTTTTATTTAAGTATATGGTACTGAGCTAGTTTATGCTGAGAGTCTGGTTTTAACTTCAGCATACGGAAACAAAGCGGGCTCAAATGAACCCACTCATAGCATCAACATACAGAGTTTACTAACAATATACTGTCTTTCTCTCAGGTGTATACCTGTTTTTATAGTTATGATCCCTTCCTAGTTAGGCAAGTTGCCTTCCTGGAGGACTCAATGACACAAAGGCATCTTTCAAAAGAGCAATAGCATTTCTGATTGATTATGAGCAGAATACAGGAATAGGTGTTTTTATGGTTCAGCTATGTTATAGAGCCAGGGACAATTTCTATGGCTTTGTATATATACGTTGTGTTTATAAATTAGATTATCTTGATTGTTCTTACTTGTCACTCTAACACATTTGAACAAAAAAGGTTGTATGATGTTAGTGAGTAGTTTAGGAAAGACCTTCAACCTAGGAGATCTTGGTGCTGTTCTCACCTTCTTCACTGTACAGGTAAATTGCTTTGTTTCTTTGTGTACCAGTTTTCCTATTTCTAAATTGGGGCAATTTACAAGAACTTAAAAGAATCTGTTCACTGTATGAAATTCAATCTGAAAAGACTGAGGAGAGGTTTACAAGATGCAAATACTTTTCTTGCTTATGTTGTACTTATGCCTGATAGAGAATTTCTTCTATGGGTTTCTCAATTTGAGATCTCTGCCAGTGATGCATTAAAAATTGTAGAATAGGAATGATGTATTTTTCTCTTTTATTTCTGTGCTATTTCCTCCTCCCCATACACAGGGCCCAAAACTTGAGTGACAGTATCTTTTCATCAGCATAATTATTTTTATTTCAGTGAATTTTTAGATTCAGCTGGAAACACAGTCTGCTTCTCCAGGCTTCCCACAGATTCAGCTACAACTCCTTTGCTTTAGCTACAGCACCTTTCCCTCTTCTTAAAAATTTTTCTTATTCTAAACACAGAAAAAATATCATTTCTTGAATGTTACAGGTTACCATGATGTACTTGTTATTGACCAGCTAAAGGAAATACACATTTGAAATTAGATATGCAATATTTACTGCTTTCCTTTTCTAACATGTGTACTGTTTGCTTTCTCCTGACTTTACATTCATTCCCAGCCTAAGGGTTTGTGCCATCTCTGTCAAGTGGTCTCATTTAAATAGTGAAACTTTCTGAAATAATAGTTATTCAGCATCAGTACCATTGGCAGAAATTGATCGTTAGTGAGGAAATCCTTCATTTCAGTTTTTTGTAGAGAATACTCAAGAAGCTATCTGTAAATAATTTTTTGTTATGGAGAAATCATGAATCTACAGGAAGAGGTTTTTTAATAAACAAGGTTCTGTGTTCACCTGCCCTTTTATAAATAGTCACGTGATACCATGACATCCTTCTGCAACTCTACATAGTCAGATGCTATCGGTACTACACTTAGAATCACTAGTGACATTCATCACCTTGTTTTTCATTCTTTTCCAATTCAGTTTTGAATAAACTGAACACAAATATGCTGAATGCAGACTGTGGGACTCTACAAGTAACCTCCCTCCCATGAGATTCACTGCTACTAACTGTACTGGCATAGCTAAGTCCTCTTTGCATACTTTGTACCTGACAGTCTTCTGCTGATAGTGACATAATCAGAATATTATACCTCAATTTAAGTAGTACCAACAATCATACAATAATATAATCATTGTACCATTTACTATTCATTTTTGCTGATGCTTTAAGTGATCAGTAAGAAAATAGTCTAACGGAATACCTTGGTTGCTATTTAGAGACTTTTGACAGCAATCACACAATTCAGCTAGTCCTTTGTTAAAAAAAGGAAATACTTATGGCATTACAGGTTCTACTATTTGAGATCAAATAAATATAAATTTTAAAAGGTTAGTTCTTCTATGGACGAGATGTCCATTACAAGGTGAGGGAACAGCCACTTTTACGGAAACTAATAATTTTCATTATTTCCACTTGATAGCTTTTTTGATTGGATTATGTGGCATCAAAATAAGATTATATATTACAATACTAGAAATGGAGAATAATAAAATAACCATTTTTTCCTGACCTTTTGGGAAGTAAACAAATTATTTGACCATATATTGTGCCCACAATATATCACTGAGCAGAAAATAATATTTTTGAGCATAATTCAAGCAGAAGGAAAGGCAATATCAAGAGCTCAAAAATTCATAACCTTGATAAAGGTCAAGTGATACAGTATCAGTAAGATGATAACATATCAAGACTTAATATGCTAGTATTCAAGACTTTCAAATGGTAACTAGCAAAAGGGCATTGACAAAATACTTCAGAGTTTCTATTTTTACTTTTGATATGCTGTTTTAGAAATTATAAATAAATAATGAAAAGTTCTAATAAATGTGAAATTTCATAATTTGATTGTGGAAGTATGGTTGAATATGGCATACTTTGTCAATTATTACTTTTTCAGCTTTTCAAAAACAGATCCCCTAGTAGTAATTCTCATTCATGCAAAACTTTGCCAAAGCCCTGTGAATTCTCAGAGAATGTCAAAAATCATTGTCAGGTAGTTAACAGCAAAGATGAGAAATATTACTCCCTTTGCTGCCTTATTGATTGCTGGAGTGACATCAGCAGCAAATAAACTGGTTAAAATAGCAGTCATTTGAGCAAGCGACAGTTAGTAGTTCTTGGAAAACTACTAAGTAGAATAGATCTTCAGTGGGACTATTGTTCAATATAGGACTGATGAATCTGATCCCTGAAATACAATGTTGTGGGGTTTGTAGAACCTGTGTTTATTACTTGCTGTCTTCCTATCTGATGATGATGCGTGTTGATTCAGCAGTTCACTGTGCATTTTAGCAAAGAAAAAGCAACTTCTGCTGCTTCTTATGAGTACTCCCATAAGATAGAGTGATTAGGAAACTGTGTTCTGTGTGTATGTGCATGTATGAATCATATATATGTATATGCATATAGACAGACTTAAAAGAGTAATTTTGGTGTAGTTCCTTAGTTTGAATTTGATAAAACTGTGTTTCACTCACTGAAAAACTCAGCACATTCTGCCAATAACTCTGCCAATAGCTGCAACATTGGCAATACATATGGACAAGGCTACATGAACTCTGTTTACTAGAAGGAAGGTAAGTAATTGCTCTTTGTCTTTTCCAGCAGGCAGGCAAAAGGGCATACAATTAAAGAATCTAAGCCTATTCCACCAGCTGGTAGTATTATAAGGACCTACTTCCAAATATCATTTTATCTGTGCATGTCACCTGGCATCCACATCTGATATTTGCCAGTGTGCTTTGACTTTGGAGAGTTTTTCTTTAGAATTAGTAAAAATAGTGTGAAAGACATGTGCTTTTTACTTAGGGCATTATCCAACACAGTAAGAAAATCATACTTCTTGTTGTTATAGGGCAGTTGGAGGAGCCTGGTAGTCAGTGACTTCCCACTGGGACGCTCCTCACATTATTTATCCTCCCTGATTGTAAATGTTCTGAAGAAGTTTCCCATTGAATCTGAAGGAAGCAATCCCTGCATAAAACATACATTAACTGTTACAAAGGGCTTAAAAGACACTAGCGTTACGCTCCACCTTTCTAATCCTGGTAAGCTGAAGATGCATTTCATCATGAGTCATTGATTTGTTACAGTAAAAGGGATATAAATACACGTTCCCTCTTACTTCAAGCCAAGCATTGCAGTCCTGCATTGCAATACCACTGTCTTCTATTTTAAACAGGCACACCACTTCTTTGTAGGGAGGAAACTCTGTATGAAATGCAAGTGCTGGAGAATGGACTACCTAAACAGCCATTGCCTTAAGCAGAAGCAAAGTATTTTGCGTCTCTGAAAATTAGTAGTAGCTCCCAGATCACAGCTTCTCCTCAGTTCTGAACTCAGCAGGATTCAAAAGATCCTATACCTTATAGAGGCAAACCTTTGTTCTTGGCAGCTTGTCAGAGTCCAATGCTCTCTGACCAGGTTCTTTTAGATATTCCACATGAGTAGTGTTTAACATTTAATATCATATTTACTTATTTGGTATATATACCCCTCATTACGTGGGGGTTTGATTTTTTGATTTAGCAGAGTGATACAGCAATGAACTGAAATCACAACACAAGCATAACATAGCAATTGCAATATTCAACTGTAGTTGAATCTCAATGCAAATGTGATGCTCATGATTGGTCTCTGTATGCTCACTGTCATGATACTGGGCACCCCCAGTCACCTGGAAGGAATAACTGGATTGAAGCCAGCTCAAACCTGTTGCTCCCATCAATGTTTATTATTTGTCCAATTTTTATGCTTTATGTTAGCCTGAGCTACCTATACACTCACCTCCCACACCCCCAGCACTGGTCTGGCTAGCTTATGAAGACATTATTCTTTCTTAACAGTCTCAGGGAACCTGATGATTCACTGGTGCAGCTGTCTTATCTAAAACCAAGGTTACCCTCCAGTCTACCTGGTATCAAGGTAAGTTCAGCTTGCTTTATTTTACATTCTTCCCTGAGCTCATTGATTTCTGCCATTCTTTGAGCTCTCCTACACCGTGGGTGTGTGCTGGTTGGTTACACAGCTGAAGTGCCAAAGCCCCTACTGTGTCCAGAAGTCAGGGGATGTTGGTGGCCGTACCACTTACGGCTTTGCCTTCCTTGAGCAACAGTAATAGCTGGCTTATGGAAGTCCTTGCTGATTCCCATCTCCGCAAAGCCCAGCAAACTACAAGCAGCCTGGTCTTGTCAATAGCAAGGGATGCCAGAAGCTGTTGCTCTGTGAGTAGCAGTTCCTGCCTCGCATTTCTGCTAAGCTAATAACCTAAGCTTTTAAACTCATAACTATTTGGATTTAAATTCATAAACATTTTCCACTTATTTCAAGCAGGCATATAAATGTAGTTATGGCTGTCTATTAATAAATAGGCCCTTAAATGTTATTGTCTTTCTAGTTGTGATATGCTTTGAACATAATCATATAATAATTTTAGAAATCATTATAGTATGTTAAGATGTTATCAACTACCAGGTGATTATTAGCACTCCAAAGTTTTTGATGAGCTCACAAGTCACTTCAAGACCAAAATCTGCTACAGTTCAAAGTCAGCTGCCTGCATTTTAATCACCTTCAGCAATGTTGTAGTGTTTTACATCTTAGTATGGTAAGACAAGGGAGTAGAATCATTGCTCCATCCATTTGCTTCATGTCTTTCTGAGTTGGCTACAGTACAGATGACTCAGTCAGCTGCAAATTAGTTGAGGATGAAAATGTGTTGACTTTAGATAAAAACAATCTAAAAGTAAAAACTGTAGTGTCTGTCTTCCTGAAGTATGCTAAATTTAGTAGGCATATTGATTCAACTAAGAGAATAAATTAGTAACTGAGCCTGATATTTCATTATAATGTGTACATTATAATGTACATACATAATAAATATATGTTCTTTGGGCACAAGAGGCTTTAAGTACAAAGTGGGGTTTTTTTTCTTTCTGAGCCACTTTCAGCTCAGGCCAAGAAGCTGAGTCTCTTTCATTCTACTTAGTGTTTAGTCTGCTATTTCTTGGCTTTCTGCTCCTTTTTCTGTTAGCTCCCATGGTTTTCCTTACTCCTACTTCACCTTCACTGAGGCAACACTCCCTTTCAGCCAATCTCTACTCTTTGAGCATAGCTTGTACTCTACTTTTTGTACTCCACTTCCATTTCTTTGAGGCAGAGGCCCCTCAGATTTAATCTCTTTCATAAAGAAGCTCAGACTTTTTACATTGCTCTTAACGAAAGGTGGTTTCTATACCTACCACAAGTCTAGTAAATTCATAACATCCTCATCTTCTTTCAATTCATGGTCCTGATGAGGTTTAAAAGAACATCATTGTAAACAACTCTTTCCAGCAAGGCAACAAACATCTAATTGTACATTCTATGGAGTCCTAACTATATTTATTTGTTTATTTCTACTTTTTTTTTTCATTGAAACAATATATTTAGATTTAAATTGTTATGGAGATTTCTCTTGCCTTTTTGGGTTTTGTTCAGCTGCTAGAGAGTAGTCTCTCTTAGCAGCCCCTCAGGAACGATTAACATCTCCCTATAGGCAGAGGCCTAAGCACATCATTGGCACATAGCCTGTTTACAGTCTCACATGACATTACTGGGTGGAGGCTCTGTATCAGTAAAAGAGTCTTCTCACTGCGAACATTCCTTAGCTAACAAACACAAATGCTCGTGTCATTTGACAAAGGTTTTGTGATTTCCAAGGTGTAATGAGCAGTTTTGAAATAGTGATACAAACTCAAATCTTCCTTTCCCAGACCTAGTGCAGTGAGTTGATACCTACTTTGGTCATTTTTCTCAGTTTTTTTTCTTACTGCATCCCAAAAGGTCTCACTATAGTGTTCTGAGGGAAGAATACTGCCTCCCAAATGCCTCTTTTTGTCTAATTACTTTCTAATTGCACCCAAGGGTGATATCATTATCTGCCCTATAGGAAGCTCAATTTGATCTGAATTTTCTCAGTAGCTTGTAAGATCTTTTCTCTGTTGCTAGGAAATTTTGAGGTGAATGGTAAAATGGTGAGGGGCCCAAAACTGAACACATTATTCAAGGTGTGGCTGCACCAGTGCTGAGTACAGGGGGGACAATCGCTTCCCTACTCCTGCTGGCCACACTGTTCCTGATACAAGTCAGGATGCTATTGGCCTTCTTGGCCAGCTGGACACACTGCCGGCTCATATTCCAAATTATGGGATATATGCTGTAACAATGTAATTTCATATGTTGTGTTAAAATGGAAGTGCTGATAATGCCGTGGATTCTACCTCTAATGGTGAGATTGCTGTAACTAATGTGAATTTGCTAATCAATGAGGAATTTTACTCAGAAAGTTTGTATATGAACATTTTGAACTGAAGCTCTAAGGCAGACTGTGTTGCTTTGTGGTCTTTCAAATAGCAGGAATAAGGAATTATTCAAAATGAAGGTCATGATTTGGCCACAGAATCACAATGCTAAAAATAAACAAGCAAACTTTAACTCTTTGCTTTGCTTTCCTTAGGTAAAAATGGCTTTAGAAGCACTGATGTGGAAAAGACAGTACTGATTCAAGTGGCTTCCTAATCACAAGAATTCTGGACAGTGAAACTGCTATAGCAGAGCCCACCATGCTTGACAAGGTACCTTTCAACAGGAGCATTGCATCCAAGCAATGGTTCTTGCATGACTTTGGTACTGCTGAATACTTCCAGATTCAGAGCAGTCCCTCAACATACAGGTAAGGGATTTAGCATTTAGTCCTTTTTTAAGCATATAGTTTGTGTGCAATGCGTAAAATGGCTGTTAGCTAGTTTGTGTGACTTTGCGCAGCTCAATAATCTCAGCAAATTTAAACTTTAGTTATGTTTACTAAAATATTTTTTCTTTATTTTCAAATGTTGTTACCTGGGAAATGTATTCTAAATGCTTATATTCAGCCAAAAGTGAATCTTACCAGATTCTGCCTCTCTTGTCTTTTCCACTGAGAAATAAAAGCACTTTACTTTGGCTGTTATGAAACCTTCTAAGTCTCTTTCAATTTGGCGATGTCCATATGTGTGTTATCTTTTGTCAAATACCTCAGCACTGGCCTAATTTCAAGTCTTAAGCTAGCTATAAATGTAAAGTCTATAGGTTCATCTGTTAATTTGAGAAGTGGGCACAATTCCATTGATTTAATTGGGCTATACATATGACCCTCTGCTTTCATCAAAGAAAACTGGCTATTGACATTTTTCAAATGAAAACCATATAAATAAACATGAAGATATTTAAAGTAAAACCAAATTATTTTTTAAAGTATTTATTCATTTCCTATTGCATGTGTACATAGTTACTGCCCCTGACACACATACAAAACGTCTTCAATAGTTGGTCCTTAGCAGATCATTGAGTAAGTCAAATTAATAACAGAAACAAAGAGAATGTAAGTAACAGAGATCAGTGCTTAAATAGAACCTTAATCTAACAAAACAATACGTGGTTTGACAATTATTTTAATTGTGTTGAAAATGTTGTGTATTTTAGTGAGATTTGTCTCATAAAGCAAGTTATTTCTACTGGTAAAAGTTTGCATGCTAAAGTTGTTTAGGAGGAGATTATTGTAATCACTAAGATAAACATCTCTTACCCAGACTTGAGAAAGGTAATTCTGTAGTAACTGGTCTTGACTAGTTGAAGTTGGAGTTTACCCTTCCTGGCATTTGTTGAAAACATAAACATATGGTAGGGTTATTAGTGATGTTCAAATCACTAAGGAAAACATCTAGATAAGAATTTAACTTTCTAAATCAGGAGGACAAAACACCTCAAAGACATATTTCTTAAAGATTACAGCATTTATGAATGCAGGTGCCTTTGGGAAATTGAGAGATTTATGGTCTTAGATCCCCAAGGCACATTTGAAAATCCCAATTCTCACCTGTACAGAGGAGACCAAGTCCTATCCTGTGCATCTGATATGATGTGAGCTACACCTAACCTATCTGGGGAGGCAGTAAGGAGTTAAAGGTATTCTTGATGCTGCAGTACTTTATCCTACACTGAGCAAGCCCCTTGCTGATATCAGAGAGTAATACCAGGATTTATAGCTGATCATGCTGGGAGTAGGTCATCTATCAAGAGGCCTACATAGTTCCATAAGGAAATTCTTTCATGGAAAAAGTATCCATACCCTTTGAGAATGCCAAAATCCTGATAGTCAATTTATTAGTTTCAGGCCCAGTTAGTTTCAGTGGTACCTGTCTGATCTTTCTGCCTCTTAAAGGAAAAACAAGCAAACTGTATTGCTGCCACTGATGCTTGTGTACGCTGCAAATGTACTGACAATCTTGCTCTGATTGCTGTGGCCTGAGTTGTTCCCTCCCACAGCTACCAAATGAGTCCATCCTCTGCATATAAGCCCTTCATTCTGGCTTCTCACTCACTGCACAATGACTTTGCAGCTTAATAGTTGAACCCTGGTCTCTCATCTTAAGACTGTTGTTATTAGTCACTGGAGTAAGAAATCAAAACCAGTTCCAGCCGTCAGCCAGGAACTTAACCTCTCTCTTTTCACTGCCGTGCTATCAGGTTGAACCATCATGTGTTCCCCCATGCATGCTGTATTTTTGGCTTCATTTCCCTGTGTACATGACTAACAGCAAGTATTTCAGCAATAGGAAAGATGGAGGCAGCAATGTGCTCACCCAGTTTTATAAGCTAACAGTCAGGATAGTCCCTTGAGAAAAGGGTTTGGACTTCGGCTGTGGAGGAAGGTGAACATAGGGCTTGTACTTTCTGGGTGAGCACTCTGACTAGTAGACTACTGCCAATGATCAGCATGCTGGTTTTGGAACACTAAAGCAGCTACACATTCATTTTAAAACTGAAGCGGGGCACTTCAGCCTCTTTTTAACCTGACTCAGTGTGCCACTCCACTTACATTTGGATCCCTATTAAGTTATGTGAGAGCTGGGTGGTTACTTGCATAGGCCAGAGCAGCCTAGTAATGCTCAGAAGGAGTGTTGAAAGAACACAGTGACAAAGGCAATGGTCACAAAAGGAAACACAGGAAATTCCATTGAAACGTAAGAAAAAACTATTTTACTTTGAGGATGGTAAAACACCACCTGTGGACTCTCCATCCTTGGAGATATTCAAAACCTGACGGGACAAGATCCAGAGCAGCATGTGGATTGTGTTTTGTGCAGGTGATATAGACTAGGCAGTCTCCAGAAGTCCCTTCCAACCTCAACTGTTCTGTGAACACTGAGAATTTGAAGGCCAAACAGAAAGGCAAACTCTGGCTTCAGAGTCAGCTTTTGGTGCTTGAGAGTTCTCACTGAGATCAAAACAAAGAAAACACTTTACATGTATTTTCTTTCATGCACTAATATGGACAAACTTAAAAAGAAGTGTGTGTGGGATGTGTACGTGTTGAAAAAGAAACAACAGAAAGAGGGAGGGACCTGGCTTGCAAGAAAGAATTAAACCCAAGGGCTGGAGAGCTCAAAGGAGTGGAAGTCAGAAAAAAAAAATTTAAATCAACACTTCGTACAGATTTTAAAGTGTGAAATAAGTAGAGACGGAAAGGCTACAGACAAAAAAGTTAAATATGCTTCCACAGTTACTTTCATTGTCCTTGGCTACGGTACAATAAAGGACTAGTTAGCCAGTCAGCCAAACTGGTAAAGAAGCGGTTACTGGTATTGTGGAGGGAGTACACATACAGTTATGATGAAGAAATTCTCCTTATTCCATTCACATAGCTTTGAATGGAAGTAACTTCTAGAGCTTGAATTATTTTTGTTTCTTTCCTTGGGATTTTCTTCAGCTACAGAGAACAGAGTATTGAATATATATCATCTTCACTTTCTTGCTCAATTTCACAGCCTATCCAATGTTTCAAATGTGATTGATAAATGTTGTTGTTGGCAATCCATCACTATTAGAAGTGAATGCAAAAGAGAACTGGAGTGAAATGGATTGTTATACACTGGCATTCTCTGTTTGCAGCAAACATGACAAGCCAGTAAGGGAAGACAATTTATTCTGAGCAATAGCCGTTGCTTCTACCATTCTTTTGTTCTGAATGGTTATTCAAATACAGCATTATTTTATTCTGAATAGTTTTGGTAAATGGGGGAGTTATCTTTAGACTGAATTTGAAAAAATAATGATTTATTTATGTAGTCTAAAAAATAATTATGTAAAATGTTATTGAAATTTCCTGATAATCTTTTCTCAGTCCTTGGATAGAAGATTAATATGTCTACAAAGCATTCCTCTATGTAATGAACATAGTTCAAAGAAATTCTGTGATATATGAAAATTCAGGTAGGAGTATTCCTCTTCTGGTTTTGGTTCACTCTTGTTTCTTTATTATTACTACTTGCAGTTCCTTCATATCATCCTCTAAACAGCCAGTTTCTTTCTGAACTTTCTCAATTTGGAGTCCTTTTCCTATTTGATTACATAGGGGTGTGCATTTAATTATAAATATCACATGAGATGCAGTTCAGAAAGATTGAAAGAGATCAAAGTATAGGCATTGGGTGAGATTGATCTTTGTAAGAATGTCTTCTGATGGAATGGAACTACCTTGATACAGCAGGGAAATCTTAGATGGGTAATGGGAGATTTTGAGAACTGGAAAATAGTCTGAGAGCTCTCTCATACTGACATATCATTAAAAAAGCTTGTAGAACAAATCAGTTAAATAGTAAATAACTGCCAGGGCATAGAATGGTCATTCAAGACTTTAAACGTGAAATTCCTCACTTGAAAACTGTGGCGTGTAGCCTATCATTTCAATCAGTCTGGAGAGCAGAAGATGACAGACATGCCACCAGTTTTTAAAAACTACTTCAGAGGTGATCTGAGGAACTATAATACCCAAAGTCTGACTTTCATGGGTGGCAAACAGATTGTTTAATAGAACTAGTAGAAATTTGAATAAATTAAAATACGAGGGAAGAATCAACATGGATTTTGAGGAAGGAAATTGTGCTGCAAATGTAGCAATCACGAGGCTGAGCTTGTGATTCTTGCATATTTGGATTTGTAAAATGCTTCTTTGAGAAAGGTACCTTACTAAAAGCTGTCGAAGAAGCTAAGCTGTCATAGAACGGGAGCAAAGATCATCCATAGGCTAGCAACTGGACAGGAGGTCTGAATTAATGATAATTTTTCACAAATAATAAATAAAATAGCCAGTAGGGTACCACTGGAGCTACAGAGGTTCAGATAACACATGACAACAGAAAGGTGTATGCTGAAGCAGGAAAGTTTGCAGAAGATAAAAAGTTGTACAGCAAAGTCACAACTAAAGCAGACAGCAAGGAGTTGAATAAAGTTTTAACCAATGCTGAGCAGCCAGATGGTAAAACCTCTTTTATAATGCATGCTTAATAAATTCATACAAATTCACTTGAAAGAGAAGTACAAAACGGAGATGTCTTAGCTGTTACTACTCACAAAAGGGATTGGGGAGTTATTTGGATAGGCAGCACCATCTCTGTGGGAAGAAAAGACAAACAATATTACAATGATTTCCTTATGAAGTGAACAGAGGACAAAACAGGAAAATATTGTGATGCTATTGTACCAATCTTAAATCTCAAACGCACTTCTGGTCATTCATCTCAAAGACCAATGTAGTAGCACTAGATAAGACACAGAGAATTGAAACAGTAGTGATCAGGAACAATAGGTTCTATACAAGGGAAACTGAGTAGGACATTCCTTTGTTGAAAAGAGATGATTAAAGGTGGATAGGGCATAAAATCAGTGGTATACAGACCGTGATTCATTGTTTCTCAGAAGTGCAAAGGCTACATAGTAATTTGAAACAAACAATAGAAAACACTTTTTTTAATGTGTTGCTTAATTGAATTGCTGAACTCATTGCTAGAGGATGCTTTGGAAATCAAAAGTATAGATAGATTTAAAGAGGGATTAGACAAATATATGGAGGATATGTCCCTTGTTTGCTATTGAATTCAGTGGTCCAAAATGCTTTAACAACTGATTGTCAGAAATGAGGACCACTTTGTGTTACCCTGCTTCTTATTCTCTTTCTCTAAACAGTCACAACTGGTGACTGTACAGAGTGCCGAAATAGATGGACCTTTGGTCTGACCAGTGTGGCAGTTCTTACAGTCTTGTGACAGACACTTTTTCTTTGACAGTGCTCAGTGTCATGCTGAGGCAACATCAGTTGAGCAATATGAGAAGTTCAGTATAAAAATAACATCCTTTTCAAAGTATTCTTTCCGTTTGTATCTACCACCCCTCTTTACCGTGGCAGGCATTGCCAGCAGCTAAAAATACACAAACCCATAAATAACATCAGCACCAATCATGCGTGGCAGTGATCTGCCTGTACCATACTTGTCCACATAATTTCTGTTAGCACTTTTACCAATTCATAATGGGCAACTGCTTCCCTCAAGTACTCTGGTAGAAGTATAGCATTGCCACACACACTGAAAACTAGCAAAATCATGCTTTGCTGCATTAAAAGTAGAACTATGAATTCTTCAGTCAAAGATACCTCACTAAACACATTCTGCTATGATGCCATTCCTAACAAAAAGAGGGATCAATTAAATGGTCTTCTGATCATTACTGTAGGACCATTACAAAGGGAGAAAGCTGGTTTTGGAATGAGCTGCTCAAAGATAAACAACTTCAAACCAGTCCCTTTATACCCTTTGCACTAGGTTAGTAGGCAGGAGGAGCAAACTTTGCAATGCAGATATATCTACCAATGCAAATATGGTATTTACTACATCCTTTTAAATGGCTATCTTTGGTTTGGGAGTACTAATTTATTTTCACAACATAACTACCTACAGGGTAAATCTATGATACCTGTGATTATCCCAGAAGCATCGTGTGTTTGTGATACTGTAGCATATATTGTACCACTGAAGAGCAGCAGCCTGTGTGGGAAATCAATTCATTGCATTACTCCAGTTCTAATGACTGCTGGACTGTGGCTGCAGAAAGATCCAAAAGATGAAAATGGTTTTCCACTCCTAAAAGAAATGCCAGCAAGAAAGCTAAGCAGCCATTAGGTGGTGCCTAGGAATTGGTATAGAAAGGGAAGGACTTCCTATCTTGTGCATTCATTTTTGCAAAAGAACCAGGAGTGTGTGTATACTTATGTGCATGTTTATCTGAAGAAGTTGTCACCAACAGCCTACCAGTTTCTATAGAGAGAATGCATTGTGCAGAAATAAATCAACATGCAAAATCAGACGTTAGATTGAAAAAGTGCATAAATGAGTCTATTTTTAATGTATGCTAAAATACGCCTTTTGCTATTTAGGCTGAATAAATTAAACTGCTACTTTCCATGTAAACCCATGACCTCCCAGGACTTTCATTTTCAGTACAGTGTTTTGAGAGAGAGAGGGGAAAAAAAAAAAAAAAAAAGACATTTCCCTCAGAATCCCTAAGTTGTTCTGCTTGGAAAGATCTGAACTGAGACAGCTAGAGGCAAGAAACAACATGGTTCCCAATTATGATACCATTCACTGTACTACTATTAGAAAAGCACCATTTAATTGTCATTCCATAAACATCTCCTGTTTAGATGGCTGAAGATTTCTTTTGCTAGCAAGTTTTTGTTTCATTTTGTGAAACGCATGGTCTTGAATTTAAACTATTACAAAACTGCATAATATGTCCTGTTCCAAATGCAACTGAGTAACAATTTGTATCTTGTATTAAATTTGTATTTCTGAATTTTTTTTTTGCCTAAATAAGACTTATGGTCTGTTCGTCTCTCCGATTTAAACTTGAGACAAGTCTGTCGAAATATCATATATGCTACAGATCTCCAGGATTCAGTCACAGTGGACTGAAAGCATCTGATATCTTCTGAACATGGTTTCTGAGCAGTGTCAAATAATGGTGAGAGAACACCTGAAAATCCTGACTCTGAAGGACCAAGTCAAGAAATTTTGGCTATATATTAAATCACGTAATTCATAAGAGTAGTAAGCACCAGTTGGCTCAGTTGTTACTGCTGAGGTGATGGCTATGAATGAAGAAAAAAAAAAAAAGATAGTTCTTTTTCTCTGAACGACCTCCTGGGAACTGAAATATTTGATAGAGATGAATGACTTGCTTTGTTTTATAAGCTTTTCAGTTTAATATCATACCATTACTTCTTGTTGTATTATCCTGGCATTAAGAATAACTTTTTATCATCCTTTCTGCATAATAGATGCATATTTAATCTACATCTCTCTGTCTTACAGTGCATTTATATGCAGGTGAACTACAGACCTGTATCTGAACAGAGAACAGATATGCCACTTGGTGAAAACATTTATAATGCAGGGCTTGGCAAACTAAGAATGAGAAATTATCCTAAGGATTCCAAAGTAAGTATTTTCTAATAATTTCGTGGTTACTGAACATATCTTAAAATGAATTATTGTACCATCATTTATTTCATACACAGTGTTCTTTGTTTTTCTACAGTATACTTTAATAATCAGTATTTCAAAAAGCAGACTACAGACAGGACAGTTCAGTGGTGTGCTTACTGCAGCCTATATCCTTTCAGTTAAGACCTTTTGGTTACACACTGTTGCAGGACAGATATTTTTGTATCAGGCTCTGAAGGATGTGATGGTGTAAAATTATGAATATTGCATTAAAAGAGAGGCTAGACAGTGGGACAGAACAGGAATTGAAATATAAAATCAGGTAACTTCAATGTAAATGTTTAAATCATAGTCATTAATGAGGAAAGCACCTGTGCCAGAGTTTCCACTTCAAATCTATTATCAGTACCTCTGCAGTGGCGATGAGAAGGCGTCATGAGTTAAAATAGAAAGACAGGGGAGGATAGTTAAAACAACTGGCATAGTATGCCAGTTATGATAATTCTGAAATTTTAAGACACATGGGAAAAAAATAGCTTTGTCAATTTTTTCAAATTGAGACTTTGAAACAGATCTTTATTTTATGTGTATTATTGTCTCTAAGCTAAATTCTGGTACTTGGCCAGCCACCCAACCAGTATTAGAGTACAAACTGCTCAAGGAAAACTGTGCTCAAACATAAAGGAGACATTCCAAAACACCATCAAGGCTTGAAAGGCTTAACGAATGCCTGAAATAACCAGAGCAGTTTTTCCTTTAAATTTAGCCGTGTAACAATATACAGCTTAAATTTCAGGTTCTAAGAATGAAGTATCCAGTTACAATGCTTCCAATTCGTTTGCCGCTTAAGCATTTCAGGTCCATTAGAAATCTGTTGTTTCCTTATTTTGTCACAGTTACTGAAGTCAACCAAAAGACCCGGCAGGGAAGTCAAAGGGAAGGATAATTTGAAATTATAGAACAATTTTGACCCTAGCGATTCCATGGCAAAACCCAGTAATTTCAGAGAAACCAGGAATCATGATCTTTAAAGGTCATTGCATAATAACAGAAGCCAGACTCTAAGGAAAGCATCCTCTTTCCCCCATACTGTTACTTTTCTTGTGTCCATGCCTTCACCATAGTTTGTGGTTAGAGTGGATTCTCTATGCAGTTACTTTGCAATATTATCAGGAATCTTTTTCCCCTTGCCACTCGTGCCTACAAAGAGGCTAGACTGAACTAAATGGCAAGGCTGTGTGCAGAAATCCCCCAAAAGTCACTTCATGGGAAAACTGGGAAGAGTATTTGCAATGTAAAGAAGAAAGGGCACTATACATGCGATGAACCAGAGGCTGATACATCCTGATTGGTAGGGGAAGGCTTTCAAGGCAATGTAAAACAGGAAGGAGAAGGATAGTAAAAAACACTGAAAATGTATTGAGGAGGGAAACAAGTTACGTAGGACCTTGTAAGTGTAGAGATTAGTCCTATAGCAGGGGACATGGGAAACCAGAGATTTCAAACTAGGGATGGATATGAGCAGAATGGCAGATGAGAACAACCTAAGCACAAGTAATTTGGGTGTGCTGAAAGGAATCAGGAGAAATGCAGTAAAGATAGAAAAAGGGCGGCTGCACAAGTGAAGGAAGGAGACAAGCACGATTGGATCCATTTTTTCATAGGTGAGAAGGTCAGGGAAGGGATTTACTGCTGGTCCATGTGATATATAAAAGGTAACAGGAAAGCATAAATCATAATCCCAATGATTTGGGATTATGAGAAGTGAGAAGCACAGAGGAAAGCAGGAAGGGATCAAGGCTGTGGCTTTACTGACTGGAATTAGTCTTGTTTTCCTTTATCTCTAGTTGCCCTAGAATTCTCTCATGCCTGCAAGGCACTGTGAGATCTTTAGGTGATCAAGGCTCTAGGGTGGCAGCGTCAGGGGACGTCAACAAATGCTTATTGGCAGCTTGCAATTATGTTGTCCCCATACATATGCATTAAATTGAATGGCTACGGTACCACATATTTGAAATACTAGAGAATGCCTTGAAATCAGTGAGCCTCAAACACCTACGAAGGCTGATAAAAATCACAAAACCGCAGAAGTCTCATAGGCAACAAACGGAAGTGAGGAAAAAATCAGGTCCACGATTTTTCCATGCACTGCTGCAAAAATGTGAAGAACGCATCTGACACCTCCTGCTGCTGCTTATATCCTACATTGACCAATGAGTGGAGGTTAGATTGTTTAACCAGTTTACCCTCCACTACTGGACTCCCTACAGCATGACTCCACAGAGCTTTCATAGCATCCTGAGCCAGCTGCTGACCCAAAGATACAAGTCCATGGCTACTGAAATGTCTTCATCAGCATGAATAGCATGTACAGTTGCCTGTAAGGAATTTTGGCTTGTTTTGTAATGGATCACAAGACTGTCCAGCACTGATGATGCTCGATCAGATTGAGCTGGAGTTTGAATGATGACTCGGGTATGGACCTTGCATGACATGTTGGGTTTTTATTCTCTTTCTCGTGAACCTTCACTTTATATATTTGGGCAATCTCTCAGAGTCAGCAGCTTGCTCTACTGTTCCTTGAGCACTGTGTTAGAGACAGGATTCCAAACAATCCCAAATGCCTCTGTCAGTGGTGAATGTAATCTGTCGCCTAATGGGAGACAGTGCTCAGTGCCTCACAGGAATTGGTTAGAGGAAAAATTAGAACAACAACAAAAAAAGAAATTAACTAAAAAATTGAAAATATTTTTGAAGTGTTTTTTTTTTTAATTTTGCAGGTTTCAATGAAGCACCAGGAATGTTAAAAATAAAAGATTATTCAGGAAAAACACTCCAGGCTACTGTACATAATCCAGAGTCTATGTTCTTAAACATATCTGTAAGTTTTATAATTTCAAATGAAAATAAATATTATGACCAGAAATGGGTATAAACCACAGTTCCAGAGCTAACCACCATTTATTGCCTCGAGGCAGTTTTGATATGAATTGAAATATCTTTTCAACAACACATTTATAATTTGGGCCTATATGTAGAAGGGATAAATTGGAGTTTATATTTTATGCATCATGTAATATTTTTAAGGTGATAGTCCCAGAGACAATGAAGGGAACTTTTGATGAGTCTTTTGTGTATGAATCTTTGGAATAAGTTGCTTTAGACATCTTGTTAAAAATCCTGCCTTTTTTAACTAACCAGTTTATTCTATACACTGTCACCTAGATTTTTTTGCCTTAGAAATATGATTTACTAATCTGTATGATTATATCAGCATATAGATTTTAGAAGAATAAGTATGCCTTATTTGAATGGATTGAATTTGTATTAGTTGATATCAACCCCCCTAAACACCTCCATGGAAGCTGCCTTCTCCTAATACACTGCTTTCTGGGAATTATAATCTGGGCCCATATCACTTGTTCAGAGCTGGGCTGTGATGATGAGACTACATCTCCTGCAGCGGAATGTGGCCCTGCTGCCCAAACTAGGGAACTGCACTTTTCAATCTGACTCATAAGGAAACCTTTCTTGTTGATCAGGAAGAAACAAAGTACATCAAGAAAACAGTGACCCAGCTTTTGGTCTGCTTGATAGCAGACCTTTTGTGAGTACCAGAATGCAAAATATCCTCACCACTAGACCAAATTATTAGTCAACTTGTCCTGGTTTTGGCTGGGATAGAGTTAATTTTCTTCCTAGTAGCTGGCACAGTGCTGTGTTTTGGATTCAGTATGAGAAGAATGTTGATAACACACTGATGTTTTAGTTGTTGCTAAGTAGCGCTTATACTAGTCAAGGACTTTTCAGCTTCCCCTGCTCTGCCAGATGCACAAGAAGCTGGGAGGGGGCACAGCCAGGACAGCTGCCCCCAACTGCCCAAAGGGGTATATTCCGTACCTTATGATGTCATGCTCAGTGTATAAACTGTGGGGAGTTGGCCAGGGGGCAGTGACCACTGCTCAGGGACAGGCTGGGCATTGGTCAGCAGGTGGTGAGCAATTGCATTGTGCATCACTTGCTTTGTATATTCTTTTATTATTTTTTATTATTATTAATTTACTTAATTTTATTTCAATTATTAAACTGTTCTTATCTCAACCCACGGGTTTTACTTTTCTGATTCCCTCTCTGGGGCAGGGGAGTGAGCGAGTGGCTGTGTGGTGCTAGATTGCCAGCTGGGGCTAAATCATGGCACAACTGAAGGTCCTTATTTAAATCTTGCTTGATTGCTTTTAAGGGCAGCCTAGATATGTTCCTTCCTAGCCTTACTTTTGCTCAATTTTATATTCAAAATTCAGTAATTCTTATGTAATGGATTGAAAATTGTGTCAAATATTTCTGTTCAGCAAAGCCTACATTTTGTTTAAATTTTTTTTTTCTGAAAAACAAAGAATCCATCAGTGATGATAATGTCTTTTAACAGGGATCTGGCCTTTTCCATTTCAAAGGATCATTCCTGGACTTTCCCATTGTCACCTGTCTGATGAATTTAAGGCACCATAAATAGACAGTAATTTATGTCATTTATAGTCACTATATGTCATTGTGTCACTACAACTGAGTGTTATTTAAAAATTACAATCATACCATTTCATATGAAAAACAAATGAGTTGCATCGAAAGCTTCACTTGTGCAAGTCCAACCTCAACTCTTCTGTTGAGCAGTGTCTTGATCACATATTTGGCCATTTGCAGAATCAGTTTCCCTCAAATGTTGTGTTACAGTTTCCTAAGCATGGTAAACTGAATCCGTTTCGGTCAGATTCAAACTCCAGCTAGACTGCACCTGCCAGTTCCAGAGAGATCTGGAAGCCCTGCAGCTCTGGTCTCGTCCTGGGGCCCTGTCATGGCGCTTGACCTACCTACTCTCAGTGCACATGTCTAACAGGAGGCGATCAGCACACAGACTGCACGTTAGCTCCCACCCTCTTCTCCAGCCCTCTGCCTACCTGCAGAGAAGTTTCCAACAAAAGCTACTGCTGGCCTGTGACCCCACAGAGGTTCGCATGCGGAGGGCCTTCATCTGTATATGTTATTTGTTAAGATGATGTTTACTGATAGTTAGAACACAGCCAGAAAGTGCTTTTAAAAGGTCATTATCTTTGTTTTTCAGTTGGAAAATGATAATACACAAAGATCCATGCTGGGATTTGGGGCTTTGTGATTCAACGTTTTATAAAAAAATAGATGTAGATACAGCCCTCAGCCCAAAACACCTGTAGTCGAAGAAAACACAAAAAAGGTAGAATAAGGGACTAACAAAATGGATATAATTCTAGCTCAGCATTTTATTTACAAGATACCATGTTGCCATAACACAACTGAAACCTACTATGTAAAAACATCTTTTTTGTTGTTCCATTACTGAAATTGCCTTTTGACCATCCACCTTCCACCTTGCAACCTAGCATTTTTGTTCTGAAATACTGAAGCAGGACAAAATATCTGCTGAGGTCCCAGATTGTTTGCATCTAAGAGAAAAACACCACACTCTTCTACCTCTGTGCTGAGAACAATTAAGGTTTTGTATTATAAATTATATATTAAAACTTTGATATAGAATTTCAGTAATAATTGAATAACAGGTATTTTAAATGTTTTCTGATTCAGATTTATGTTGTTGATACTGTGATCTTTTCTGAAAAAAAATTTATTTGGATATTAGCAATTGTATTATTAGTGGGCATTATCTTTGCAGCATTTATGAGACAAAATTATGATGGAATCATAAAGAGCAAAGAAACATAAATGCAAGAGGAACAACAAAGGATCACCATTGCAAACTTCAAGTATTGCAACTGCTGCTTCTGCGTAGGTGGAGGAGCAGTGTTTTCAAATTAAGTAAAAGATACCCAAAAGAGAAGTTATTTCTTCCCCTGCATGTTTATTGAATGACTTACAGATGCTTTATGTTAAAAGTAGCTCCTGATTTGATAATATATTACTGATCTTCTGAAATTTTTATTTTTATATATTTAACTTCTCCATTAGAATTTGAATTATCATTTCCCAGTTGTTTCTGAAATCTCCAGAAAGTATATATTTAGAAGGTGTTTTATGGGTAAGATTTCAGAAAATGTAAAGAATTCTCTTCTCATGGTACTGTTTTAGTCAGTATTAAACACAAATAAGCGGGTAGAACTGAGATACAATTTTTATAGGTTCTCTCATGATTATTTTCTCAGCTTCCATCACCAATGAAAACCATAACCCTCATAAATAAATCCAGCATGTTAATTAGTTTAGACAACCATGAGTTAGTATTTAATAACTATTAAGTAATTTCTACATAGTGATAAGCTGTAGTGATGACTAATGAAATGGTGTGCACTTACACTGTCTTTGGTAGCAACATCCAAGTGTGCCCTTAGTCGTATTGATCGAGGACTAGTTTTAGTTCTGTTTATTTAGGACTATTACTAGTCCTATTGGCATGCATCTGGCAGCCGCAGAGTAGAGGCGTTAGGGCCCTGCATGACGTGTAATGGCAGTTGCACTGCACTTCAATGCGCTGGAGTGTGAAAGCTGCCATACCCTCTCTGTACCTCACTGCTACAGACCTCACTGGCCCACACACCATTCCCAGCCTTCTTCCTCCTGCACATCCGCTGATAATCCCCACATGCCACTAATGCCTTTGCCTGTTAGTCACAGAAATCTCTGACCTAAGAGCTCTGCTTTGAGGCTATCCATATGCTCTGCAAGAGAGCTTGGTAGCTAATTAATACGTTGGACTTCAGAATCCATGTCACCTTGCAGCAGAGTGTTCCATCACTTTCTTCAATGAGGTATGAAGAAAGACCTCTTTCTTGTTTTGACCATGCCACCCACTAGCTGGACTTCTTGCTCCTCGGTTCTTGTATTGGAGAAGACATTAAACAACTGACCCTTGCTGACCTGCTTCAGGTCTTTCAAGATGTTACAGACGTCTGCCACATCCTTTCTCTGGCAAGAGCCAGAAAGGGGCCAACATGTATGGAAAATCAGGGGACTAGGCTGGGAATATAGAATTGGGAGAATTTCAATGTGACTACTGAGGCACACCCATTCCAAAACAATTTAGGTTGTTATTTCCTAATGAGGTGAGAATAACAGCAAAATCTCCAATTTTTGCATTTGGTCTACTAAGCTTCACTTTTGTCTAGAGAAGAGATGCAATGTGAGGACAGCGTGCATTTCCCTCCCTAAATGCCCAGCCTCTGTTACTGCAGAGCTTATCCACAGATTACAGGGCCTGGGTGTCAGGTTCTCACCTCTGCTTAATTAGCTTCATACGCAAAAATGGAATATACTAGAGCCAACTTAGATAATTAGCAAAGTAATCTCTCTTTTAGTTGGGTGTGCTCCCGAGCTGCCTGCTATTCATATTACCTAGTTGCAACTTGTACCACAATC
>NW_009258688.1:1238614-1243759 GCF_000687185.1 Egretta garzetta
CTGCAAGTCTTGAATTATTTGCATTTTTAAGGCCATCATTGTCACGAACACTGAAGTGACTCATAACTTTTAAAACTGAAAAAATAAGCCTACATTTGAGTTGCTGTCAGTGCAGATTCTAAAACACTTCCTTCAAAAAACTCATCTTCCTCCTTTTTTTCCAGAACATTTTTTCAGGTTTCTGACATCTTTTTACATTTATTACATTTTATTACATACAGAGGTAGTGTTAGCTTCACTAGCTTTTTTCCAGGAACCTGATCCTAAATTTCTCTGATTAAAGTATCAACCTACTGAGACTCTGTGTGTGAGTGTGTATGGATGAGTGTCTGTCTGTCTGCATCCATGTGCTGCTGTCTCGCTCTGGTTCTGACAATGTCCTTCTCTTCTTTTGGTCTTTCTCCCTTTTTGCTCCAAATCCACCAACATAGTTCTTACTGACATGAACTGGAAACATCTTTAACAGTTCCCATGCTCACCCCAGGATGCACCTAAGGAATGAGGAATTTATTTTAATGAGTATTGCACTGGTTAGTAATTTTTTAGGTGATTAGGTAGATACATAGTAGGAAAACAGGCTAGGTTTTTATCTTCTGGATTTTTGGTGGACTTCCAAAGCTTCTTGGAAACAAGGTTATGGCATGGATCTCATACTTCCTGCCTCTCTATCTATCATTTTCTCAGAAGACCACCACCTGTATGGGTCTAAGAGAAGCCTGTTGCAGTCTGAGTTACAGATAAAGTACTGGAAATCTTGTAAAAAAAAAAAAAAAAACAACCAAAAAAACACAGGAGCAAAAGTTAGCAATAAAAAGTCTGCTATAGAAAAAAAGGAGAAAAAGTATTCATTAACATCTTACTAAAAAGGTTTACAAATACAGTCAACAGGCACAATAATCAATGTAAAAATAGAAATACGCACTGCATAGGGACAGCTAGCACAATTCAGATGTCTCAGAGTTCCCTTCTCAGAACAAGGGGAATTTTCACTATTGGTCAAATAAATGACCTAAACATGTTCTCTGCATCCAATAGCTTCAACAGTGATTGGAAATTCTTCAGTCTTGATTACAAGGCCTACATATTTAGATAAAGTGTAGCATTTCCAGAGAGGTATGCAGGAATTCGAAACAAATACAGCCTTTGCAGGACTATGCAGTTGCACAGAATTTTTAAAAGGAAGCTCTGCTTGGACGACTAGGGTCTTTTCAGCACTGTGAAATTTAGGATGATTATATGGGTTGAAAGAAGAGATGACATTGCTGTGGAGGGGATTCATATGCACACTATGTAGGAGGAAGAGTCACAGAACTTTAACTGCTGACCTACACAGGGTCAGGTTTGTGGTTCAGGTAAAAGAGCAGGGCATCTGTGGCAGGATGTGAAAACTGAGCAGCAGCATCTGAGACATGAATCATAGGGGATGCTGCAGAACAGTGCGTGCTGCAGGAACCCGAGATGTTGAAGTGCAAAAAACCAAAGTTCTTCAGAGCCGTCCTTTCTGATCCTTTTCAATTTCTTAAAATCTTTTAACAGTGAGGACACCAGAATTTACGGTTGGACTCAATGATCTTAAAGATCTTTTCCAACCTAAGTGATTCTATTATTCTACAGCATTAAAGCTACATTTATTCCTGATGTTACATTCTTCCACAGCTTGCTAGCTTACAATACACCCGAAAGGTATTAGATCTCATAGATACAGTGTGATATAAGAAGTTTGTGTTGGGTTGCTTGTTTACTGTGCAGCCTAGCTTCTTTCAGAGCTGCCTTACCATTTATTCCCATAGATGTGACCTTGTGTTTGGCTGTATCTGAATGATCCCATTCAGGAGCTGTAAGCCAGAGCACAACCCGGCCAACCCTAGCTGACCACTGTGCCCCCCACCTCAGCTGCCTGGGCTTCTCATCCATCACCTCTGGAATCAGCACTATTTACAGCCCAGAATTTTAATTTAAAGTGTCATTGTTTGCCTTAAAAATGCAGTTATGGCTGGGAGGTGCTTAGGAGCTCACAGACATTTGTAAAGCTGGAATAAGACAGAAGCAGCTGCCAGTAACCTTCCCAGTTGTCCCAGGCTAAGCTATTCCTTCTCCTCCATCAGAGCCTTCAGTAGGTGAACCTATTTCTGACCACTCTGTCCTCAGCGGTATGTATAACTCTTCCAGGCTCTCCAAGACATACACAGTTTTTATTCACAGAGATTTTACATTGACTTTCTAATCATTACTACAAATCCTAAATAGCATCAGCCCTGCTTCTGATTTCTGCACAATCATCTAGAAGCATCGCCACTGATCGATAATTCCTTTTGAGCTACGTCACCCTGTATCTGACCCATGCAGAGCAAGCTTTCTTCATAGAATACAGTGTTGACTTTCCAGAAAAGTACCCGAGGAGCATCCATGTATGTTATATCTGCACCATTACCCTTATAAGCAACGTCGTAATTTAACAAGAAATTAAACAATTTTTTCCATAAAGCCACATCAGCTGCTACTGCTGTATTGCCATCTTGTGATTCCTTATTGCACCCTGTATCAGCATGCATTGTCTGTGACTGATGTTGGATAAATCAGCCTATTACCTGTGTTCTTACTTGTCCAATTCGAATACTTATTGGTGACCTTCACGTCTTGCAGTATTTCTGCAGTTATTTAAGCTTTATTAAAAATTAATATGGTTTCATGCTTCCTGAGATCACACATGCAAACTCCTTTAGGACTCTCAAATTCAAGTTCTTTAAGAACTGTGTACTTTAAAATGTTTCTTTCTAAGAAAAGCTGTTCAATATCCTTAATAATTACCAGGAAGGCACTTAATCATCATTCTATGATACAAATATATCACGCATTCTTTCAAGTATAGAAAAAATTTATTTATTAAGCAGTTCTGCTTTTTTGTATCAACATTTTTTTAAAAATCTAGATATAACAGGCCTGTAATAGTGTTAAGATTCAGAAAACTCTAGCTGTTCCTAAAACTACCAACCATGCATATTCCTTGATGTTCTCATCCATTTTTCTGTGCTTTGTAAGTTGGTAATGATTGCTAGGTTTGCCTTTTTTCTAATTCTTGTATGTATTTATTTCAGACTGCTGTAGTCACTCCCCCACTAAACTAGAAATGCATTTTTCTGAATCTCCTCTTTCTTGACCACAACATCCTGACTTCTTTATAGACATTGTCTTCTTTATAGATGTCATCTTCTTTACAGATTCCTCCTACTTGGATACAGTTTTTCTATGTAATTTTTCTTTTCACTCAGTCATTCATTTTCCACAGCTTTTTGGGGAACAAGTCAAAATATATGTCTTGGGAACAAGACGACATAGCCAGTGTCCGTGTGTGTGTATATAGTATGGATTGCAACCTTGTTTGCACATACTGAATGTAGCCGTATCTAAATACTCAGGCAAGCACTGACTTTCATTCTAGCAATTATCTTTACCACAATAAAGTCTGAAGTTGTTAGTTTCCCCAATATGATTATTTTTGGTCAGAAAATCATTAGCTAGGATTTGTATAATGCTTCTGTGCATAGCTCCAAGTTATATGCCTGAAGCTCCTCATAATAACAATGTAAATTTCTTTCCCAAAATTATGAGTGGATATTGAAAGAAAAAGTTATCTTGTTCTTTAGTCTCGACTGCTGTGCAAGAGGCCCCCACCGGTAAACCCATTTTAGGCTTATTCCTATTCTATTGATCCATATGCAGTTACTTTCCTATCAGCATGAGGAGTTTAAAACTGTATTCAATACTCCATTTACTCGTTTATTACTCAGTTCCTGGTGGGCCAAAACCACTGCCAAGGGCAAGGTCCTTGATTATTTACAGGACCTAAGGGAGCCTAACCTTTTAACTCAGTTAAGAATGGTCTCTCACAATCCCTGAAGATATTTCCTTCTGGACACAGTCTTTCAAACCTCTGGAAATGGAGAAAAGGAATTGAGATGTGACCTGACACACTTTTGCCTTCTAACTCATGACTCTAGGAAAAATAAACCGAGTGGTTTTTTTTTTTTTCCTTTCGCATCTGCTTTCCAGCATGGGAAGTTGCCCTCAAACCCAACCTTTCTTCTGGGATCACTGGGGTGGAAACATTTAAAAAAATAAAAGCCCTTGGCAAATATAATGAGAACTGGGATAAAACCTGCCAAGTGGGCACTATTGTTGGGCTGAGCATTGTTCAGACCGATATCAAAATAACACAAGGCCAATGAAAAGAAGCCGAACACAACATTTTCATAAAGCAAACTATGCAAACTGAAATCTGATTGAACTTCTTGTTTTCAATTCACAAAAAAGCCCTGGAAGAATCAGAACTGCAGTGAACAGTGGTCTATGCTGAATTGGATGGCCACAAGAGGGTACAATTTGTAAATTGTAAATGAGTATTACAGTCCCACAGAGGTTTCCCTAGGTGACATCAGATTTTTTTTTGAAGTCACAAAAATCCATCTCTAGAGCTGCCTAAGAGAAGTTTTGGCACAGCACCTCCCCAGACTCACCCCCTCAGCTGCTGCCCAGGTCGCCAAACGAAGGCGACGAGCCTCTTCCTCTGCACGTGCTGGAAACCATCTTTCTCATGGGGCAAGCAAAATAGAAGATGGAGAAAGGAAGGCAGCGCTTGACTGGAGACTTCCTCGTGACACGTAATTAATTCTGGGGTGAAAGCTCATAACCTGTGGGTTTGACTCAAAGCAGCCCCAACGTAACTCACTTTGACAAACAAGTATCGATACTTGTTTGAAAGTATAAACCAAAAATAAATCGATCTAATTGAGTTTATAAATTGCAGTGAGCTCCCACATATGTAGCATATCTAACATATACTCTTACACGGACTCTCTCCCGCGGCAGTGTGTCTGTGGGGTCCCAAATGCACTCGTGTTTTTGCATATTTTAGGAAACCTGTCAAACGTACGACTAGTGGTGGCAAAAGCAGAGACCCGGCAGCTTCTGCTTGTTCCTGCGATCGTTAGATGCTGCCTCCGCCTATGGCGATCCACCAGCCGCTCACCAGAAGCTGTTTAACTTTTGGATCACTCAGCAACGCGGGACAAGAGAAAAAAAAAAAAAAAGAGAGAGAGAGGAAAAACCCCCTTTTGCGAGAGGACCGGCCCAGCCGCGCTCAGCAAA
>NW_009258688.1:1244760-1294021 GCF_000687185.1 Egretta garzetta
CGTCCCTCTCCCTGCTTCGCCCGGGCCTCGCCAGCCTCCCGCCTGCTTCCCTCGCCAGGGCCCCGGGTCTCCAGGTCGCCTGCTCCTGTCACCCCGGGCCGGCTGCCTGTAGCCGCCCGTGCCATCTGCTGTCCGCTGCTGCTTCCACTCCCGTGGATCCACTTCTCCTCCTGGATCCCTTCTTCACCGCCTCTCGTGCCCTTCGCCCTGCTAAGAGCCTCTCTCCTCTCTGCGGCTCTCCCCTGCGTCGGCTTACTCGCCTTTTGTGCAGCACCTGACTGTGCCTGGAGCAGCTCCCCTTTCTTTTCTTGTTCCCTCTCTTATGTGCCCCCCAATACTCTGTTACCCTCGATAATGAGGATCCCGTTGGAGCACTGAAGAGGAGTAAGAAGAGCTTGCTTGGCGTGCCCGTGTGGGGCTGCTACCTTCTTTCCCGCTCCCCTCCTTTGAGGGGGGCCTAGCCCCCGACCAGCCTCCTGCTCCTCCAGCATTTGCGAGCCAGAGTGGTGGCTGTGGTGTGGCAGGCGGCAGGATGACTGACACCCGGCGGAGGGTGAAGGTTTACACGCTAAATGAGGACCGCCAGTGGGATGATCGAGGCACAGGGCATGTGTCCTCTTGCTACGTGGAGAGGCTGAAGGGCATGTCCCTGCTAGTCAGGGCAGAGAGCGATGGTAAGTGTGTATGTCTGAAGGTAAAATCTTTCCTCATCCTACCCGGAAAAGGAACTGGGCTTAGCTTTGTGTCTGTTGTCTTCATGTTTTGCTGCGTAATTCAAATGCGATTCCTAAAAGCAAGTAGACGCTAATTGTAGTTCATCTGTATTAGGCCAAGTGAAAGAACTGGAAGATCGCCATCAAGTGCAGGCATAGTAGGCGCCTGGTTCCTGGTGAATACACAGTGTTGCATACAAAATACATTCAGGTCTTGTTGTAAATCATGTACGGGTTTGGAAACCTAGTGATCTATTGCTAGATGCCCGATGTACTCCAGTTTCAAAACTGATCAGTGCGATGTGTCCTTCCTTAGATGTTTCTGGAAAAGATCCCCTCGTGAAAAGAGTAGTTCAAAACTTAGATCATGTTTTTAGTAGAAATTTTTAAAAGGTCATTGGATGGCTAACATCCTTTTTTTCCTCCTTCCCCTCCCCCCTTCTCTTTGATAGCAAGAATTATGCAAGACATTCTAAAAGCTATCAACAGTTATCCAAGTACAGTTGTTATAGTAGTAAAGACGATACAATGGACAGAACAGCATTTTTGGGGATGCTTTTTTTTTTTTTATGGAATAGTAGTTCTTAGTCCTTCAGCAGTTCTAGATCTTCCTGTAAGTAAATTTAATACTATGCATTATCGACTTCCTTCACATTTTCTGACAACATATGACAATGATAAAGGTTGAGTGGTACCATCTACCCCTGTAGCTACATGATTGGGCTAGTCTTGATTATTGGTTGAGTTCATGACTGCTATGATCAGAGTAGTTTTTAAAATGTATACTTTGCAATATCTAGCATGTACCGTTTTTCTAGTGAAGTCTGTCAATGCATGACTTAGTACTTCATTACATATATAGCTATTGTATTTAGAGACTTGTAGATCTAGTTGTAGCTTGTGACTTTTGACAGCCCTTGTAATTTTCCTTATTTGGCTTTTTCATTTTAGGAACTAGGATGAAAAGCAATTTGAGAACAATTATTTTCTACTGTTTGAGAAAGTTCTGACAAACTGTACCATACAGCAAAGATCATAAACTGATATGGCAGAATCAAACTTTTGTCTAAGCAGGATTTTGATAATTGAGCTTCTGATAAGCATGAATCTCAGGGTTTTGTAGTTTCTTGATTATACTTTAAAAGGTTAAATTGGTACTTGATTTTATTTATTTTACACTGAAGAAGATGCATTTATAGTTTGACCAACTTCACAGTGTAAGAGAAAATGTTCAAAATGGAAATAGACTTAGTACTATTTCAGCATGAGGGAGAGAAGTAAAAAGAAGGTTATCACAAAATTTTTAGGCTAATCTTTGTGGTATGTTTAGATAGAGTCCTTTCTGTCTACATGGCTCCTGTGCTCATGTTTAAAAACTGTCATGTCTTCCATAACACTGAACAATTTTCTAATTTCTTTTTAATTCTTTGTAGAAAAGAGAGCAAAAGAACTGCAGTTCATAACCTGCTTGTGAAGAAATAGCCCATTCAAACTAAAATCCCATTGTTGACTTTCAGTGGGATATGTACGCTTACAACTTATTAGACCCTGAAGTGGACTGTAGTTCTCGGCTTACTTGTTGTAAATGAACATCTGTAAGAAGGAAAATACAAATTGGAGTAAATTATTCCAAAACAAACATGAAGTCATTACTTTGTGTGGTGTAGCTAAGATACTCTAATCAAAGCAGAACTGGGTCAAACTTACTAAATGCACCTAGTACACTGAATTATATTTAATAGGAGACCTCTCTCAACCAGCATACATATACTTCAAGAGTATTAAATAATACACAGAGCCTAAGTTCTTAATTTAGTAGGTAGTATCAGTCCTGGGTAAATGTGCACTCTATTAATAGGCCAGTTTTTCTAACTTGCTTATGTAAACAGGTCATAAAACTTGATTTATATTTTGTTTACTCCCAGTGTCAATTGTTTGTGGGCTGATTTTTGAAAGCAAATGCAGTCATCTTTACATGTGAGGAAATGGTTTGGAAATAGGTAATGCCAGATGTGTGTTTTAGGTACTATGCAATTTGTGTGTTTCCTTATGTGCTTTTTTCGTCTACATGAAGTAGTTGACTGTGATTTTGGTTGGTTTTTTTTTTTTTTTCTACTTACCAAAACCATACAAGTACTAGGAACCTGACCTGTATACCGCTTGCATCCATGTTTCCATTGCGTTCTTGTATTGTCTTTCTTTGTCAGCTCCTCCTCTTTCCACAATGAAACTTCTTCCTTCCTCCTTTTCTAAACCAGCTTTTCCTAGCCTTTGAGCTGAGATTCATCCTGTGCACGCTGGCATGTTCTTGCTGACTTACTCCAGGAAGTTGACTGAAAACCTCGGGATCTGCCTGAAGTTGAGGGCACCATTTCCTGAGTGGGGGAGGCTGTGGGGATGTTAGCAGTAGTTCCTGCTGTGTAGGGGAAGTTCCCACTCTTGTTAAAGGGCCGGTTCAGCTGTGCACAGAGCAACAGGAGAATTACCAGAGGTTCATTTGGCTAGCACACAGTTCAGTCTTTTGATTATGCAGCTGTGACTTGGTGTAGCTCCATAGCTGCTTTACAAGTGGTTGAGATTTTATGGTAGGGTCACAGTGTTCAGATAGGGAGCTACAGTCAGTATGCCAAGTCCAAGGTAAGCGATCATCTGGAACTGGAGCAATAAGAACTGAATAACAGTACGTTTTTTTTTTTATCTATAGGGCTGGGGTTTTTTTGTTTTGGGTTGGTGTTTTTTTAACACCATCCTAAAAGAAAAGAATTTAGAGCAGAGGAGTGATTTGTGTTGCTGTCTGAGATGTCTAATGCTCCCAGGCACTAAACTTTAAAAAGTTGTTGCAGGCAAATTGGAGTAATCTATTATAGCACAGAAATATTGTAAGCTGCTTTCAGGTCAGATATATTATGTTTTGAAACAAGGAATTGTTAACTTTTTTACTTAAAATCCTGAAAAATTTCTCTGCATGATTCCTAGTTGCAGTATATTCTACTTGACTTGCAGTAGAGCAATAGCAAACTCTTTCCTTACAAATGGTCACTTTCCATGCGAGTTTCTGTGTATAGTCAGAAGCCTTTGATTTCTTACCTGTTTCTTACATGGTATTTTAGGCTGCTGTGGCCTGCCTCATTCTTAAAATGTCTATGTGCTTCTACATTTTCAATGCATGGCTTCAGGTAGCTTTTTTTTTTTATTGTTCTGAGCCCTGATGACTGAAGTGACCTCTAAAATGAACTTTTCTGTTCAACAAACTTGGATTAATTTAAAGGCTTAAGCTTTTAATTAAAGCTTACTAGTCCTGTAACTAAACTTTTTGACAAGCCGAAGTGAACTCCCCCACTGGAGGTCATATTTGTCATCTTTCTTTTAGGAACTATCTAATCACTTTTATTCAGAAGTTGTAGTTTGCCACTTCTGAATTCTGTATGTTAATGACTTTTGCCACAGGGTAGGCATCTGCATCCTCACTGTTTCTTCAGACTAGGTATCAGTAACCCTGTAATACAGAAGGCTTAGCCAAAATTTGGCTTAAGTTTGCTTTACCTTGCTCAAACTCAAGGGATGAATTTATTCATTTTTAAGAAAGTAGCACAGAAAATTTTGTGGTTATATACTTAGGTTAAAATGAAAGAAAAATGTGTGTGTGTGTGTGTGTTGTTTCTTTTCTTTTCTTCTGGTTCTTCCCTCTACTAAATGTTTGGGTTTGACCCTTCCGAAATGTGCTAGACTGAGGAATAGTCTCTTGTGAAGGCAGAACATGTTCTTGGGCCTTGGTTTGAGCTGTTTTCTAAGTTTCTGTGGACTGGTTTCTGTGATTCAGTAGCAGCAGAACTGGTTGCAGAACTTAAACCTCTGTGCGCATCTTGCAGAAAAACAGCTCTTCAATTGGAATTTTCTTTTAAACATAAACATGTTTATACTGGTGAGGGGCAATGAGAGACACTGTACCTTTTCCCCTTTTGAGGAAGGATCCACATAACAGTTTGGTGGGAGAGCAGCAGTATTCCATATCAGCAGGTCTCCTCCATATGCATATATGTAAACAAGTCTGTGGAGCTGTTGTTTAAGACTGCTGGATTAGGTTATTTGATGTTCTCTAAGTATCTTTGAAAATAGCATTGTATATCTGTATGTAATCTCTTTTGAGCAAGTCTTTTCTTATACAGGCATTCCCTTCACAGCACAGGATGGTGGTGTTATACTAACAAAAAAAACCCGCTGTGCTATATTGCATTACAGTGGCAAATAACAAAATTCTGCAAATAAATGTTTTCTTCTTTATAAGTCATTTCAGATGTTACGTTCTGGCACCAGTGTTTCGCAGTTACCTTTACAAATTCATTCAAGGCTACAATTCAGAAATTAACTAGATCTGCATAATTTTGGGGGGGTTTATTAAAACCGTAGCTTGTATTAAGGTGAGTTTTCAGGTCTTACCTAACTTTGAATAGAATGAGTGGGACAATTAAGATGAAATTTTGTTCATGTATTTTTATAAAGTTGACTGGATAGTCTTAACATATTCTAGGATAGTATCAAGAGAAAAATACCTACATAGAAAGCAATGGCTCATGACAAATGCAAGACTAAGCGTCTTGAACTGTATTTAGGAAGCAATACTGATGCTAACATTGAATGGAGAACAACTTCATTTGCTGTATGTTAAACTTCTGTAACCTTTTTCTGAAGAATATATTTGTGTTACAGCCATCTGTTACTGTTGCCTGGTTCCCAGAAGCAAGTAGCAGAGACCTAAAACTGCCTCATAGAAGGAAGGGGCCTGATCCTGTAAAACTTACTATATGAATGTAACCTCACTGAACTAACTGGTAAAATAGTCACTGATTTTGAGTTGTTGAACCCTTTGGGGGAACAAATTGCACAAATAGAGCATTGGATTCTCCAGAAGTATGGATTTGGGGCAGTTACAAGCTTTAGAGCACCGTTTACGCATTGTTATGTTTCTATCTCCAAATTCATATTTTTCTAGTTATTGTCCAGAATGTTGAGGAATAAGTTGAATCATATAATCAGAAGCAAGTCAAGCTTTATAAGGCTTGATTTGTCTTTCCTCCAAGTGTCAGGTTTAGTAGAGAAGAAGAAATGCTCTTTTGTGGTAATTCTACTAAAGAGGTCATTCTCCAGTGTCTGCTTCTAGCCTGGAAGATGAAATGTCTGCATTCAGTTGTCTTCAAGATTTTTTTTTTTAATACTATTTTGTCAAACACGGTGTTCAAGTTATGTATGATACTCTGCTAATTTCAGGATTTCCATGTCTGTGTGTTCAGCAGTTACAATATAATGTTGAAATTATCAATTGCTTTTAATTCTTACAAGTTTCTAATTCATATTTGCTGCTATTAAATATTTCAAGACAGCAAAAACTTTCTATAAGTTACTCAACCACGTTAATAGCACAAAATAATATTCTAAAACTTCATGTAGTTGAAGCTGAGGCTTTGAAACTGAAAGTAAGATTGAAGTGAAATAACTGCCTATAGCTGATGTCGTAACAGAAAAGGGAATGCTGGTTTTAGTTGTTCACTAGGCAAACTCAAAATTTAAAGCTCAAGACTATGGCTTAAGTACCACAGTGTACTGGATTCATCAGTAAAGCTCTTCTTAGATGTTTTACTTCTCTGTCCTGCTCTATACTTTGTGATTTTTATTTTTTTCTTTATGCTGTCACACTTAAGCAAATAAGCTGCTTTGTTAACAGAGCTGATGCAGGTTAGAAAACTGGGAAAACTCTCGAAAAAAGAAAGGGTCATCTCTGTGGTTTGGGGGGGACATTGCTTTTTTGTTGGTGTCTTGTTTTCTCTTGAGGTCTATTTAGTTCAGTTTTGTTGCTGGATTGTATCTTAGTAAACAGCTCTTACTGCAAGAGCAGTTGAGACAGGGCTTCTCAAGCCAGCTTCGTTACTGAAGATTGCTTCTTGCAGAACAGACTTAGAAATTAGGAAGAAGCAGCCATCACAGGTAAGTTACTTTGTTAACTAGAAAAAACAAAAGATGAATTAAATGTATCTGATGATCACAGAGTAAGCTAATGAATATAAAAATCCTTGGTAAAGCTTCTAAGTTCCTGAAGTAATAACCTTTCTTACCCCACCTGGAGTACTGCCTCCAGCTCTGGAGTCCTCAGCACAAGAAAGAGATAGACCTGTTGGAGGGGGTCCAGAGGAGGGCCACAAAAATGGTCAGAGGGAGGGAACACCTCTCCTGTGAGGACAGGCTGAGAGAGTTGGGCTTGTTCAGCCTGGAGAAGAGAAGGCTGCGGGGAGACCTGATTGTGGCCTTTCAGTACTTAAAGGGGGCCTATAGGGAAGATGGGAACAGACTTTTTAATAGGGCCTGTTGTGATTGGACAAAGGATAATGTTTTTAAACTAAAAGACGGTAGATTTAGACTAGATATAAGGAAGACTTTTTTTTTTTACAATGAGGGTGGTGAAACACTGGCACAGGTTTCTGAGAGAGGCTGTGGATGCCCCATCCCTGGAAACATTCAAGGTCAGGCTGGACGGGGCTCTGAGTAACCCAATCTAGTTGGAGACGTCCCTGCTCATTGCAGGTGTGTTGGAGTAGATGACCTCTAAAGGTCCCTTCCAACTCAGAGCATTCTATGATTCTATGATCTTCTATTAGTCAGTAGCAATTCTTCAGGAAAGGAGTGTGGTTTTTTTCTGTAAATGTAACCTATGAGGTTGAGAATAGTGATACTTAGTAAAGAAACATTGGTTTGGGATATTTTTTTCTGTGGATTTTATAATTGGTAAAACTCTTCAGATAGTGAAAACTAGCTCGTTGTTGATTCTACTGTGAGATTTGGAAGTACACTTTTCATTTCCAAGTATGTTTTTCAAATCTAAGTAATTTGTTTTCTTGTCCTGTCTTAAAGTCTCAGGCTTCCATATTTGAGGTGGTTGAAGCATTTTAGTTTTTCTTTAGTGTAGATTTTGTGAGGATATTTGGCAGATACTCTAATAATATAAATGTAAGATTGCCTTAGAGCTATTAGCTGTGAAACTGAGAAGTTCAGACTTTTCTTAAAGAATAAATTTAAGCAGGTAAATGAATGGAGAAGTGCCTCTTTAAAGGGGTGCTTGCAGCTTTATGTTTTAATTACAAGACTGACTATGCAAGTTAATTTATCAGTACTTCTGTATATATCTTCAGTGAAGCTCTTCAGATACGTCAATTTAAGTCATGGCTGTAAAGAGTCCCTCATGCACTGGTATTTGTGCAGCTGAGCAGCAAGGTGGATGAGGAAGTGATTGGACCAAAAATAAAAGCAGTTTTAAGGGTTGTTTTCACCTAGATCGATCCTCCAAACCATTTAAACGTGACATATATTAACACTAATGCTTATGCGGAAGAAAGGGTAAGAAAACACAGGCATGAGAATGGAATTGCTGTTCTGTGTCCTAAATTGGTATAAGCTGCTGTGAAACCCTTATTCCTAAGTTTATCATATCTGAAGTTTTTTGTTATTGGCAGTCACAATGGTTGCTGCTCTAAGCATTAGTTTCTAGATATGCTTTCCAGCAAACCAATATAAATGTTTTAGCTAAACTTTAAGAACAAATACTGCATGATTAGGAAATTTTGTACAAAACAACCATAGGTGATCTATGGAATGCAGTTGTAGTGCTTTTTGTGTGCAGACTTTTTGCAGACTTTATCATCTCTAAAAAAAATTTTCATGGAAAAGTCATTACTAAAAATAAGAAGGAAGTTACAAATCCAGTTCTAAAAATGCTCTTGAATGTTCTGTGCTATGTGAAAATATCTTTGAGGGAAAAATGAAATGTAAAGCTATAGAATATGGGTTTACAGGCTTACTGTTGGGAGGAAAGGTGTTAATACCCACTTGAGGAAAGAGTTATCGGAAGGTTCATGTTGAGATTGAAATTTTAGTACACATGTAAATAAGTGGAACTTTTTTTTTCTAGGCTCTCTTCTTTTGGAGTCCAAAATTAACCCGAACACTGCGTACCAGAAGCAACAGGTAAACTTTTTTTTTTTCTTTTTCCTCACACTTAAAGGCAGGTTCTTTAACTTCAGCAGTGTAGTAATTTTTTCGCCTCTGTTGCGAATTGTATTGTATGTTCTTGTACCAAAAAGGAGACAAAGTTGTTCTCGACTTTTTTGTGCATTCCATGATACATGTTGTGTTATTTCTCTGAATTTTTTGTGAAGTTATCTAGATCTATAACTTGCACTCTTGTTTTACATCAAAAAATGCTTTGGGAGAGACGGGCAAAGCATAGTTGTGAAAATCACAAAGTAGGTGAGGTTCCTGAGTATTATAGTATCTGAAACTTAATATCACCTGGCTTTTTTTCTTTGTATTTCAGATACTACAACTTTCAATGTATTTTATTTAAGAGAAGACTAGAAGGCTTTAAAGCTATTTGCATGTTTACCTTTGTTTGGCTTTTACTTGGAGGATGGATATGGGTTACTACTGCTTCAAAGCATTCTGTATACATAAAAGCAGCTTCTCACCTCTAGTTTGCACCTTGCTTCAATTATTTAAGCCATACATTGTGAACTCCTAAAGAATGCTACTGAGATGGGTGAGAAGTGATCTGTAGGTCTTGCACTTGTTTGCTGTTCTTATTTGATGGATGCTGAGAATTACCCTTCAAGGTTTAGAAATGCTGAACCAGATTGTTTTTTGTTGCCTGTCTGGTCAGCTCAGACTTGCTAAAATCCCGTCAGGTACAATTAATGTATTAAAACGTCTTCAGTTTTAATGGTTTATAATAATAAGCATAGATATACTGTAGTTTTGCTCAGAGGCAGTCCCAGTGGTTGTGCAGCTACAGCTGTTTGTATGTTGAACTGAATGAGGAGAACCAGTCTGGGTTTAAAATGTTCTTCCTTGGAATATTTAACCTGTATCTGCCCCTTGATGTAATTCATCATGCACCATATAAACAGTCTGTACTGAACGACTGGTAAGGCCAGTGTGGGGTGGAGAATCAATTGCAGGGAGTAAGAAGGGACAAGACCAGCAAAACCACTAAGCAAACTAACTCTTAGTTGTAATCCTGACTAGCTTGAGGTCATGGTTCTATGATATAGTAACTCGAGCTTTAGGACTCCTAAAATTACACTGAATATTTTGCAGCTCTATGTCTAAAAGTGCTGATCTAGTGTAAACTTGCTTTGCTGGTTCAAATCTGTTCAAAGAGCACTGAGGAGCGAGTTTTGTATCAGTAGGCTTTATGCCAGATCAAACATAAAGCCTACTTGAAGTAGGCATAAAATTGTAAGATCAGCACAAACCACCACACATGCCTGTCAGTGTAACAGCATTTCATATCTGAGCTTGTTGCTACTCTGGGTCAGATGTGTACTGTAATCTAGCACTGCACAAATTACTACACTGGTGATTGTGAAAATATGGTTAGAGAAATAAAAAATATTAAACATGAATCTGTCCTGTTGGAACAGCACTGTACATTTTCTGTGCTGGAAAAGAAAAAGTGCTGTTCTTAAAGCTTTCAAATGCTGCACAGACAGAAATTTATTATTTGCAGGTGGACTGTTCATATTATTTAAGCAAAGCAGTATCTGCTCTGAGCCTTAGAAATACCAAATCTTGGTGCATGTATTAATCCTACTTTGTAGCATGTTACCTTTCAGGTGAGGCCTAATTAATCTTCTCCCTTAGTAAAAGGCAAGTTCAGAGTTTAAACCTGATTCCATATTGAGCTAAGCTTGAAGCTTAGCAGCTGAAAGGAAGGATTGCTTCTTTCCAGCTCTGCTCATAGAACTCTGAACTGCCTAAACTCATTAAACCACAAGAAAATCAACTTGGTACTCCAAATCTCTCTTCAAAAACTGGTAACTCTATGTCAGCAGAAGTTTCAAGCCCTCTCACATGAGATCCACTTGTGGAACTGTGGGATGGAAGAGTGAGTGAGATCTTTCCGTTTTCGCTGCAGAATGCCACTTAGGTCGCTTCAGCTACTAGTGAAATTGCAGCCTGAGATAAAAGACTTACTTTTCAGTTTGCCTGCAGTTATCAGTTGTACTCATAAAATTTCAAGAAAAGATGTCTTAAAAACACAAGACTTCAAAGTAACTTTCCAGTGTTATGGTCTTACCAGCCTTTTATCTCAAAATTTTGTTGTGAGGGTAAACCTCCATTCCCTTTTAAAGGGGCACCTAGCAGTACATGGGAGCTGTTTTTACTGTGACATACTTAGCACGTGGCTTGTGGGCACTTCAGATGGAATAAATGGATGAGTTCTGACTTTGTTCAGGCTGACATGAGGCTTGTAAGAAGAAACAGTCTTTTATTGGAACACCTAACAAAACGTGTGATTGGAAGGAAGGGGAGATGTGTGATAGTTAAGTTCTTGGGGAAACTTGCTATGCTAGTTACTTTGGGTTCTTCGACAAGCCTATAGATGCCTTTGTGTTAAACAGTGAAGTTCTTCCACTGCTGAAAGAACCTTCTACCTATGCTGCACTATTAGTGCCAGCGTGAAACAGATTGTCTCAGTAATTGTTGAGATCACAAATTACACAATCCCAGCATGTACATACTTTAATGATAACTGTCATAGCTTAGATCATCATTTGTCAAAATAATAGTGTGAAGACCTGAGTACAAGTTTGTCTTGCTGCCTCTGTTCTCTTGGTGTGTAAAACATCCATGGAAACCACACCAAAAAACCCCCCAACAACAAAGAAAAAAAAGAACCCAACAAAAGCCATACCCTGTGAACCTGAGTTTCAGGTAAAATTTTGACAAATTGTCTGCTTTAGATTTCTTGGGGTTTAGGATTGAAAGCAGTGACTCCTCTTTATTGTGGATTATTAGTCAGGTCTCTGCATGCACATAAATGTTGATCTAATTTGTAGTAGAAAACAACTGTCTGCTTTTCCCTTTGGAGTGGATGAATACTTGGCAGATCTTGAGACCGGTTCGGGGACTCCTTTTTCATACATCACCAGGGTCCTGAGGTACTTCAGTTTGCACAATCTAGTCCTTGGTCTTCCCAGACTTACCTGCCATCTAAAGGTTTGAAATAATTCCTTAAAGCTTGAAACGCATAGGCAGTTGTTCTAATTACCTTTTCACTAGTCAGATAAATAGGATTAGTCCTTCTGTCACTATGAAGAGTTATTTTCTGCTGTGCGTTCAAAAAGAACAGTATGTCTATGTATCTGGTTCTGTAACATAGAATTGCTACAAGTAGAAGCTTTGGGATGCTCTGAATCATGTACTTCCTGGCAAACTCATCCTTGCTTATAGGGGGTTGGACTAGATGATCTCCTGAGGTCCCTTCCAACCCTTACGATTCTGTGATTCTGTGATTCTGTATACCAGAACTAGAGGAAAGGAATCCATATGAAGAAAACAAGCTATAAAGAAAACAACTTGAGAAACTAATGTTCTGTGGCTCAGAAAAAGGGCTAATATTACTTATGTTAAGGTACTATTTGTAGGCAAGAAGATTTCTTCTGGAAAAGCGAAATATGCATCAGTACAGCCATTTGGCCTCCTGCCTTGTATTCTTGTGTAGAGCTATATGTGAAACATCATTGGTATTTTTATTTTAAAATGTTACAATAATGGTCCTATAACTTTGGTATGGAATAGACTGGATTTAATTATGGGTAAGTAGCACACAACTTAAAAGCAAATTTTGTTGAGTAACTGGAATTTAATTATACTGTGGGTTGCTCAACCATACATAAAACACTTAGTTTTCCTCTTCTGTTTTTGATTGTTTTCTTAATATAGTAGTAAAGATAGAAGATACTTTAATTGTAATGTCTTGGCAAAGTCAGTTTACATGCTTCAATCCATACTCTGGTTTTTGTTTTTTTTAAAAGGCGTTAAACTGACACAGTTCCAGAATGTTAGTGACAGAGGTGCTGTTCTTAAGCAAGTGATCCTTATTCAGAAAATGAATAATTGCACTAGTATATTAGGACAACACACCTCCTCCTGTGCAACCTTAAAGGAGAAATACACTTCATATACACAGCATTTATCTAGGGAGAAAGCGGATATGGGTGTGGACTGGGGTATGTACTTTTCAATGTACTTTCGATATACTTTGGCCATGCTTTAGCAATAGAACAGTAAAGACTTATGTCCTCAACTTTCTTTTGGATACATCCATGTACGTCCTGTAACCCTGTGATAAAGTATGTATTTGCATCACTTTCTGTGCCTGAAACAAGGAAGACTTGAGTTGCTTCCAGCTACAAGGTCTTGCCTCTGCACTAGAAACTTCAGTGTCTCGTGTACTCTGCTTTTGCAGTCCCTTTTTCAGTTCCTCAGAAGAATACAAAGCTTAAATTCATCCAGAGTATCATCTACTAGCAGTGCAGTTTGAAGGTGGCTATCCTTGAATCATGGAGAGCAGACTTTATTAATAGCAAAGCTAAATTTGGAAAGATCCAAAAAGGCACTGGCAGAATGCTCAGAGAAGATGAACTTCCTACCGTTGCTGTCAGGACAAGCGAACCAACAGTGAAACTATTTCAATAAAATTTGTGCCTATTGTAGCTAAGGTAGTAAGGAAAAGTGTGTAGTTTTGTGGGGTGAGGGGAGAAACAAGTGGAGTGACCACTGCTCGTTTTAGGGTGGGTTGGTTCATCCATTTTAAATGAACAAATGTTATTTTATCTTGTGTTTTCCTGTGAAATCTAATTTTTCTGCTGTTTCTGGGCATGGTCACTAGGCCAGTGAGTCGAGGTTCTGTTATAGAACTAATAAACTGATTTGATTCCATGTGATTCATGGGAATGCAGCTGTGAAACCACTAACTGAAAAATCACGTATGATTGTTGAGCTTTCATAAAAGCTAATGGAATACATTCTGCCAAAAGTGTGAGTGTACCTTTATGTTGTTCCAGTTTTTGGGATAACTTGTTAGCACATCCAGATATCCAGGTTCTAAGTTAATAAATGCACAAAACCAAATGCAGAATTGAAACTTTTTATTACATTACTGGGATGGGTTGTTTTTTTTTTTTTTTTTTCCATCCCAGGGCTTGCTTTGAAGGTTATATGAAAGCTGTACAACACACCTGCTAATCAGCTTCCTAATAGTTAAATAAAACTGATTTCATATCTAATAAAAGCATGACTCTGGTGAGTGTTATGGTGAGAACTTGAGACTGATAGCGTGTATTCAACAACATTTCTATTAAGGAAAGCAAGCCTTTTGGAAATAATTTTTAAAAGTGAGGAGAAATCACATGGTAGATGCTAAGCCTTGCCCATCTAAGTAGAATTGCAACTGCTTACTGGTTTAAACTATTGCACTGGTATTTTTGAAGGTTAACTTCTTGGGAATGAAGTCTCAAGTGAAGCTGTAGCACACAGTAGTGCTTCCTTGAAAACCTCTAACTGAGCAGAACTTTCTCCATGGAGGGTTGATACAGCCAACAATGAGACAAGCAGCAGAGAAATGCCCAATTGTATTCTGAAGAAGTTTTGCCTCAGACTGTGCCTTTATACACATAAGAGTGCAAAAACCTAACCTCCATTGGTAGAAATGGTAAATACCTCTTTATGGGAATGTTAAATACATAGGTCTTCTAAAAAGAGGCCATGCTCAGAATTTTTTCTTAAGAATTCCTGATTATAGCTGAGCAGTCATAATGAATAATAATATGAAAGAATACAAATATATATAAACGGTCTTAGGGAGGCAGCAAATTTTGTATAGGCTAAGGTAGTGATGATACATCCAACTGGTGCTGTTGTCAAAATACTTTTTGTGCAAAGCAGCAAATTATTTTCAAACTTGGAATAAGATTGTGAACTCTACATAAGCAGTTTCCTGATTATCATCTTACTTAAAGAAGATCTTGCCAAGAACTCTAATGCATCTTGAAAAATGTGAGGAGCTAGAATGCTAGGATTATTACAGAGCACTCAGTATAAAAGCCTTCAATGATAAAACATTTGTCCAGGTTTATGACTCAGTTCCTACAATGTAGCCATGATTTAATACTGCAGTTTCACATTTTAATTGTGTTTAACAATAAGCTAGATAAGAACAGATTTTAGATGTTTGTTTTAGTCATCCTGTCCAGTTCCTTGTCTAGAGGCTAACATTTTGTATGTAACACAAAAAAGGATATGTGTTTGATCAAAGTGAGCCAGAACTGCTTTTATGAATCACGTAAGATTGAAGATTTTATGCTCCTAGAGGGGTAATGTGCAAGACTCATCTCTCTGACCAATAACTACTATTACTAAGCATATTTATGCACACTCCTGTTTTCTTTTGGAATGGAGGAGGCAGTCTTAAGAAATTTCAGTTGCTTTTTGGAGTTGCAAGAAGTAATGTTTGTCATTGGAATCAACAGATAGTCCTATTCCATAGCTGAGAGATCCAGAGTAGTTAGTGGATTCATATTACACTGAGGAGACTTCAGATCAAACACATAGAAAGATTCCTTTAAATAAAACAAGCAGAAACTAGACTTTCATTCATGTTTTTTTTTTTTTCTATCTTTAACTACATCTAGAATTCCCTTCAGTCACTTCTCCCTACATGTATAAGTCTTGTACTGCTCTTCTTTTTGATGATTATAAGCTTTGTAGGATTAAGAAAATGGAATTATGTTAATAACTGTCTGCATTTAACAGTGAATTTAAACTTTGACTGAACTGTGTATTATGCAACAGAGTTAAGTGCTTTTCTCACTTTGTTTCACATTCTCTTTTTAAAAGCCGTTTGAGGCAAGAAAGGATGCACGAGCAAATACTCTCTTATTAAAGATCTAGAGAGTAGCAATTGACGGATTTCTGTTGAGACACTGATATTAATCTATAATATCCATGTGTGCCAAGTCAAAAGATAACTAATTGTTTGAAATTGTTAAGGTTGGTAATTGGAAAATACTTTTCTAATACTAATAAACCAAATTTGAAGACTATTGTTCTGCTGTTCAAATAATTTTTCAGCAGTTTTTTGTTTTGCTTTCCAGAGATGAAACAACTTAAAAAAAATAGTCAGGATGTGTAGAGGTGGAAAAATACTGTCTGAACTTCCATATATGATAGTAGATGATCTTGTTTAACAAGAACAGCTGCTATATATGGCCAAATACACTATTGTACATCTGTGACTATAGTTTTCAAAAGCAGCTTTACCTTTGTGTCTTCCTCTTCATTTTTCCTCCCCAGAGGAAGAAGACAGACCTTACTGCAGTTAATGTAAATAACACTGTCCTTATTTGTGTTCTTTTAGTCATTTCCCTGTTTGTTAGTCATGTTCTTTATAGAGAAGAAAATACATTTTGATCGTCTTTTGGAGCTGGCTTGCTTAGAAATCTAAGCACTTTCACTTTAATTAGATAGGAATGTTGCAGGTTTTGCTAGGCTCTGCTTAAGATTTGGTGTTGGTTGTTTTTTTTTAAATGAAATAAATGCTACTCAGTGGGAAGCTGATGAGACAGTGGCCTTGAAAATTACTGCAGTATAAATACTAATTGCAGAGATTAATGTATTAGATTTTGGACCTGATACGTACTATGTATCAGTAAGTAACCTTACCTGCAGTAAGGTACCTACTGTTTTTAAAAGATGGAACTTCCCTTTCTAGATTTTTGTAAACTGTTATTTTTCTTACTCTATAGGAGTCAGCAGTACTAGGTGCTGTCAATCTGTTATTACCAGAGTATTTGCACCGTGACCTGTCTTGTAGAGAACAAACTATTAATTGTGACTTTCTTCTTCCTTTTGTATTTTGGAGGTGGTCTTCCTAAATCCCTTTCTTCTGTGTACCACCTCTTCCTCAACCCTTTGGAAAAGGAAAAGGTAAACTATTTGCCATTTGCAAGGTAAAGCCATTAGTGCCTCTGAAGCAGTATAGCTGCTCTGGTAATGGCAAATTGATTATATTGTATTGCTTGACTGAATCCTAATGGAGCTAGCTGATCGTGCTGTTTAGATTATAGTTTAGTTTAAGGAGTTTTCCAGTAAGTGCGTATCGAAATCTAAATGTAAGATTTCTCTTTATCCTAGGTGTTCATTTTAATATTTTAAATAAATTAAGCCTGTTAATAAACCGTCTTAAACTTTATAAATGTCTGGCAACTTACAGTGCTTTTGCAAATATTTAAAAATAACTCCCTTAGGAATAATCTCCAAAAGCAAAATCTGTATGTAATGAAGAAAAATGCTCTATTTTGTGGTTTTCATTGAAATATAAGTAGAAAAAAATCTCATATCTCTTGTCTAGTGAGTAAATGCATGTTTTAGCACTTAAATAATGTGGTTTCCTGGGGCTATATATATTTAATATGGCTATATTTCAGCTAGCTGTTATGGGAAGATAAAACACTTAAAATTTGGTTCAGTATGTAAATAATGCAGATTATATTTTCTTCTCTTCATGTGTTTTTTTTTATTCTAGCAGTTATTTAGCAGACTGTCTGTACACTACTGCAACACATACCTTATCTGTGTGTGGTATTGCTGTTTGCAGCATCATCTTCCACTTCCTTATATTGTTTTTGCACGCAATATGAGGGCTCTGATAAACTCTTGAACTATTCTAGTAAGTAGATGAGAGCTTAAGTGTCTGGGTAGTAAACATAGCTAAGCATGGGTTTAACTGACTTCTAGAAATCTAGGGCAAAACATCCTTTCAGAATTGTATGTAATGAGTAAAAAAGGTGTGCGTGGTTCAGTGTAATAGGTATGCATACTCTTAGGCAGTTAACTGTGTGCATACTGAAGTTTCTGTTCTTGTTTAAAGTTTGTAGATATCTTGGGGCTGCTTTTTAAGCAGCTGCTCTGTGTGTCAGCACAGTGTCTTCTGGGGTCTCTGAAAAATGAAAAAAAAAGATTGTAACTTTGATCCTGCAAAAGTTGTGCAATTTTATGTGGTCCAGTTGAAACAGATTTCCAAAAAAACCCCCAAATCTGTTGCTTTTGTTACCATATTTTATCAGAGGATGCATTGAGGTAGAAGTACGTATTCTACATCAACCTTTTTGAGATTTACAATATTATGGTCACATGAATTAATAGCTAAATTTTTCAGTATTTTTCTGGAATGTTCTTATTCTGATTTAGACAGAAATGTTTTTAACAAAAAAAGTTTCTAATGATGATTACATTTGTATTGTAATGCTGTCCTGTCATGATTAGGTGTCACGCTGTTTTTATTTTAAAATTTTACTCTTTAAACACTATTCAGGTATGTAAAATCTGAAATACATTGCCTGAAAATACTCTTCTTCTCTTTAAAGGATACCTTGATTGTCTGGTCTGAAGCTGAAAATTATGATTTGGCACTTAGCTTTCAAGAAAAAGCAGGGTGTGATGAAATATGGGAAAAAATATGTCAGGTAAGTTTGATAAATGTAAGATTGGGACAGCCTAAATCATCTTAATGTGTGTGTTCAAAATTTGTAGACCATTCTAAGAGGTGAATCTGAACACAGTAGGTAGAAAGGATAAGCTATTATCTTAGCCAACTCCCAAATTTTGCATTTTTGAGTTTGAAAACTTTCTCCTTCCTCCAGAAATTTGATATGAACTTAAACCATGTTTGGGGTTTTAAGAGCATTTTCAGGTCTTTTTGCTTAACATAAATTTTTAGCTCTATTATTGCCCAATGAAGTTTAGCTCAAAATGAGTGCTTAAAAAGTTTCATAATAATTAATTTCATACTTAACTTTTTCCAGGTTGGCCGGAAGGGGAAAAGTTATCTGTCCAAATTTTTGTTGTAGAGAGAAAAACGTATGTGGGCTCTTAGTGAATTTTATAATTTATTTCTCATGGATTTAACCATATCTTGTTCACATTTCTCTTCCTACATTTCTCATTCTTCTCCTTCTCTTATCTCATTCTTCCATTTCAGGTGAGGGGAGTACTGAGGTTCTCAACAGAACTTTCTTCCATGTAAATGTGACAGTATGCTTCTGTTGACTGTCAGGGTGTGAAAGATTGACCTGATAGTTGAAGTAGGAGATAGCTCTATTCCTGTATTATCACCTCAAAGCTATAGTTCTTACAGTTTAAAGAAATCAAACAATTTGTATGTAGCATGTATATATTTTAATACGTGCTAATTGAATCATTATGTTTTACCACTACAACTGGATGATTATGTAGTCACTGAATCAGTATTGTTCCTGGATGACATTTAGTCAGGTATTAACTATTGACGAATACCCAAAAGAGTTTAGTCAATGTATTCACTGATGTTAGTTCAACTTGTCAGTTCCTGTTTGGCTTTTTTCTTCCATTTCAAGCATTACAACTTTTCTTAATTTCTGTGCTACATTAGGTGGGATTCCTCCAAATTTGTTTAATTCTTGCTCTGTGCAGTGTCTCATTCTGTTCTTAACAAAGATCTAGCTCGCTCCACTCTGTCTTTTGCAGTCTCAATGATTTCAGAAATAAAGCAAAAGAAAACTGTTTTCATAATTACATGTGTATAGATCATTCCTTTTATTAGGAATGAGTCTTTTCAACAGTTTACCACTTAATGTAAACAAGTACAGAAACATATCCAGGAACCTTAGCAGTCAAAGGACCAAAAGTTGGGGACAGAAACAAAATGGGGGAAAGGGGAAATTGTATTCTTGGGAAACACTCAGATAAGAAGCCCAGCTTCCTCAGCCTCGTGTAAAGATCTAATATTTTTGTAAGAAACTAGTGACTTTACGTCCTGTTTTGAGGCCATGCTATTGTATTTGTGTCTAGTGTACTTTAAAGATCTTAAGCTTCCTCAGTCATTCAAGCTTCTTCTAAATGGAAGACTTCGATACTACGTATGCTGGAAGTGGTTGCTGATGTATAAACAGAACAGTATGTGGGCTTTACCAGCGTTCTGGATTTTAATCTAAGTATAAGCGTGCTGTTATCTGTGGAGAATTAGTTCTCTCAGATTTTTTTTTTGCTGATTTTCAATAATAAGAACAGTACCTTCTACACAGCCGTGCCTTTCTGGATTTGACACATCAGACTCCAAGCAGATATACAATTACGATGTCATTAAAGCATCTGTGTCTGTTTTTTTCACTAATTTGTACTTGCTGCAGTTCCCTCATTGTATCTCTAGAGAGATCTGTGCAGGTCTTGTGGCTTGTTTTTCTGACAGCTCCAGATTTCCACTGCTCTTTTGTTAATATTGGTTTGGGGTTTTCTGTTCTTACAAGGGGATTCTGTGCCTCTGTTGAGTATTTAGAAAGTGCGTGGTAATGGATTTTCACTTGCAGCTCTCCAGAACGGAAAACAGCAATTAAATTAACAAGACTGACCTCTTTCCTCTGTTTGAGGTAGCAGAAGCTTTGAAAAGCATCAAGAGCAGCTAAATAGCCTATAGATAAATGTTTAAAGCTATCACTGCAGTAATGTAATACTGGTTTTCATTTGAAAATCTGTCTGCAGAGAATAAAGACTGGAAACAAATAACTTAGTTCAGTAGTCTATTAAAAAGTTGCCATCCATACTAGTAATTATGGATTTCCTTTTTTATTTGAAGTACTCAGAAAATGGAGCTTTTTTCTTTATTCTTCCTCCTTTTTATAGAAAATGAATAGAACTAAATGCCTAATGTAGAAATAATTTTGTAAAGTCTTCTGTTTAAAGAAATCTTTTCATTATGTCTTACTTTCCAAACCAGCAGTACCCAATGTCAAACTTACATTTGCTCTTCTATTTTGGCTGTACAAAGAAATAGTGTGAGACATCTGAAATGGTATTTTTAAAAAAGCATTCAAGTAGCCGTAAACATTAAATTCCATGGTTTTGAATGCATCTTATTTTGTAGGTTCAAGGCAAAGACCCTTCTGTCGATATTACTCAGGACCTTGTCGATGAATCTGAGGAAGAACGTTTTGATGATATGTCATCACCAGGTCTGGAATTGCCATCTTGTGAATTAAGTCGACTAGAAGAAATTGCAGAACTTGTGGCATCTTCACTGCCTTCACCGTTACGTCGTGAAAAACTCGCGCTAGCACTGGAAAATGAGGGCTATATTAAGAAGCTCTTAGAAATTTTTCATGTGTGCGAAGACTTGGAGAACGTTGAAGGACTACACCACTTATATGAAATTATCAAGGGAATTTTCCTTTTGAACAGAACTGCACTTTTTGAAGTCATGTTTTCTGAGGAATGTATAATGGACGTAATTGGATGCCTAGAATATGATCCATCTTTATCACAGTCACGGAAACACAGGGAATTTCTGACTAAAACAGCAAAATTTAAAGAGGTGATTCCTATATCTGATCCAGAGCTGAAGCAAAAAATACATCAGACATACAGAGTACAGTATATTCAAGATATGGTCCTACCCACTCCCTCAGTTTTTGAGGAAAATATGCTATCAACACTTCATTCTTTCATCTTTTTTAATAAAGTGGAAATAGTTGGTATGTTACAGGTAAGTTTCAGATTTCCAGAATCTCTTTATTTGCACTTCGGCAGAGAAAGTTGGATATTTTTTCTTGGAAAGATGGGGGTGCTTCAGTAGAACCATCACTTCTGTGATTCTGAAAGTCATTTTGAAGTTATGACATAAAAGGCATGGATTTGAGTGCGGGGCTGGTAAATACATGTTCTTAATTTCAGATTTTGGACTAGTTCCTCTGTAACTGATTTTAAATGAAGTAAGCTTACGTAGAAGTCTGAATGAGGTTGTTTGGAATGAACAGTACTGTTTGTATTTTGAAAGGTTGATTTTGTTAGGGAGTTTTCTGTGTTTTGGGACTTTACAGTTAAGGATAATTTTTGTCATGTTACCATGACAAAAAAGAAAATCAAATTACTTCACCTAAATTTCACAAATATAATCTCATACCAGGATATAACTGTTTCTAATTTTGAAATAAATTAAATTAGTTGTTTGGCAAGTACAGGTTCAGAACATAACATTGCCTTAGGTGCTTGAGCGTATTTTTAGTTTGTCTTATAAGTCCCTAAATAATACTGTTTGAAATTACCAGGTTTTTGTGACATATGTCTTACTGCAAATGTAAAGAGATTATATGATGCTTTAGATGTCTTACCTACGTGTCTTCAGTATTCTGCACCAACCCATGAACTTCCTGAACTTTGTAGAAATAAGTGGCACATCTCTGTAATGGGAGCTTACTAAAGCTTTCAGCTAACTCAGTGAAGTGTTCACAGCACCATGTATTTTGGTTTGTAGAGGTTAATTATCGTTCTCTTAATTCTCCTAGCATTTAATAAATGAATAGCCACTGACTTTATAGGGGCTGTCTGATCTGGAGAAATGGACAAAGTGCTAGATACTACTGATTAACTTAATCATATTTATCTTCTGTTGAATCTCAGAATGCACCCTGTTTAATTTCATGGAAAATACAGCAAAGGAGAGCGAAAATTCCTTTTGCAAGCTCATATGGCAAATCTAGGCATCCTGCCTTTTCATCCACCACACTCAGTTGATCAGAATACTGATATTATTTAATCCACTCTTTTGGAGCTTTAATCTGTCATGTCTACACATGGGGTATTTGATAAGCAGCCAGATGTGTAAGACGACATTCAGTCTGGCAGCTGAGGCATGTGCCTCGCTTACTGGAGACAGATCATTGCTTACTGGAGCAGCCACCAGAGGCCTGGTGGAACACATGGGGCATCTTCAGTAGTACTAGACTCCAGCTTATGCTCAGCTGAACGAAACTCTTTATGTGTGTCCTCGATAAACAAAGTCACGAGTGTGTATCTGAAATGGTCAGAAGGCCTTAACCATTTTGGAGTGGCCAGTTTGAGAAAGCTTACACGCCTGACTTTGAGAGAGTGCTGAAAAAGATGCAGTTAAGGGGTCTCAACTTGAGTGTCCAGTATGACTTGTGTCTCTAATGACCTCTTAGCAAGGGTTGGTAAAAGCGAAGTCCTGAGGATGATACATTTTGGCTTGAGGAGTGGGAGGGGCAGAATTATTCAGGAGTCTTTGTGTCAATGGCTGGTTCTGAGAGGGGTCTTGAACTTTGAAAAGGAAACTGGGCAAGAAGCAAGGGAATGTGATCCTCCAAAATCATTAAGGGCGTGCTTGCCAGAAATCCTGAGGTAACTTGATTGTGGACTAGTGTGTGATTAGTTTCCTTTTTTCTGTGTTGTGAAACTTGTTAGTTGCAGTTTACAGTTGAAATAGAGGCTCAGATATGACTTTGATTTGTTGTGCGACCACAGGTTTCTGAACCTTATCTTCACTTCTGTTACTGTTGTCTATGGCTGAGAATAAAGCATACTCCCTGTGAGGTGGAGCCAGAAGAATTAGCATTGCGTAACTTTCAAGGTTTGATAAATATTTCAAATTGTTCAAGTGCTTCCTACAGCTTTGAAGAGCCAAGAGTGGTAGCATGCAAGGCAGAAGATATATCCTGTGCTATATTGCATTTTCTAGTCCTTTCACAGTACAGCTCTATAGCATTGAAGGGGAGCTCCCTGAGTTTATAAATAAGAATGTTGGGCATTATTTGACATTGATGATCAGTTCTTGGTTTTGAGGGAATTAAAATAGGCTATCACAAATTATATGCCCATTGTGTTTCTAAGAGATTAAAAGGTTTGATTGACTGATTGATTTTTCACGTTTTCACAGTGTAGCTCTAAACCAAGGTTTAAACCTATTTACCTGGCATTTATTTAATCATTTATTTATAGAGCAATATGTCAGGTTGCGCTTTTTCTGTAATCTTTGCCCCCTAAAGTTTCATTCTCCCCTTTCTTTTCTCCATCTCCCCATTCCCACAGTCCATGTATAAAATCTATGATACTGTTCCTTCTCATTTCTTTAAGCAGAATAAATAATGTTCTGAGAACAAAATTAAGAGACTGCTTTTGTGGATTTCACCTCTGTAACTAATTCTTAAGGTTTTTCTTCCATTAGGGTGTGGTTTAATATGCATTTCTGCAGCTGGTTATATGACAGTACTTGGGGGGGGTGTGTGTGTGTGTGTTACTTCATGAAAGATTGTCTGTAATTCTTTCAGATCTTAAAGAGATCCTGGTGCTCACTAACCTTATGTGTGCAGTTAAGAAGCTGTTTCTTTGTAAGTCATTATTAATTGAAGAGTTTCTGGTGTGCTTCAGTTTATTGGGAGCCATGTGTGAGTCTCAAGTTCTTAGTTGATGCGTAATACAGGTTGTTATGCTGTTGACTTTAGGTTGACTCTCCTGATCCATTGAGGGTGTGACAGAAGAGCTATCTTTTTAGGAAATTTTTTCTGAGATGAAAGGTAGACTCCCTGAGCAGCTGGCATCCTGTGACATACTGCAACTATTGTGTGTACAACTGAGTTGTTTTATATTCTGTTCTTTTCTCTCACTGGCTGTGCAGGAAAGGAGATGTTACTCCATCTTACTTCGTTACTTCCACCATGAATAAAAAGATGAGCTCTCAAGAGCCCTTTTCACGTCAGGCTGTTTATTAACTAAAGTGGCACTTTGCAATGCCCTCATCTCAGATTAACTCAGCTACACCTTAGTTACAGAAAAGTAACTAGAAATTTCTACAAGACTCTGCAGGTTGTGCCTTATGCTTGTGACAGGCTGGGTGACTTTACTCAAAATTGCCACTGTATCTTATTTAAGGTATTTGGTGTCAAAATAGCACATTTAAGGTCACTAAAGGTCACTGACATTTAAGGTCAGTTTTTCCAACTATAACCAGTGAATTCTGTAAATAAGAATATGCTGATTCTTCAGAATTCTGGGTTTATTAGGAGAGATTTTGGATGTCTTTAAAAAAAAATAAATTCTGTAGTCATGGAAGATACCTGCTTCCATGATTTTGATTTCTTTGGTAGGTAAATAACTTTTGCCTGTTCCGTGGTAAAACTAAAACCAGAGAATGGGTCACCTTTGGCACTTAGAGTTATGAACTGTATTCCTCCCTCCTTCTTCATTAAGGTTAGCTTTCCCATAATCTTTATAAAAATGCTTACACTGATGGGCTTTTCTGAGAAATGTAGGTTAGTTTATTTGTGTTTTAATTGTCTAAGATCTGTCGTTTTAAGTAACTATGTTGAGATATCACTAAACTAGATACTGTTGGTCATGATGGTAAACCCATGATACCAGTATTTCTAGTCTACAGAGTTAACTGCTGTGGAAACCTACTCAACTACAGGTTTTATGATTCGCTGTACATAAGATACGAAAGAGGTATATAACATTTTTTTCCAATTTCAGCCCCTCCTAATATGCTCTTACTGCTTGGGCTCCAGCCTGTTCTAGTCTTGAGATGTCATAGCTACCAAGAAACCTTGCTGAAACATGGAGTTCGCCAAGTTTTGAGAGTGGGGGTGGGACAGGTAAGTGGTGTTTCTTACTTTATATGACGCTCTTTTGCAATTTTAAAAATATATACTAATGTTCACACTGGAGGCCACCAGTTCTTTCCCTTTGTATTATTAACTAGTTCTTAAAAACCAAAAAACTTGCAAAACTGCGCCATAGAGTGAGCAAACACTGTTTCCTCCTGTTCTCTCCCCCCTTTCTTGTTGGTGTGTTCTTTTTGCCAGCAAGATCCCATGGTGATTTTATCTTCCAGAATACAGAATATTGTTAGGATTACTTTCAGGCATGTGCCTTTAGACTTCAGAGTCTTTTATTTTCAGGAAAGTGGAGAATGGAAGGGGAAAATCTGATACATGTTAAAATAATTTATGTGCCTAGTAGAGCAGTGATCACATGGCATTACTGTACTGGTAAATAATCTTCTTTAAATACAGAAACGGTATTACCAATAGTCCTTATCCCCTTTTTCAACAACTAAAAAATTACAGGCATTTAGGTATATCTGTATGTTTTACTGGATTTATATATAACAATAGACTGGTTTTAATTTTGAAAGTGGTTTTACAGGTAGTTACTTATTCTTAACCCTGTGGATGTAAATGTAATTATCTGTAGTTGTTTTAGAGGAAGAATTGTGTCAGTGCGTATTGGTAGTTTTGCCCAAACCTGTTAGGATTGGAATGTCTCCTGCTGGTCTGCAGTAGCTGGCTCAGGAATAACTATGGAGGTCTACTTTCAGCAAAATTTACCTTCACTATAGTGTAAAAGGATGCCACTTTCTGGGGGAGATGACTTAGTGAAAGAAATTTGTAAGTAGTGCATGCTAATGGTTTCTGAGATTAACTTTTCCAGTGTAGAAAATGATTTTCAGTGTGTACAGAAACTCTAAATGTGCTCAGGTGGATCCCGCTGCTGTTTCAGCGTGTTGTCTCTAGTGGAAATAGCTTATTGATAGCAATGAAGGCATGTGTGGGAAGGCAGTCTGAGATAAAGGAGATTGAAATGTTTTAAACTATGAAATCTTCTGGTGTGGTAGCAGGAAGGAATGTATGTTTGAAGCTGTAATTCCCTGCTGGTAAAATGTTATGAAACTTTCACTTTCTGGGCTGAAATATTACGCCTGCCTAAAATGAATAGGAAGGTGGAAGATAGGATGGAAAGTATACTCTTCCCACCTTAGGAGTCTGTGAGTTTCTTGGATTTTTTTTTGAGAAAGGGATGTTTTTTGTCATTTATCTGTAATCACAGACATGAAGCATCTGATAACTGGAAGTTAATTATATTTAAGAGAGGCCTGCTTTTGAGGAGTGCTTTTTTAAGTGCCTTTTGGAAGGAGGAGGGCTGCTTTGAAAGTTGAATCGCAAATTATGTAAATAGTGTCTTTTTTTGTGATCCTACTTTGTCCGTGGGTTTTCTTGTTTTTCAAGTCATGAATGACTGAGTGCATAGATAGCCTGGTTTAATTTTATCTTCATGAACTTTGAAAGGTATCAAATCCTAGGAGCACCTGCTTAGATCTTGCAAAGGCATAAATAAGTATATGTAGGTTTTGGTATATGCATAGTCTACGTATTGCACATTTAATAATTTCTGTGCATGGAGAAAATAGCTAGATTCTACAGTTACCCTGTAAATTATTGTTTGCTGTTTTGTTTTCTTGGAAAACAGTTGTGACCTTCACAGCTTCTAAGAAATATACAAATGGGATTTGAAACTTGTCTGCATGAAGAGGCCAGATACAAAAAATTACGCATTTGCACTGTGTTCGCTTCACAGACGTATTTGGGGGGATTTTTGCAAGTTGGAAAAAAAACAGAAAACATTTAAGCTTGTGTAATTCTAGCATTCAGTGTTGGTGCTTTGTGGCTTCTAAAATATGTGAACTCTGCTCTTCAACTGTACATTTCCGTAAATTCTGGTAGTGTTGTTCAGGAATCTATCTTTAGATATGCTGCCCTTGTCAGTAATTTTACAGCTTGAGAGAGAATCTTGTATTTAGAATGTTCACTGCAATCACAATTTTTCTATAAATGTAGAGAGGGTTGGGGGTTTTCCCATCAGTAACAACCTGTCTACCTTTCATTAAGGATCTGGAATGAGACAGCACCTAAATGCAGTTATGTCTTAGCCCTGAAATGGAAAGTTAGTAATAAATTGGTTTTATTTTCTTGGAACAGCTGCCATTTACTGCATATTATCCATGTAAGGGTGGGATGTTTCATATTGCTCAGATCCATCTTAATTTGTCTGATTTTAAATAAATCACGGTTGTTCTGAGGCCTAGAGATTTCAGATTATCCTGTTAATTTAAAAATACAACATATTTAGTGGAGTTTGGGAGAGGAGATGGTGTGGGAAATGCTTCAATATTATGTTTAATACCGAATTTTGAAATACTGTATTGTAGTATATATGTGGAGGGTTGAAAAATGGTTACATACTGAACTGCAGATTCTTTCTGAACCTTTGTCAGCATTGAAGTCTTCATCACTTCCCACTGTTAGGAAGTCCCATCTACAAGTCCCAAACGTTTGCAAGCCCAGAAACAGGGCTCCAACAGCCTCTGCTGTCGATGGTCACATCTTGAAGCGGGCAGGGCAGTGGCAGGATCTGCCCGGGGCGCTGAGCTAGAGTCCTGCCTGGCAAGGCCCTGCCCGCCCTGCTCTGCCGAGTGGTGCTGGAGGTGCAGCTCCCCTGCTACCTCTGCCTCTGGGGCTCTGCAGTGGGTTGTAAATGAGACCCATGTGACACCGGCAGCGCAGGGTCTCCGCCTTTCATTACACATTTTGACTTAAAACCATAATTTGATACTTTGGGTAATATTGTGTACCTTCTTTTCTGCAGAAACACACTATTCATGGCTCTAACATATCTAAATGCTGAAATTTCCAGTATTTTTTTTTCCAGTGATCATTCTGAGATATTTCTGTGGTATTGACTTGCACTTACTGTCAGGTATTATGAAGGAGGTGAAAAGTTCATTTCACAGTAAGAATGGAAATAGGGATTATACTCTCCAGTTGGGGATACGCATGCATCTTCTCAAAAGTTTTGATAGAGGAGATCAGTTTTACATCTTCATCAAAATAGCAAAAAGAGAAATGAAAGCAAACTACTTAGCCTTTTCTTAAATGGGCTGCTAATTGTGGAGAGTAACTTGCATGTTCTTCAAAAGAACTGGGTTTTATGGTTTTGGTAGGGTTTTTTTTGTTTTATTTCAATAAACAAGTATGTCAGTATCTCTTCTGTGGGTTAGTTATGTTACCTGTGATGTCTAACGAGTTAAATACTAGAACAGAAAATGTACCAAGCCATATAACAGCTGGATAGCAGGTAGACAACATCCTTGTGTTCTTTCACCACAGCTTAAGTTATGTTTCTTGCAATCAAAGACCTTAATAGTTTTTTTGAACGTGTTTGTTGAAATCTGAAAGTCAAACTTTACATTTCCAGTGCTTGATCCTCTATGGTGAATTTCAGTGAACTTCAAACCAGGCCTCTCCTCTCTCTTTTTGTTTTGACTTTGAAGCAGTCACGGAAATAGCACCTGAAACTGTCCAGAAATCATGCTTTGTTCAATATCACTAGAGTGTTGGGTCAGGTGAGAAGCACGGCACAGCATCAAACAAGAGGAAATGTGTGGTGTATCCTAAACACAGGGTTTACCTTACAGTGTGGTGAAATGCCTTGTAGGGTAGTAGCTCGTGCCAACCTATTTTGGGTTTATCTATGTTGTGCGGTGCCATGTAGAGATCCCGGATTGGGTTGTGGCAGTGTTATAGCTGCATTAGCATGGTGTGCTATTGGAACTGAGGTACTCATTTTCTCAGCAAGGCTGCAACGTGAGCCTGGGTGAGGTACGTAGATAATTTGCAATACAAGAAAGTTTATGGGGATATATCTGAAGTACTTTAATGGTTCTGCCTTGTGCTGTGTAAACATAAACGAGGCAACTTGGATTTTCTAGCACTGTGGTTTTGGGTTGGAGGGATATTGTACGGGGTGTTACTGACTTCACAAGAAACAACACTAGCAGCTTTTTGAAAAAATCTGTTTGTATCTGATGTACAGGTATCTTTTTCAAACGAATGCTGCCTTATTACTGTATAATATTGCTGGTAGGTTTATTTCTGTTTTAATAATCGGCTAATTGTTAGGACTGTAAAGGTTATGGGAAGCTAAGTATTGCTGCTTCTTTCAGCCTAAATACACATTTGTAATGTGTTGGCTGCTTTTCATAAGGTTGCTAAGGTACAGCAGCATGAAAAATAACGGAATGGTTTTTCATTGTTGCTAGCCAGAATGCCCAATAAATGCTGTACGTAATAGGAACAGTTATTTTAATTTGGTTTCTAGAATTCACCCTTTTTACAACAGTGGGGGGAAAGAATCTTGTTTGTCATGTCTTTGCTTTAGTTCTGCCGCAAAGGTCTCATAACATTCCAAAGATACAGGTGTGTGTAGGGTTGAGTGGGAGATCATGTTTATCAAAATATGTAGACAGGTGAAGCAGGGGTATTGGAGTGTGGTTTAGGGGGATGGGCACGTGACAAGGGGAAGGAAGTTAGAGAAGAAGTCATAGACAAAATGGTGAGAATGGCACTAGAAAATAGAAGAAGGACAGCCAAAAGGCAATACAAGATACATCATAACAGAATGAAGTGTTGGGGGATGGGGTGGTGTTGAACATGATAAAAGCTCAAAACCAAGATTCATGCTAATTTGTTTGAAAAATGAATTAGAAAGTTGATACTGGTATGATTAACTACAGTACATAAGCGTATGTTCTCTTAATTGCAGGAGGCATGGTTTAGAAGAACTTTATATTACACTTGGATGCCTTTTGATATTGTCAAATAAACAAATGGTATTATTTTGCCTTTGTAGGAAGATGAAAAATTTCTGACAGACTTGTTTGCACAACTAACAGATGAAGCCACAGATGAGGAGAAAAGACAGGAATTGGTAAGAAATCTGTAAAACATGCATGAAAGGGACAGTTACTACCAAGTGATACGTGCATCGCTTTTTAATTACTAACTAGTATATTATTCCTGTTTTTCAGGTGAATTTTCTGAAAGAGTTTTGTGCATTCTCTCAAACACTGCAACCTCAAAACAGAGACGCATTTTTCAAAACCCTGTCAAATATGGGCATACTGCCAGCACTAGAAGTCATATTAGTAAGTCAGCTCAATTTTATTTGTGATAACAATTTTGTTTATTTCCAGAGAGGGTTTTTTTAAAAAATAAGTATGCCAGACTTCAGTCACATGGGTTTCTGAAGTGGTCACTTCATTTGTCTTCTCTTAGCTTGAGATTCAGAACATTTAAAAGAGTTTTGTAAAACTTTAAAAGCAGTTACAATGTAACATTGGTAAGTGCCCTGGCATTCTTATATTTTTGTTTTCTCATTCGCTTTCCTATCTTTACATGCTTCTTCATGAACAATTAAGTAAGAAAATACAGAAATAGACCAAAGGGCAGGGAAACCATAACATTTATTTTGCCCAACAGTAGTCAAATGTACAAAGAAGAGGTTAGAGTCAATTCAGTTTTAGAATACGATTTAAGTAATAGTTAGGTATGACTTGTGAGTAGGAATTAAAGTCTACATGCTTTTTCTTTTTATTCCATTTAAGCCTTTTCTATTAAAGAAATATAAATTATTTTATTTGACTTTTCCAGGGTATGGATGATGCACAAGTACGAAGTGCAGCCACTGATATATTCTCATATTTGGTTGAATACAACCCGTCCATGGTACGAGAGTTTGTCATGCAGGAAGCACAGCAGAATGATGATGTAAGTAGAGGGTCCCCAGAAATGTGTGTATTGTTTTTTGAAATTACTGTTTTATATTTACAACTCTATTAATGACATGAGCCTGTTGTAGTTTAACCCCGCAGGCAGCTGAACACCACACAGCCGCTTGCTCACTCCCCCACGCCCAGCGGGCTGGGAAAGAGAATCAGAAAAAAAAAAGTAAAACTCATGGGTTGAGATAAAGACAGTTTAAGAAAACAGCAAAACAGCAGAGGAAAATAATAATAATAATAGTAATAATAATAACAACAAGAACAATAATATAATATACATAATAATAGTAGTAGTAATAATAATGATAAAAGGATATACAAAACAAGTGACGCACAATGCAGTTGCTCACCACCTACTGACCGATGCCAAGCCCATCCCTGAGCAGCAGTCACTGCCCCCTGGCCAACTCCCCCCAGTTTATACACTGAGCATGATGTCATATGGTACGGAATATACCCCTTTGGGCAGTTGGGGTCAGCTGTCCTGGCTGTGCCCCTTCCCAGCTTCTTGTGCACCTGGCAGAGCAGGTGAAGCTGAAAAGTCCTTGACTGGTGAAAGCACTACTTAGCAACAACTAAAATATCAGTGTGTTATCAACATTCTTCTCATACTTAATCCAAAACACAGCACTGTGCCAGCTGCTAGGAAGAAAATTAACCCTATCCCAGCCAAAACTAGGTCAGGATTCCTAAATGTAAATATTATTTTCTACTTTTATGTGTTATTCTTGTTTACTGCAAATACATATTTGGGTTATTTTTAGGTGAAAATAATTTCGTCAAGTTCAATAGCATTACAAAATTTACTGTTACGTGTTTGTAGAAATAAAACTCTTGATACATATTCTAAAGGGGGATACAAATTAAAACTTCTGTACTCTGAAAATGCTTCCAGAAATTAGTTGAATTTTGAGACTGTTAAGTATCTGTTAAGTATCTTTTTATCTTTTGGCATTGCAGTTCAGACTAAATTCTAAATTAGGCTGTTAATTTCAGAACTGTTTTTAGTTGCTTTGAAAGATTCTTCTTCACTGCTTGCCTTCTTACTCTTGAACCACTGACCAGAATGTGTCACTGGCATGTAAAGTTAATTTGTTTCTGTTAAGTTTGGGTTTTTTTTGTTTGGCAGTTGTTTACATTTTACAAAATGTTGATAGAACACCATTTTTAACCAGGTGGTAACTCTTTTAGAAGATAATTTCAGATTTGGGGCAAGAGAGTAGCATTAAAATTGATTTTTTGCCTTTTTTTTTTCCCCCCACATTAGGATATATTACTCATTAACCTCATTATAGAACACATGATTTGTGACACAGATCCAGAACTTGGAGGGGCAGTGCTACTCATGGGTTTGCTTCGTACTTTAGTTGATCCAGAAAATATGCTTGCCACTGCCAATGTAAGTAAATACGAAAAAATGAAATTACAGTTGGTTTTTGTAGAGTATTAGGTGATATGTTGCATATATAATTTTTTTTTATTATATTCTTTAGAAAACGGAAAAGACAGAGTTCTTGGGTTTCTTCTACAAACATTGTATGCATGTTCTGACAGCCCCTTTATTGGCCAATACTACAGAGGACAAGCCTAGCAAAGGTAATGCCACTCTGGATGTTGGGCTCATCAAGTCTGTTGAATGTCGATGTTTAAAACAGAGTGACTATCAAAGGATGTTTTCTGTCTTAAGGAGAATCTGAGACTGTGATACATAGTTTGAAGTAAAATGTTGATTCATGATTTAGTCATTTGAATAATTTGTAAGTATAAAATTCAGCAAAGAGATCTGATTTAAGAAGTGAAAAGCACTTGCTGGAGCTTTTGCTTCAGCAGAAATTAAAATATTTGTAATTTTTAGTAACTCATGGAGCTGTTCAGTGACATAGCTGTGAAAACATATGTAAATGTTTTTCAAGGTCACGGATTACTAGAGAGGATGCAAAATTGCCCATGGGAAGGTGTGTATCACAATATTGTGCTGAATTTGAGGGTATTAGTTCTAAATCAGACCAAGAAAGCAGAGATCAGTGATGAAGTAACTGTTCTTGCTGGCTACTAGCAGCAGTACCATTTGTTTATTGATATTATAACACATCCAAAATTGATGTAAAAGGAGGTACTTAAATAATAGATAAATGTTCTGTAAACTTTGGAATTTATTATGTAGATTTCCAAGGGATTAGTTAAATTAATCTGTTTTATCTCAGCTGGCTTCCAGATAGCTTGGAAGTGAGATTTTTACTATTTAAAATACTTGTGTTCTTCAATGGTCAACAATCTGGCAGTATTTTTAAAAAGATAGCATTACATTTTTAAAAAGATTAAATCTAACGTGTATTTAATTTATTAATTGTCTACTTAAAAGCAGGATTTGAGTTACTTTTTTGTATATGCTGATATGATTATGTCTTAGAAGTGTTTAAAGAGCCTGAGATACTTCTTGCATAGTACTTTTGACAAAAAGCATAATAGATCACAGTTTTGGTACAAACTTAGTCGAGGTACTGTGTATAGGGCAGTATTTCATGGTATAGGCCTGTGGACATCATAATGAGCTTTGGTTAAATATGCCTGACTGCTTACGTTAGTGATAAGTTCTGTACTCTCTGAACCTAAAACCACTGATCTAAGACAAAATGTAATTGTTTCTATAGTCTGAGTTTCCTGCCATATCCATATAAATAGAAAATATTCAGCCCATAACAGGCTTGTTCAATTTCTATTTTAAAGACTAAACATACCCTCCAGCATGTTCTCTAAACTATCTGTGGGAATATACAAGAACTTGGGAAGTTTACCAGGCTGCAGTTGGGTATTTGAAGTTAGCTTCTGAAGGCAGTATCCTAGATGTGTTTAATTATTTTGGTTTTGGTTTTGTTACAGATGATTTTCAGACAGCCCAACTCTTGGCATTAATACTGGAATTGCTAACTTTCTGCGTAGAACATCATACTTACCACATAAAGAACTACATCATTAACAAAGATATCCTGCGAAGGGTACTCGTTCTCATGGCCTCAAAGCACGCTTTCTTGGCATTGTGTAAGTCTGAAAGCTAAAGAATAAATGGCTATTTTGTGAATGTGAAGTGTTACATATCTTCATTCTGCTGGAAGAAAACTGTTCACAGATCATGGCCATCTGTGACTGCATACAGAAATTCTACTGTTGTACTCTGTGTTTCTCATACCGATTTATAGATAAGTCAGCTAGTATTAGTAAATAATTGTGCATTTATAGATGTCTTTTTTCCTAAAAAGCAGGAGGGTTTTTCTTAATCTCAATGCAGAGGTGAATTGAAGAGATGGCATCTCAATATTGAATATACTAAGTTTTCATTTTTTTTTTTAGTAGAAATTATCAGAGGTATTTAATTAGAGGCGTGGTTATCTGACTGCATTAAACAGCACGGAAGTTCAGTGTGCTGCTCTTCAAACTCTGGTAGTTTCTTGACCGTGCTCAGCACAGTAATAGCAAAGCAGTGTGACTTAATTCTGGAGACAAGTAAGAGAATTTTTCCACAATTCTGTTATGCATGTAGAGTAAAACAAAGCCTAAAGTTGAGCAGTACCATACAATAAGAACTACCTTCTAAATTTGTAACTGAATCACCTGAGTTTGGTATTAGAACCCTTGAATAATCCTTTTTCATGTACACCTAGTTGCTAACCAAAAAGTGCTGCCTTATAGTGAGATGATACTCTACCTTCAGTTTATGCATGGGCATTCACATGCTTGTGTATGCTTTGGAGTTTTAGAAAGAGCTTTACACTGAATGTAAATTAAGTCTTTGCTTTACTATGTGTGTGAAGAAAATGTCATTTACCAATTTTAAAATAAGATCATTTGCATCCTAATCAAATAGGACTTAATTAAATGTCATCAAACTTACATTTGAATAATAAGAACAATAAGCAAATTTCCCAGTTCTAATGAGAAAATATTTTACTTTTATCGTTAAGTAATTGAAAAAATCAAAAGTACACCATTAAGTTAATAGTAATGTAGTTAAACAGTAGTATATTATTTCTTCAGTGAACAGAGGTGGTTCACTTGTACAGTTATAATGGAGGATATGTATCCAGTATAGTCAAGACTGTTGAGAAGCAGTGAATAGCTGAATGTATTACCTGGTCCTAATAATGTAATGCTGCCTAAGAACTAGATTGCAAATTGCCTTAACTAACGCTGACTAATTTCTGGATTTTTTATTTTAAATGTAAAAATTTAAAAATTCTTTTGACAACACTTCTGTTTCAGGTGCCCTTCGTTTCAAAAGAAAGATAATTGGACTAAAGGATGAATTCTATAACCGTTACATAATGAAAAGCTTTTTGTTTGAACCTGTGGTCAAAGCATTTCTGAATAATGGTTCCCGTTATAATCTGATGAACTCTGCCATAATAGAGATGTTTGAATTTATCAGAGTGGTGAGTGCTGTTATATGCTGAAGATAATTACTGTATTATTTAATTTTGTAGTTCAAGAAGAGTTTTCTTTTTGCTTGCACCCTATATTATGCTATCATAGTGATATGACCATATGTTACTGTATTTAAATGACCTTTCTTTTGTATCAGTTACATATTTGTACGTGTTCATGTTATATTTCTTATGTTCAAACAGTACCATGACTTGAAAATTAAGTTCACTTGATACTTGGTGTACTCACAGTACCCAGTTTTTGCAAAGGCAGCCCTAATCAAGTTTCATCGTGCAGATTGGATGGGCCTGTTACGACAGGAATGTCATTTGAAACTGCTGCTACAAACCCATCAAATTTAGTCGTGCTCTGTAATGTCAATTCAACAGAATATAGAAACACAGAAGAGATAGCAAGTCTCTTTTTATTATCTTAATGGAGTGCTATAAGGTCCCTTCCGTGGGGAATCTCTTAAAATATTCATGCCAGTCTGGCTGTCTGCACAGTACTGTTTCCTCACTGTTGTCCGCATCCAGATTCTGACAAGATGCTGTACAGACTGTAAATGTGGTTAAGTGGGGCCAAGCTAGGGTGCAAGACAGTTGTGGAGGAGTGGGTGGGTGAGGAAAAAAGGAGGCTTTGTCACCTCTTGAAATCTTCTGTGCTGATAACCTCCTTCCTCTTTGAGTTGGGACTCAGGGTAATTCAAGACTGAGATGACTTGATCATTGCGGGAGAGTTCATTTAAAAATGGTTTTGAAGCTATGAAAAAAGTTAATCTATATAGGCAGCCCTGGCTTTTGTGCTGTGGTCTTTCAGTACTACATGGGATTATGTGCTGATTGTACAGTTCATTCTAGGGGGAAATAAATAATCTTTTTATTTTCTTATCCTCCTTTTCTCATAAATACCCAGGTTGCATTTCCAGAATAGTTCTTGGTATCTGGAAATACTTTTTGTCAATTTTATTTCATTCCATTCAGGTTTATTCTTAAAGAGCTTGAATAAAAAAAAGTGGGCTTTTGTTATTACTGATGTATTACCATTCGTAAGAGGTGACCTTTGAGCATATAACCAAAAAAGAAAATAACCACTGTATTAATATTGATGTCACTTTGCTTGTCCTTAGTAGACTGTAATTCAGGTGTTTATTCTGCAGTGAATTCCAGGAGCTGTGCAGTGCTAAGAAAGTCAAACAATGCACAGGAGCAATTCTGCCCCTGCAGTATGCAGACCTGTGCTAGTCTCAGGTGTCTAGAGTGGTTTTGGGCAGCCACAACACTAAACTGAAATAGCAGAACATTTGGGAAGTTTTTGTAAAAGACTTTGAACAGCACTCTATGGCCGCAAAGGAAAAAGTTGATGTTAGTTTCTGATAAAAAATACTTCCTTATTCTCATTTTAAACAAATGCATTGAATTATTGTCTTTACATAAGTAATTTATTTGCAGCAAGGAAAGAGACATGAATGACAAGTCTGTATCTCCTAAACATATTCTTTACTTGACTGATTACAACAGGTATCAGTTAATCTATCAATATAGAAATATTTGTAAGTTACAGTAGGAAAGACCTGTTAGAATTGGGTTTGGTGTAATTTTCTATCAGGGTTTTAGGTTCTATGCATGTGTTTTCAAGGGGATACTGCTAGAAAATTGCTGCTATTATGCCTGTTTCGCTATTCAAATATTTGAAGCTCTAGATTTTTAACCACACTTGTATGCATAATACTCATTTTCACTTCAGCTAATTAATATAATGCTGCCTGTGGAATGTTTAAAAATCATCTCTCATTTCCGTTACTTTTTATATTGTATTAAATAAATCCATTTGAATGAAAATAAGTCACTTTATGTTTGTTCATTCCTATAGGAAGATATAAAATCGTTAACGGCTCATGTAATTGAAAATTACTGGAAGGCACTGGAAGATGTAGATTATGTGCAGACATTCAAAGGTCTGAAACTACGATTTGAGCAACAAAGGGAAAGACAAGATAATCCAAAACTTGACAGGTAAAATGCACTAAGTGCTCTTCTCAGTGTATCAGTACTTTAATTCTGTTTTGGGAATATTGGTGGGTTGTTGCATGATAGTAAGAAATGTAAATAATTTAGACTGCTGCTTGCATCTCGGGCATTGTTGAATTTACTTGATTAATAGTGTGATTTCCAGATGTGTTGCTTCAAACTCTTGATGAGCTTTGAGCTAACATAGTAGTTGCGGGACCCCCAGTAATAATGCTAAGTTGTCATATCCTAAACTTACGTACATTATTGTAATGAGCCTGTAAGGCTGTCAAGTATCTGAAGTTAATTTGCTTAAATAACAGATTCCCACTGTTTGATTTGAAAGATTGTTCAGTTGTGAATTATCATTCTGTGAATTTTTCCCTCAGAAATTCGTATCAGGTTTCCTTTTATTTTAGTTGTGGGAGTAGATATTTAGACAAGTTCTACCAAAATGATTGAGAAATGGAATATACAAAGGAATTTTCAGAGGATGCTTTTTTGTCACTGTTAGATTTGCTGATGGAGTAAAAAACAATCTGATGTAACACTTGAATCACTCCTACTGTTTGCCAGAGCACAAGTTCCCTTCCTTAGTACACAGTTGCCCAAGTTTAAAAGGTTAGGGTGTCTAAACCCAGGAAGTTGAGAACTTTTTACTCCATTCATCTGTGGCAAATGGTATTACTTTTATTTGTAGTTTCATTCAAACAAAATGGACTGCTTGTGTGAATAGATGAGTTGCTCTTAAGAATTGTTAGCAAGATCTGTTCTGTTGTCTTGAATTAGTCTGAAAACACATAAAAAAAATAATCCTTGTTATTCATACTAGGACATCTTGAAATTTCAGACTTTTAAGTTACTTTATTTCCTACCACAGAATTTCTTAACCAATATTTAAATTTGAGACTTGCACAGTTAAAATGAGAGTATAATCATAGATATTTTTTTTAAATATTGAAGCACTTTCAAGAGTTCGTGCAGGATCTGCAGTTTTGAATACTAATGTTTTACGAGTGAGATGTTATTATTTTGGCTTGTGTCAGCTAAGCTTATCACTTAAACAGCTGTGAAATTCAAGCCTACGAATCTTATATTAATGCATGTGTTGGAAAGAACACCCAGCCACTTCCTTCAGTAATTTCCACCCAGTATAGGAAGTAAAGCATTAGTCTTTTCTTAGCTTAAGTTGAGCTAAGTGATCGTGTATAGTTGTGCTGCATTAGTCTATCCAACAGAGTATTACACCTTCAAGAGGTTTGTAGCTCGACCAGCACAGTTTTTACCTTCTTCCTAGCATCTTACATAGTAACTGCAGAAGCACTGTCAGTCATGTAATTTTCTTAGGTGAAAACCCAGAAATAATAAAATGCAAAAATAACAAGAATCTGTTTACACATTTTAGCAAAGAACAGTTCAGTAAGGAAGGAGGCCAAAAATTTTGTTGACATGGGCCAGAAAAGTATTCAGAAAAGTACCACTTAAGTAAGTTTTGCATTGTTAGCAGAACTTGAATTTAAATGCAATGTAAAGTGATGCAGTATGTGTAGATCCAGATGATAGTGTTGGCAAACAAATAATTCAGAATTAGATTTATTTTTGAAAGTACATTTTAGTGTTCTTATTTAATACCTTTTTTAATTTCCTAATTTTTCCCTTCTGGCTTTTTCCTGCAGTCAATAATGCAAGACCTTTTCTCTGAATAGAATAAGCTCGGATTGTATTATTAACATTTTGATTCCAGTAACAGAGGCTTTATGAAAAACATTAAATTTCAGACTTAGATTGTGGCCAGGAAATTTTGAACAAGTGCTACAGAAAATTTGTCAAGGGTTTCATGCTTTTTTTGCAAATTGACGGTTAGAATCAACATCTAGCAATGAAAAGAGTGTTTTCAACCTCTCTTCCATTTCTCCCCGTTCTTCAGGGTGCATGTCACTGTCCCTCTCCTCCAAGGGCATAATACTGCTTCCATGAGAAAAAAGAAAAGGAAGGTGGAGCTGAGATAGACCAACACTAATAGATCCAATGGGGAGGGAGAAGTAGCACTTTGTATCCAAGGCTCTGGTGAATGGAAAATAATGATAGTGACCAAAAAAATGTAACAGGTGGATGTGGCAGAAGGAGAGACCTCTCTTTCTAACGTATCTATTTTAAACTGGAGTCATATTTAATTTAGATTTTGCGTTGGGTTTTTTTTTCCTTTAACACATGGGACCCCAAATACTGATGAGTTATAAAGTATTTTCAGAAAAAAAGTCTATAGCTTCTAAACTCTTTATTTTACAACTTCTATTTACCAGTGCAAACTGTTAAACCAAGCCTGAATGCAACACTTCAGTGAAATTTATTAAAATTATTTTAATAGTGCTCTTTGTAAGCTACAGAATAGTGGACAGATAGAGTAGTCTGAATGTGCTATTAGCAGAGTTGTACTTTATTTGCTTTTTTATGAAGAAAAGGTTTTAATTGTATTTGCATTGAAAAGACAAAGGCTCACATTGCAGAATGATTTGTTGGTATTTTTATTGCTCTACATTTGTATCTGTAAGCTGTCACTGTAAATATCGACTAGAAGTTTTATTATTAATTAGAGTTGGGTTTTGAATCAAAAGTTTTAAAACTTACTGTTCTGCAGCATGCGTTCCATTTTGAGAAACCATAGATACAGAAGGGATGCAAGAACCCTGGAGGATGAGGAGGAAATGTGGTTTAATACTGATGAAGACGATATGGAAGATGGAGAGGCAGTGGTGCCCCCTTCTGACAAAACTAAAAATGATGAAGATATCATGGACCCTATCAGTAAATTCATGGAAAGGAAAAAATGTAAGTGATGAGAAGAACAACGCCTTACGGCTTTTAGAGGAGCCATAATTGTATTCTTCAGTCCTACTGCAATGAAGGATTTGCATATGTTTATTCTGAAGTTCTTTGATTTTGAAATTGTGACACCAAGGTGGTGGACCACCCCTTCAAAACAAGTTCTGTTGTCTTTAAAAGCAGAATGATGCAAAGTACTGTTGTTGATTTCTTAAAACATTTGAACGACAGTCTTAGCTTATAGGTTTTCCTGTGTTTTATTCAGGTTTAGAATTCAAAATTTTTGATGTAAATGTTCAGGTGATATTATTGGTAGAATGAAAGTGTTCATTCCTGGCCAGTGACAACAGCTGGTAGGTGGTATAGTAGTATGTTTATAAAAAAACTACATAAAGTATTAAGCCTTTTCCCTCACAGTAAAGTGATTTTTAATTAAATGTTTTACTCAATGATACTGCTTTACTTTTGCTTTTTTTTTGTGTTTATTTTTTTCTCTCTAGTAAAAGAGAGTGAAGAGAAGGAAGTTCTTCTGAAAACTAACCTTTCAGGTCGTCAGAGCCCAAGTTTCAAGCTTTCCTTTTCCAGTGGTACAAAATCTAACCTTACCAGCCAGTCTTCTGCAAGTAATCTGCCTGGATCCCCAGGGTCTCCCGGATCCCCAGGGTCCCCTGGGTCTCCAGGATCAGTTTCTAAAAGCACATCTCAGATGGCAGCTATTACAACTAAGGTAATTTTGAATGGACATAGGTTGACTTCATTGTTACAGACTAGGAATTTGCTTTAGCATCTCTCTCAAGTTTGTGTGAATTCTGACATGTTAAGCAGTAATGGACTGTCTGGTTTTTGTGTACTTTTCATCTGGCCTTAGGATTTTTAAGATGACATATATAGAAAGAAGAAATAAAAGGTCTTTTAATGCCCAAACTCTTAAAGTACAAAGCGGACGACTAGCTGCTGTTTACATTGATCTTTACTGTGAAATACAGACAACAGTTTACTTTTGTTAAATTGCACACTGATATTTGGCAGGTAGAAATACAGAAATACTTTGGCAACATTGCCAAATTTTGACAGAATTTCTACTTGATATCATTCTGAACAATATTAAAAATGGTAAAACTGGCACATGTGAAAGAAATCAATTGTATTATGGAGGGGTGGTTGCTGTAAGCCAAAACATAAACAATTTTTAATATCCTAGCATGACCTTTTTACCTTTTGAAATAACATATAGTTTTGGGTTAGAACGTATTGAAGTAGAAGAAAACCCATTTAAAAGAGTCAGTATAACTTGCAGTGAATATCCAAACCCAGCATTTTTAGTACACTGTTGGATTTTATCAGATTTTTGGCTAAAACACTATTTAAACCAAGTCGGGGAAATAAGAGTGGCTGGTCTTTTCTCAGCACTAGGGGACAGATAAGGTAGTGTTGGTACAACGTAGTTCGGATAATGAGAATTTATTTTCATAATAAGTGTTACCATTTCTCAAAGGTCAGGTACATATCTCAGTTCTCAGGTAGCCCCCGAATAACTGATTCATCCTTGTTTTTTAATGCCACCATACTGCTAGTTCATCTAACTTCTAGTAAAGGCAAATGGGGTTTTAGTTTTTTTCTTATAGTCAAACATGGCTTAAGAATTTGTGTTTGGACTACCTTCTGTTGAAAACTCCTGATTGAGAGGAGTTTGGCTGATGGAAGACCTAAGTGACACTTCCTCTAAATCCTTCTGTGGAGGAAGGGAAAGCAGATTTATTTCATTTATGAAAAAAGTACGGTAGTTAGTCAGGCGCTTTTTAAAAGGGATAGAATTGGCTTGGAATTTAGTTCAGTCTATTCTGTATTTCTGCTGGAGGCTTATTCTCTCCCAGAGAGCATAATTCCTTGAATCTGAAATGGAGACTTTACATATGGAGCATATTGCATACAGCATTGGCTCCAAAATTTCAAGTTGTGGTGGCAAAAGAAAAATATTCAGGTAACACTGAATATACAGTGCTCTGAAAAAACATTCGTGGATTCAGGCATAAGCTACCTTCTTCCAGTAAAATGTATGCTGTAAATGTGCCACAGTTGCAAACTAGAAACTGTTGAAGTTGGGTTTTTCGTTAATTATCTGATCCTGTTATTTTACTTGTAGTATACTCAGTGTTACATTCTATGTGACTGTACAGAATGTGTGTAATTGTTTATTGAATTGTATTTTGGTATACAGTTGGCTGAAATTTTCTGGTTTGGATGTCTGTCATTAGACACCTGAATAGCTAGTATGGCCTTTGAGTGAAGTACCAGTAACTGCCATTGTAGTCAAATGCTGGTTAAGCTTCAGAGATTGCAACGTGCTGTATTTAGAGGAAGCTTTAGAAGTCCATGCCGCTTCTTCAGGGATCCAGAGCTGCATAACCTTAAAATTTATGGTTATTTGCAATGCAGGGGAGTTACTATACATTTAAACTAGCTTTTGTGAAGATAGACTGTGTTCTAAAAGTATCATAATTTGGAAACTCAAATTGAAGGATATTCTGTATTTGTTTCTGAAGTGCTTCGAGATTGCTCATTGCTGCAGTCAGCTACGCTCAGTAAAAAAAAAAAAATTTACATCTTTACAGATAGAGCTGCAATGACACTTAGAAAAACTAAGTAGATTTTTGGATTTTCTTAAATTTCAACTATCCGGTTGGATAACTAAAACCCCATTTTGGATTTACTCATCTAAAACGTTTTTCAGACAATGTCATTTTCATTCATACCAAGGCATTTGTTTTTGTTCTGCTTCATTTTGTTCAAAGCTTCGTGAATCAGTATGCTTATGGCAATATTCTGTACAAACATTTTCGAGTACAAATGTGAAGGATCAATGTTTGTTAATTATAGTAATTGTGTCTGTCTTTGTAGGGAGGCCTCGTTGGGCTTGTAGATTATCCTGATGATGATGAAGAGGATGATGAAGATGAAGATAAAGAGGAAACTTTACCTTTATCAAAGAAAGCAAAGCTTGAGTCATCATAATGGCAACTGCTGAAGAACATTACCAGTTGGGGAAAGGATATTTTTTCCAGAAATAAAACAAACCCACAGCAAAGCAGCAATCTTTTGTGAATTCCTGTGTGTGACACAGATCAACTTATACAAACGGATTTCTGCCAATCAAGTGCCAATTCAAAGGAGCAGAAGAAGGAGAAATATTTCGTTTAGCGGAAAGACTTAATGCCTTTGAGCTCTCCAGCTTGGACCACACATTGCCCTTTTCTCAGGGAAGGAAATGGAAAACAAAACAAAACAAAAAAAAAAACTACAAAAAAAAAAAGCCAACAGGGCAGGAGTTTTGTTAGTGGAACTGTGGATTGGCTGGTCAGTTGCTACAATCAGAATATGCTTTCTTGGACCATGTATGAGACTTCTGAAGAAAAGGTGGTTTTTGCCATAGTTCTTCACTAGTTAAGAATGCCAGCAGTTTCTTTGTATAAAAGAGACCTGCCTTTGAAATCGTACATTCTGAACATTTTAGTCAAGCTACAACAGGTTTTAAAAACCTCTACAGGGGAGGGCCGAATATAAAGTTTCCTCTTTTTTTTTTTTTAATCTGTTCCCTTTGCCCTTTAAACTGCAGAATTTTTTTTGGAGGTGGGGGATTTGTTTGTCCCTTCTTGATTAAAGATTGAGTGGAATTCTAGATGTGGTCACTTTTGTGTCATAATTTTTTCCCCCCCCCTGAGTGTATGCTTAGTTGTTGAGTATATATTTGGGACCATTAAAATTTTTTGATGTAATATAATCTCACTGTTGTGCTGGTACCTGTTTCACCCTGTGTAATTTTGTTCTGCATCACAGTTCTTAATATGTTTAGGATTTTGTGGAAGATGGTATAGTTTTTATTGGAAAAAAAAAAATAATCTTACCACAATGTGCATAAAAGCAATACTATTTTGTGACTAAATATTTTATATTAAATTTTACATCAGCAACTGTCTTGAGAAAAAAATCAGGGAAATAGGATGGAATCAAAAATTTGAAACCTATAAATATGAAATTAGTATTCCAAAGAGACTGAAATTTCGTAACTGAGAACAATGATGGTAGACTAACTCATCAAAATGCAAGATGGATGATTTAGGAATACCAATATATTGACTCATTTGACTTACAAAAATAAAAAAGAAATAATTAAAGTTGAAGGAAAATGGCATTAATGGTATTTTTTTAAAACCTCTGATTCCCTTTGGAATACCAGTTCTAGTGAATTAAAGATGGTTGTAGAATAAACTCTTTACAAGGATACCATCTTTTGAAATTTATTCTAATGCTCGATTGCAAAACAGCAATTAAACCATGGGTCTAACTAAATGACTACATCCTTTCCCCTTTTTCAAAAAGCTACATAATATTAATTTGAAACTAAATGTTATATCCTTCTTCCTTATTGCTTTTACAGAAGGCTTTGATGGCACAGCAGTGCTTCCTGCGAAGGGCAGTTTGTTCTGTTCCTTTGCAAACAAAAGACCCCTTCTTACATACATTTTCAAGAGTTTCTTTCCTTTTGGACATTCAGAGCACCAATGTTGCAACAGTCGTGATGTTACACATTAATGTATCACATACAAATAGAAACAAGGAATGAAAATGTGAGGCTGGATCACACCTGATCACACCCAAGTGTAGGTTAGCACTTTGTTCTGAAAATCGTGGGTTGCATGGCAGATTCTATGCTAACTACAAATGTCAAAGCTTTTGTGCTCGGACTTTATTAATACATATCAGTAATTTCAGATTTAAATAAGAGTGTGCATTAGGGTAAAGTAATTAGACATCTCTTTTCCTCAAAAAATTGAAATCACTTTCCAAGGTTGGGTTTTTACAGTGTGTTTGAAATGTCTGTGACAGGGCAGTTCTCAGCAATAAATTTTACAAGGAGTGCAAGAGTTGAGCACTTGGTCGCTACAAGACTAGATACGATCTGCTGTTGCTGCAGTATGAGAGTCCTCATGCTGTCTCAACGACCTGCCTGAAACCTCATTTTTGCAACTTCGGTGTCAGAGCAGGCATTGTGACAAGGAAATCTGTAATTTTGCAGGTTTTCTTAATTAGCCTGAATTTAAATCCTTCCCAATCTGTCAGATTTTCCTTGAGCATAAAGCTCTCAAAATGTGTCCTTATAGTTGTCTTTGTGTGCTCCAGGCTGTATCTTAGGGAGTCATTTTTCTGAGTTGGTTGAAGGAACACTTTTTGTTGAATTTTTTTTTTTTATTTTTTTTTTTTTTTGGTGTTCTTTCAGCTAGTGAGTGCTTGATCTTTTGATGTTTGGTGCTGCAGTCTTCTAAACTTTCAGATGCTTTCATAATACTCGTAGGACTCTTGGTTTTTAGACTTCCAGTGCTTTCTGAAGCATTACATTTAACAGAAGGAATACTACCCTTAAGTTACTGGGTTCAGTCAAAACAGTAACGGAAGTAGGAATATTTTTCAACTTTTTATATTTTTATGAAGCTCTAAAGGACTGCTAAAATACTAAGCCACGCATCTTTTAATGCTGTCTGACTTGGCAGTTTGATGGTTAGTTGTCTTTCCAGAGATCTCATGCTTGTGGCCTGACAGGACATGGCTACACTTAAGCGATATATACATATTCATGGCAGTTGGCAGTAGTCAGGAAGTAGGTGAGCTGGGGACGGTGGTGGGTATGCTCTTGCCCGGTGACTTATCACTTTTGTATTCATGGAAATCTTGAGGTATATTTCAGGAAAAAAGGGAAATAGTGGCATTGTGAGAAGTGATGGGTATAAAAAAAAAAAGTGAGAATGAGTTAAGAGATGGAAAAATGATGTTATGAGACAGTGTTCCATTCTAGATCTTTCTCTGGCCTGGTGGGGTTTTCTTACTCTTTGTTTTAATACCATTTGTCTGCATCCCAAGAGAGCTGCGCATATATTGTATTAAGCATGGCTCAGTCATCATAATTGCATTTCAACTGCATCCTTACATACGGTTTACAGGGTAAACCCTTAAATATCGTACAGGCAAGATCCAACGTGCTTGAATCATCAGTGCAGGTGCCTGTATTCCTTCAGAGGTTGAAAGATTTGATGCTGGTGACGCTGATGCGTGCTTCCCAGCTTTGAGCCTAGGTTTGCTGGGGATACCAGGCAAAAGTATATAGAGCACCAGGTCCTCCAGGGAAGCACACCCTTACACTGCTGAAAGTAAATGCAGGTAATCTGGCATATTTCCAGATTTTCTTCCACTGTACACAGAGGGCGGCTGTTTTCAGGTAATGGTGCACATCACCAAAAAACAGATCTCTTGTGTCATGAGAGCGGAAGGATCTGGAAGCTGGTGTATCTAACAGTGAGTTGCCTCTAAAGCGTACCTGTCCGTACTATGGCCACTGGGTGAAGAAGATGAGGCTGTTCATCCATCTCTCCTAGCCCACCCAGATGAGAAGTCATGTTCTCATGGAATTAAGTGTCACGTAGGCCCAATCCTTTTAACATACCAAGGGTGAAACTGTTCAGATGGGTTTGGGCTGTGTTTTTACATCTCTGCAAATTTCAGGAACTGTTTTAATGAGGTAACTGGTAAGAGTCTGTTCTCATACTGCTGCTGTGGCTCCGTTAGGGAATGAGCTACCTTTCAACCTAGCACACGTTACGTTGGTTGCCATGCTAAATTATGCTTCCTAGCATCTGTGGAGCAGGCACAGAAGTTCAGCCTTACCTTTCTCAGCTGCTTTACAGCTTGCAGAGTCATCCCGGAGCAATGCTGTCTGTGCTAGTCTTGCAGTTCCCCTGCCTTGGCGATATCGAGATCCATTCCAGGTAAGCTGTGAAAGTAGGAGACCAGATGGGTTACTGCTTGGGCTCACCCGCAGCCTCAGCATAAAACCAGGCAAGCATTCAAAGAAGAGAAGTTACCCACCAGTGAAGTTTTTCAAGATAAGTTGTCCGTGGGCATGTTCTCCACCTGCTCCTACTGCTTTCTCTTTTTGGAGTCCAGAAGAAATGAAGGTGTATATACAGCTTATGGTTCAGTCCAGAAAGGAGTGCTGCAGGTACAGCAAAACCACCTGTGGGAGGATTTTGTAATGCCTGCTTGAACCAGAGCCACTGTTTGAAGTCTGTTACTGGTGCGAGGGAGGCGTAACTGCATTCTCATAGGTGGCTGGTTATCTGGCCGGCTTGTATCTCAATTCAATATGAACAATTCCCTAAAGCGTTGGATCTTCAAAGACATTCTGGCTTTATAAGGACATTTGCTAGTGATGATTGGTAGGAATGGATACTGATTAAATCTTTAACATAATCGAAAGATGTTCCATTTGATACACTTCAGTTCTTTCTAATTTCCCCTTTTCCCTTTAAAGTGGCCAGTAACGGTCCCTAGTGGGGTCTTATCAGTTCTGCTCATCTCATGATTCCCAGTTAATGCTGCTGGTGTAGTTCTGCTTTACCTCCTGCCAAAGAGAGAGAAACTGAGGAACGTGGATGGCAATCATCTGCCTTGGTTATGTGCTGTACCTTGATGAGAACCCAAGCTTTTGGATAAAATCCCCAAGCCTTTACAAAATTATTTTGGTCCTTGCATCTTCAGGAATCCTTCTCAAACAGACCAGGCCCTGTAGTGCCTTTAAAACCTACAAGACACCTTCCCCTCTCTGCTGCTGCTTCAGATGACATCTTGCCCTATGTGCTGGTCATGTAGTTCCCACGCTCTTGTAACTGAGCTCACCGCTTTAGATCACCACCAGCAGCCTTTATATCTAGCACCTTTTTAGCCAAACGTGTCTAACCTAAATGAATTTGTTCTCTTTCAGGCTCACGAGCATTCCTCCGCCGCTGTGGCACTTGCTGCCTCTCCGAAGGGTTATGCTGTCTGGAGGAGGTTATGCCGTCATTCTTGTGTTTGCCTGGGATGCGAATACTCCTCCCTTGCTTTCAAGTTCATGCAGAGAGCCAAAACCCACTGCCGCTCCTTCGTTTTCTCCCCGTATCTCTTGCTTAGTACTGACTTTATTGTTTGCCTCATGTACTTGACTCTGTATTTATTTTCTATGGACTCAGAGGTTTATGAGATATTCTGCCCAAACTCTCTCTCCTTGGGTTTTATATTCTGTATTAATGTTAATCTCACCAGCTAGCTTAAATATCAGCACCGAATGAACATCCCGCCCTGCATCAAAGGTTACTGCTAGGTTTTCGGGGAGTTTCTCATCCTAGAGTCATATTTACAGGAAAGCTGCTTAACGACAGTCCCAAGCAAAGGGGGAGAAAAAGCCCTTTCCTGATTACCATGAGTTTAACTCCCGCATTGTAACCTCGTGAATTCTGTTATTCCCATCCCTCGGCAACTTACACTTCAGACAGCAGATGAATGGTGGAGCTTTGTTGATGGTTGTAATCGTTGCTAGGGGACAGTCTGAGGGAGGTGAATCATGCCATTTACAGTCAGCCTCAAGGAACATTTGGAAATGCTCGAGCTTAGAAGTTTCCTTCTGTGGGCTGCGTTGCTGAGAGTCGGGAGCTTTGTGGCTGTGAAGAGCGCTTTAGAAATACACATGATAACGGAGGCATTAAGCATCCCGGTGTCTTTAGTTGCTTGTACCTTTGTATGTGTTTTAAAGTGTTGTTCTGGTGCTTCTTACTTCTTCCATAATTGTGAGGTTTAGTTAAAAGCTGACTGTGTGCAAATGGTATGAAAAGAAACTAAGTTGTTAAAATGGAATACTACGCATTTTCCATCATTTCTTTAATGTAAGAGACACGACTTCTAAATGGAATTGCATGTACTTGTCTGGAGCTGAACTTTCTTGAATATATCCACAGGCATTTATTTGTGTTTTTTCTCATTATCCACCAGAAATGAGAACTTGACCTGTAGTAGGTAGGGGAGGTTTTACAAGCTACAACTTGAAACACCAGGCGGGTAAATAAAACTATAAATATATATCCATAGATAAATGCCAACGCTCACACTATACAGGCCAAGTCACAGTTTGGAGAGAGCACAGAGGGAGCAGCGCACGCCCAGCTGGGGCTGACAGGTAGGCACAGCACAGAATTACCCAGGAGAAAAACCCCACCAGACGCCGTTTGGGGGTCTAATCGCCAGGGCACGCTGTTCCGCACCAGGCAGGCAGCCTGACCTCCGGCACCCCGCACCCGGGTCGGGCTGGGCAGGGCTGCAGGCCGAGCCTG
>NW_009258688.1:1304311-1305479 GCF_000687185.1 Egretta garzetta
GACCCTGTCCCCGGTCCCCAACCCCGCTACTGCGGCTGCATCTCCAGCACCCGCTGTGCTACTGCTAGGGGCCAAATACTTTCTGTAGCGCATGCAGCACCCTTGAATAACGTGTGAGCATTCAGCACCTAACAGCGTCCCCAGGAAGATTTCCTAAGTAAGAAATTTGGGGGGCGTAACTGCACTCCATCTCCCTTTCAATCATCTCCCTACTGGCAATGCCTAAATCGGGCCGTGCAGCTGGTGCTTCGCTTCAGGAGCTCGTAGGGGTGTGTGCTCCTACAAACAAGTCACATCCAGGCTGTGGAAAGTAGGAAAGTATTCTTGCATTCCTATTCTGCCTTCTCGGAAGGGGGACTACGTGGTTTTCAAATATTATTACGTTGGTTTTCTTTTGATTCTATTCATTACCACACCCATCCTCTGTTGTAAGCGCTGCCATAACAGCTTTAAAATTTTACTTAATGACATCTGTTCCCAGAACAGGAGATCACAAGGCTTCAAGAAGCAGAGCAGTCCACCTCTCTGAAGCGGCGAGAAGTTATTAAGCATTCGTCTTTTTCTCTCCATGCCTGAGCAGGAGCTGTTACACTCAAACGCGTACCTATTTCTCCTTCTCCTTTGCTTTGAGGAAGCAAATCATTAAACCCGATCCTCAGAGGGACAAACAGGCCGCTGCAGCCAACGCCATTTAGTGACCGACTGCTTGCAAACTCCTGGGGTCCCTCGGGCAAAGCAGCGGGTGCCCCTCCTCAGCCGATACACACGCGTGTGCCTGCCTCCCGCTCCAAAAATACATCTGGAAGATTAAGTGGTTAATAATAAAGAGAATTTCAGATACGGTTTGTCTGACTCGCGTAAGATACACCTTCTATTTTGTGCGTTTAGCGTGATCAAACAAGAAATGGGCTAAATGCGCAAGAAGCGGCTGATGCGAGGACTGATAAATACCGGAGATAAAAGACCGTGTCTGTGATAAATGGAGCAAACTCTCAAACGCGAACCCCAGCAAAACCAAACCGTGCGCGTACTGGTTCAACTCTATGACTAAATTACATTTCCTCAAAATCTGAGGCCGTGATAAATAAAGCAGTCATCATCCAGATTCCCTGGGATTTTTTTTTTAAACTAAAGATAAATTCTGCCCCTGGAGGAAAAGGATCCGCAC
>NW_009258688.1:1307019-1309045 GCF_000687185.1 Egretta garzetta
TGGAAAGGGTTCGCGGCTGGAAGGACGGGGTGCGGGCGAAGGCTCCGCTTTTGCGTTTTTTCCTCTCGGTTGCTCTCTGAAATTAACAGAAACGTGGAGGAGGGAACCCCAAAATCGTCCAACTCTATAAAATCTTCCTCAACGTTTTTCTAGGTTTTTTTGGGGCTGTGTTGTTTCGCCTCTCCCCCCAACTTTTTCTTAGTTGTTCGTATATGCTTTGGGGGAAGGTATGCGGCAGTACAAATAAGGAAATGAAAGTATGTTATCATATGAAGCTTTGCGGGGAAGATTTCATCTGAAGTTCTTTATTTTCTCGTGTCAACTTTGATATTAAGTACATAATTTGGCAAAAAGAAAGTTTCAGTGATGCGTCCTGTGGGCAGCACTGTAAGGATGTGTCTTGAGGAAACTTATAAATAAGTTAAAAGAGCAAACACTGAAAATACCGTAACTTTGAAGTGAATCTTTGATAGAGCTTATACATTTTTTTAACCACATCCTTTCCTGTTGCTGGTGTGCTGCATGCGGATCCTGACTGTTTTCTGTCATCTCTGCATTGCTTTTAAATATTCTGAAACGTGTCTGATAAAGAGTTGATAAGGACATGGTTTAGTGGTGGGATGGCAGGGATAGGTTAATGGTTGGACTTGATGATCTTAAAGGTCTTTTCCAACCTAAATGATTGTATAAGTATTTGACTTTCAGGGGAGGAGACTTAGGAAGCCACTCGTTTCTGGCACTGTGTTCTTTTAAGTGAATGAAATCAATTGAAGCTTGACCAGTGATTTGTAATGTTAGGCCAAGTCCGAACACTTAAATGAAGGATTTGTATTAGAATCTTTAAGTGAAATTCTTGAAAAGTAACTTAGAAAAAAAAAAAAAGTCTGACGACCCATGCCCCACCCATTCAAGTTGGCAAGTTTTGTTATCTTGTGGTACCTGGCTGCTCCATCTGAAAAGGTAATCAAATTTTCTTCCAGTTTGTTGTTACTAACAGTGGAAATTGTGAGCTGGAACTTAGATAGTGAAGCCGGTGAAGATTTGTGATTTGGAACAGAATCCAGATCAATCGGCCCACCTGGGGATAACAAAACAGTGGTATAAAGTGTTAGCTGGGAATGGAAGCCTGACGTAAAGAGAAGATGTCATTTCCAGCATTTCTCTAGGAGTAATCACACTTTAGAAAGATCTTTCTGCAAATTAGAGCCTTGAGTATGAGTGTTCAGATCCAGACTTGTATTTTTCCAAGATGTGGGGAATTGGGTTTTGATTTATGACCATTGTGTTCAGCACAGAGATGATGCCTGGTGTATGCAGACTTAAATATTTTGTATTTGGGTGTTGAAATCTGTCTGAGGAGACATAAAACTGTTGAAGTCTATGGAGCAACTTAACAATGCTCTGGGGACAAGGGATGAATGGTAAGATCTTACTGGCGTAAGGAAGGTGAGCACATAGGCTGGTTGAGAGCAGTGACACTAGCTGGCATTTTGTCGGATATCATGCATTTGTGAGAAATGTCCTGGCACGTTTACTTGCCTTAAGCAGTCAGGAAAACAAGTTTGTTATTTCCAAAAAACGTCTCTGCCAGCAGTGTCACAGAAAGTGTAAGTGAGGGAAGCACAAGCAGTGTGGAGTAGGAAGCTGTCCCACTATACACAATCAGGGCTTTTTTTCCCCTATTTAGGCAGCTTTGCAGTGCTTCTAATGGTCTAAGGAGCTTTCTAGCGAGAGGCCAAGACTGTTTAACTTAGGAGGGATTGTGGTTGTACTTGCGTATCCCAGCCCAGCAAGGTGCTCAGGATTGGTGCTGACTGACCTTCGCTTTTTCCTGTCTTGACCTTTAGAAATTGCAGTGCAATTACTGCTTGCCTCTGAATCAGGAAAGCCTTGCAAGGCGTGTTTCTGCCCCACAAAGCTTTCGGAATAGAAAAGCAAATGTGTGTTTTAAAATGCTTGCTCATTAGTTTTTCAAGTCCTGGTCCCTGAAGATGACTTTTACTGCTTGGCTTGAGATTTCTTCCTG
>NW_009258688.1:1310288-1313369 GCF_000687185.1 Egretta garzetta
CTGCTGAAATTGTATTAATGAGAGCCCTTGAAAAAATCTGCTAGAATTTGATATGCCATGCCATTGATAGTGTTGATTGCCTGAAAGTGCAGATGCATGATGGTGTTGATGGCTTGAAAGCACACTCATGCAGAGAGCAGGGGGTAGCAGGGGGAAAGAGCTGAGCTGATGTGGATAGCCATCTCCTCACTTGTATGTTACTTTGCTTTTTAGTTTTGTAGGCTAAATGTTCTGCTTGCCCTGCCTACTGGAACACAAATAACACAGGCATGTGAGCTTGCATCTAAACACTGGGTGTGATGCAGTACTTTGCTGCAGATTAACAGGTTTCTTTCAGTGAAGATTTCAAAAGCAAAATTCTTGGTAATTTCATTATTAAAAATAAAACATTTTTGTCCTGCAGCTAAGTAGATTTTAAATTTATTCCATGGCCAAGAAGACAGGTGGGTCTGTGAAGAAATCCAGATACACCTGTTGAGTGAAGATTGCTGAGTGAAAGTAAGGCTTTAGCTGCTGGAGGCGCGAGTGGGCTGTACGAGTTCCGTCAGCCCCTAGTTTCTGTTGCAGTAGGTTGGATTTTGCCCAAATGCTGTCTGGCAAATTAAGAGCGGGTGGAGAAGATACCAAATGCTTGATGTTGTGGTGTCAACGTGTTTTAGGTGGTGGATTCCTATCAGCAAGGCAGCTCTGTCACCAGAGAGATGTGTGACATCTATCGCCTTTCCTGCCTGCCAGGTCCCTGCTGCCTTCATGGCAGGAGGTGAAAATAAGGCTGAGCCTTTGCTCCATCCTCTTCAGAAATGAACTGCCCCCAGGAACGCTAGCCCTGAATAAAATGTAGCTTGCTGAGGCATGCTAAATGTAGCCACCGCGCAAGGGCAGAGGAAGGGAACCCAGCCAGGGCTTGCGCAGATTCTGGCCACAATGTGGTCGATAGGTAACCAGCTCTTGGGCTTTGCTGGTCATCCCTTCACTTGCTGGTGATCCCTAACAAAGCAAGACCCTTTCTAAAAGAGAGCTGGGGATTGCTTAGTTCTCAATAGTGGTGCCTAGCTGTTTAACAAGTTAAATAGAATAGGAAGAGGCAGACAGCAGTGTTTGGTTTCCCCACTTACGTTTTAAAACAAGACAAATGTTTTTTCAAGTCATTTTGCTGTAAATGAGTGGTTTCCTTTTCCTGTGTTCTGTCCAAGCGTGTACCCCAACCCGATTACACGTGAAGGACACGTTGATTTTTGCAGGCTTGCAGTACTGGCTCAATACTCTGCATACAAAAATGTTAATCTTCCAAGTGGAACTGCTGTGTCCTGAGCTTCTGCATTTCTGGTGCATTTATGTGTATCAGGTTAATGAGCTTCTCTGCAGACAAATTTTAAAGAACTTTTTTCAGATGGTTGTGTGTCACTTCCTGGTAAGTCACTAGCACGTGGTGACGCTGCATAGGCTGCCCTCGCTGTCGCTGTTGCAGCTGTGGCATGATACCTACAAGTATAAGCAAATATTTGCCCTGTTTAACTTCTTATAGAAAATTTTATTTGGGAAATGGTGGGGGGGGTTTACATGTGCAAGCACATAAGCACAGAATTGTTTTCCTATTGACTTGTTCTAATTCTTCTAATTGATAGTAGACCCTGCTTTTCCATTAAAACTTTTAGCAAAGAGGATTGTGTATTAGGAATACAGCTGATGAAACTACTTGTATAAAAAAGGCGTAATAAAAATGCCCAGTAATAGGTTTTTGCATTTCAGTTGCAGCTGTCATGGCTTGTGGTACTGTCACTCTGCCTTCTCTGATTTAGGCCATGTGACAGGAACAGCCACGTTGTGAGTGCCCGCTGCTTGTGGCTTGTAACGAATGGTATGAATACCGGAAGGCTAAAGATTCACATCCGTTTAATCTAAAATCTCGTTTAGAGGTGTGTTTTTCTACCATTTTCCAGGCAATTTAGAAACCCTTGCAGCCTTAGTGGTGTTATCCTGCTTGATGATAGAGGGAGGAGTTGGGTGATAGGAGAGTTAGACAGGTCCAAGGTGTATTTTCAGTTCATGGGTTACCTGCAAAGGGAGGTGCCGTAGGATGCTGGGTGCAGCCCGTTCCTCCTGGCATCTCATAACCCTTGGGCCTGGCTTGTGGGCTTGCCCCTTAGTCGTCAAAATTACTTGTCAGAAATTGCTCAAATGGCATTGTAATTTTGAATTTTAAGAACAAATTTATTTTTTTTAGTTACCACTTATTTTATTTATTGGTGGCTTAAGGGGTTGCATCTTCAAGCGCTTGTGCTGCCAGCCCTGCGCCTGCCTTGTCACTTGGCCCCTGTCTCCTAGCCCTTTCTTTTCCTCTGTGCTCCTGTAAAAGTCATGAAGGTGTACAAGCCATTCCTTGAAATGTTTGGGGGGTTTATATATATATATAAATATAATGAGGTTTGAGACTTCCTTTCTGTTTATTTGGCTTGGGTGGTTTTTACTGGTTTGCAAAGGACCTCCCTCAGTCACACCTCAGTCATGCCGCCTCAGTCTTATTTAGGTAACTTTTTTGATCCTGAGGAGTAGGTGGTTTTTAAAAAAACAGAACTGTAGTTTTCACTGTATCTGTGGGTAAGGGAAAGACCAAACATCGAAGGACTGAAAGAGCATCTCACTGAGGTTGTGTTCAGAGATTTTTCAGATACATTCAGACAGGAATTTGTTTGGGTTGCCTGGCTAGTGTTGCAAAAAAAAACCCAAAAAATCTCTTTCATTTTCAATATGATCCTTGGAAAGAGTTTCTTTCTGTGAAATTCTTCATGAACAAGTTTCACCAACCAAACAGGTGCTATAATGTACAGAGTGTGCTACCAACAGCTCTTGTTTTCTTTAGAGTAGAAATGTCTTTAAGTACAGAATTTGCCTCTTATTGGGGTAATTTTGCTCTGGTGCTTTTTTTCCTTAAGGACTCTGCTTCCCCTTCCTGCTTTTCCCTGCTGTAGATCAGGCTCTTTGGGTTGCTGTGTTTTGAGTACCTTGATCTCTCCAGGTTTTTAGCCTTTTCCTTAACTCTTGAGGTCGGTAAGTGCGTGTGGCTGTGGGTTTTTGGCAGCT
>NW_009258688.1:1313390-1347146 GCF_000687185.1 Egretta garzetta
GGTAAGCTCAGGCCTGCTCAGCCCCGGGGTGTTGCCCCACTCCCCTGCCCACCCCGCTCTGGGCAGCTCTCTGCTCCCCTTTGGGGAGAGGCAGCGGGTGGGTCTGGGTTCTGGCTCCTCCATCTCACCCCTTCCGTGTCCCCCGAGGTGTCTCAGGAGCTGGGGGAGTGGCATGGAGGGGGCAGTAGCAGCCAGAGGGATGGGGCCCACCTCGGCATGCTTGTTCTAGGCAGGAGGGGTGACGCAGGGAACGTTAAAAAAAAGGGGGCGGAAATATGCAAGAGATACATTCTTTCTGAATAAACACATGCCTCGAACCCTTCTTACAAGTGTTCGTCTCCATGCTTATTAGGTCAAAAGATGTTTTGCCAGCTCAACTGGATAAAGCTGAGCTTACCTGGTAAATGGAAAAGAATAAATCTGTCGTCTTTTGGGAACCTCCCACTGCCTCCAAGAGCAACTTTCTGCAGCTCCTCCAAGTTCTCAGCTGTGGAGCTAGGGCAGCTGTAGTCAGTACTCGAGCTTAGTTCTGATCCAGGATTAAGAAAAAAAATATGATAACAAATGAAGAAGAAATGGGATATTGCTTGTTGAGAAGGAATTGCTTAGTTTTCCCTGTGGAGGCAATAAGCCCTGCGGTAGCTGGAAGTGTAGGCTGTGCTGGCCTCTTGTGAAAAGGGTCCTCTCTGAAGTGAGCTGAGGTGCTGGATGAAGTTGGTTACACAACATAATTCAGAAATCCAAACCGTCATTTTTTCAAGCTATGTTCTGTTTTCAGGAAAGCTTTTAACTTCCTTCTCTGTGAGGAGGAGGAGGAGGCAGGACTGCCGGAGTGACCCTGTATGCTGTAGCTTGGCTGCAGGTTAAGAGGACCCTGAGGTCAGTGGCATTAAGAGCTCCTGGGGCAACCAATTACCCTTAATCAAGATGATAGGAGAAAAGCTCCAGAATTGTTTCTGAGGGCCTGGTCCTGCCAGTGCTTATGTTTTTGTAACAGACGACTAGCTCCACTGTGCCAAAAGATGAGCAGGTCTTGTGTTGGAAGGAAGAGTTGTTCTGTGCCTTAGGTACTTTTGAAGTCCTCATCCAAGTCCTGCAGTTACCCTGCCTACAGCTGTTGAAGAAAATGCCTCTCCTTTGCTGTGGCCGGTGGGTGCGTTTTGTGGATTTTTGCCCCGTTTTGTGTAGTTTTGGTAAGGGTCGTGGACGCTATGCAGTCAAAGCTTTCTCCTCCTGGCTGTAGACCTGGGTCACTGCCAGTTGGCGGTGTGGCAGCGTGCTGCCTACATGAGCTTTCATGTGAAAATGAGAACTGGAGGCTGACCCTTCTTCGGCCAGCTTCTCTTTGCTGTACGTTTCTTCCCTTTTAGCTTCCTGGTTTGTTGTCGTGACCTTGCCTAAAAGGGCTATGCACCCAGCCTCCTTCAGCCCCCAGCATCTGCTCGGAGAGTACTGAGGGCAAGGTGCTCTCCGAGTTCAAGCCTGGGTGCCACTTAAACTTCAGCTTGTGTTGCTGAAGGCCCATACTGCCAAACTGTGCATGGGTATGGCTTCTGCACTCCTGTATCTGAGCATCACTAAAATGGAATACTTATTACAGATTTTACTTTAAAAGCTTGTTATGATTACCTCTCTCTGCTATCTTTTTTCATAATTTATTGCAGTGCCAATCAGTATACAAAATCCTTTGCTGTTCTAAAGGCTGTGTGGGGTCTTGCTAGTTTACGTCAGTGGCAGTTTTGGTCACCTGTACTTCAGCTTGCTTGAACCCTGGTACATAAATACTATGTCTGATGTTATCTCCTGCCAAGGCAGTTTTCTCTTATCTCTGGAATAGCTACATATTCTGTCATATTTATACAGATAGCACTGCTTTCACTAGAGAGGTGCTATGGGATGGTTGTGTATTTAAAAAAAATAATAAAAAGAAAGAAAGAAAAAGCTCTTTGACATACTTACGTAAACTTTGGCAGATACATTTTAAAATTAAATATTGGATCAGTTACTAAATTTTTTCCCCCCTTGTCAACACCTGAGCTCAATAGTTGGCCCTGGAAGAGCTGTGAATGGCTTAATTAAGCAGAGTTCTGGGAGGCAGGTGTTTGGATTGTGTAGGAGTGTGCTGATAAGAGTCTTTATTAGAGGGGAAACACAAGGCTTTGATCTGTGCTATTGGCAGATTAAGGTTTTTAGGTTCCTTTTTTTGCAGCACGTTGGGGTGTACACAGAGAATCTGAAGGTGCGCATTCATATTAAATTATTTGCAGATTTTTTCCTGCGTTTTATTTTAGAAATAAAATGCATCAGGTACAATTTTGGTTTGCTTCCATTAAATTCAGACAGAAACTTTAAGCTACTTTCCCTAAAGTCTTTCTACCAACTTTTTCCCTGTCTTGCTTATATCTCTACCTATGTTTATATTCTGTTCATATCTTGAAGCCCAGTAGAGCTGTTTTTTGTGACACAGTGGGTATGAGAGAGAGCTGGTTAGATGATGTGGGTGTAACAACAGTGCACTGCTCCTTTTTCCCTTCACTTCTGTGTATAATACATCTGGTTTTGCAGTTTGCACGGTGATCATTGATCAAGTGTCAACACCCTTCTCTTGTCATAAAATTCCAAAGCCAAGGAAGGCATGGTAGTCTTTCCTAGGCTTCCCTTTATTTGAATAAGATAAACCCCTTAATATCAGAGACTACTTGAATCTGGTGTGCACAAACTAAATATGCTCTTTGCTTTGGGGAAATAGAAGTAAGGAGGGAAGCTGCCCTGAATTGCTGTGTGGGTTAACCTAAAGTAGGTTACTTTGTGGCACACAGGAGGATTTCCAAGTTATACATAGGTGCAAAGTTAATGAGCTTATTCTATCATGAATCAATGTATATGTGTCCTGTATAACTATGTCAGTGTACTTAATGGGTAAATTTTTAAGGATTTTCCTAATGGTGCTTTATTGAGATGCTAAGTCCTAGCACAGAGTAAACGAGTAATGCTTTATTTTCTTTTTCCCTTTTTAACAGAGATCCTCGACCAACCAACCAACGCGTCAACAAGCACGTAAATAATGATGCCTATCTTCGGGTTCAAAACCTGACCATCTTAGTCAGAAACATTAAGACTTACTATCAGGTGAGATTTCTGCTCTCTGCTCGTTGCTCTGTGGTGATTGCTATAATGCTTCAGCTAGTGCAGGGATGGTGGCTCAAAAAGAAGCTTGCTACAGGAAATGGAGAGGAAATTGTGTTTGTGTAAAAGTACTTTCAGCCATGCTTTCCTTATGAAACAACAATACAGCTACCTTCTCTATCGCTCATGGCCAGAGGCTGCTTCCCTGCCCCCCTCTTTTTTAAAGAAGAAATTGTGTTTGGATTGTGAAAAAGTCAGATGGGGCGGATGACTCATGCGTGCAAGTTCCAGTGGCCTGCTAGAAAAATGAAGTATGTAACTCAGTTTTGAGATGATGTAGCAGGGTATCGTGTACTTCTGAAGACAGATGACCCGTGTCTCTATTATTGAGAACTAGAGATGCTGATGCAATGTGATGTCATTCCTGAGACTTGTGATTTCTAAGGGGAAATCCCATTTGCTCATAACTAGAGTTTGAAGTTTTTTTTTGTTTCTCTGTTAGCCACTGAACAGTGTAGATATATAGAGAGAGTCTGCAATGAAAAAGGACCATGTTTAAGAACAGGGAGAGGGCTAGTCCTTCTCACACCTACAAGATTAACAGTCTGAGACTCTGGTCCTTTGGGTGTTGAAACTCTAAAGCTTTGTATTCATGTGAGTTTTTTTGTCTTGGAGCTATACTCTGAGCTATTTTAAGAGTGCCTGAAGGGAGATCAGATTCAGGAAAAAATAAAAGTAATTCTGAGTCATGTGTGATATGGTGTCTTGTTGACCTAGCTGTTGAGCTGTGTAATCATCGTCCAATAAAGCTAGCAACAACTAAAATAGTAGAGTTTTCAATGGAGAACTGTAGTTGAGGCTTGCAGTAGCAGGCATAACAGTGATGTTCCTGTTGTAGTCCAGAAATTAAGTACTATGAATCTTGCTGCCTGAAGACTATATATACTGTATGTAAACAAAGCAGTCATGAGGGCTGATCACTCTTTGCGTTTGGTCCTGAAAATGTGTAATTACCACAAAGTTGAAAATAAAATCACATTTTTTTGTGATAACACTTGTATAAGAAACTTATTTGTCCGTGTCACAATCACATCTTCAGGGTAAATCCAAGGTCTCAATGCTAATCTGAGATTCCCTTTCATGTGGTGGTATGCAGCCTTCAACTCTCCATAGTCGGAGGAGTTAAGGCCATCTATGCTGTAACTGAGCTTTGTGTGTCATTGATGCTGAGTATAATGTTGCATCTGTATTAATGTCACTGTCACATATTTGGAGGGTTTCTTGTGTTTGAGGATCTGCTATAAGTAGCTTTTACTAGTTTTATCAACATGCAACTGACGGGATGCTTTGGAATATATTAAATACTGTTAGGCCTCTTCTCTCCTGAATGTTAGGTAATTTTTTAAATAGGTTGAAGTTGTGGCATTGTTTGATGAAGTAGTATTAGTATATTAGGTTAGGTTAAAATGAGGGTAGTGTCTTACTGACTGAAAATATATGATCAAATTTGGTTGCAGACTGGAAGTGGGAGGGAAAAGTTCCTGACAGGCAATAGGAACATGAATTTGCTGCTTCCTCAAGAGAAACAAAAGCTCTAAAAATACAATGTTGGCCTTGACATTTTACATTCCCTTTCACTTAATGGTCCCAAGTCAAGTTTACGGCTTAGTTACTGAATTTGGTAGAGCAGGTCTCCTAGAATGAGGACAATGCCACCTCACGCTTTATTGAAGGACATCGGTAGGTATGAAAGAATACTTGCCCCTCTCTGCACTGGGCAGGAACGATCAAGAATATGATGTGAATTCATGGTACTGTAAACTGTCTGAGGAAGAGGACTTAAGTGGTTACTAAAATTAACTCTGATATTCAGAAGCTAGTTGACATTTCAGATCATATAACTGTCTAGGATATCTGTATCTAATATCAGATTTCTCTTATATTTGTATAGCTAATCTCTTTGTTAAAGCAAAAGTCTCATTAATACAGGTAATATTACTTCAGAAAACAAGGACAAGTCTAATCCAGAAGCGTGAATCTGGGTATTCCCAACAGTGTTGGGGCTTTCCTGATCTCTTAGGCTGAGGGTCTGTCCTGGGAATGGCTATGAACAAACCAGGTTATTGGTGGAATTTGGCTTTGATTTGAGCCATAAAGATAATTCCTATCTGTGCTTCAGCAGGCATAACTTGGAAGGGGTAAATGCAATGAAGAAGCCTTTCTCCGGTTCAGATAACCTCGCACTTTTGGAAGTTTGACTAAATTTGTTCATTAACAACTTTCCAAAGAGTTGTCTTGTCACAACTTCCAGCTGCCTAACACTGGGTTGCTGATGGCTACTAGGAACAACATAGTGTCAAGACTCTTAAGATGAGGGACAACATTGGTTGTTGCAGGCTTTGGTGTTTTTTTTCATTGGGTATGTAATACTTGTTATTGGTAGTAGCATGCAACATCTCTGCATTTTCTGCACTCTGAGCAGTTGCACCTTTGCAGGTCTGTTATTGCCTCGAGAGGCACTTCTTTTGAAACCAGGCAAATAACTCATTTTGCTGTGGGATTTCACGAGCATTCAAGAGAATGTCATTAATTGCATTTAATAACTGTTACAGCACTGGCTTGCTGGAGAAATGGCTGGTCATAAAACTCCTGGAATCGGTGCCATATCTTGGAAAAGGGATGAGCATGGCAAAATGTGTTCATTGCTCATAGTGTGAGTTTTATGTGTCTTTTCTTGCTGTGATGGAATTCAGACACTTGGCTGTCTTCATGAAATTCAGAATGGTTTTGTAGGCAATAGTTTAGTACAGAGAATTACAGGTTACTGTCTGTAACTGCAGTGAAGATAGTGATTTAAGGCGTCAATAGAGAACTGAGTGAATTGGAGAAGGGATGCTGATCCACTTCTCACTGGTGCAGTTGTGCATCCTCCTGGTCAAGGGGTGAAGTCTTTATCACATGCTACAGCTTACCAGTATATACGGAACAGATTGACCTCCTGCTGTTGTCCGCTGCCTTGTGTTGATAACATAGTTGTGAAAGTTGGTCCTTAAGCCAACACTGGCTAGCCCAGTGCAACACAGATGAAATTACCTTGCTATTCCTGAGCTCTGCCTTCACTTTGAAATGCTTCTGTTGTGAGCTCCACTGAGGATTATGTATTGGTCCAATTAAATTGGCTTGAAAGTAGTTCAGGTGTGATTACTACAAGAGTGAAAGATGTTTGGCATCAATGAAATAAGCACTCTTGACCCTTGTTGACAGCAAGTTGTTATGGCCCTAATTCCCTGGGGCCTTGTGCTTCTTTTCCAAATGGTGATTAAACCCAGCTGTGGCAACTGTGTTCCTAGTGGTGTGGCACTATCTGTTTCTGGCAGAGTTTGGCAATGTTAAAAAAACAAAACAAAACAAAACCAACAAAAAACCTTTAAGCTGCAACAACCTGTGTAAGAGCTACTATTGCTGCTGGTTCTGTCACTTCTGATGATGGAAAAAGACAGCTAGAAAATCTGAGGGGTGTCAGCCTATCCCTTGCTGTGCTGTGGAGAATATGTAATGCTGGTACTTGAAGTGTCCATATAAGAAGAGTTGTTCTGATGTCTGCAACACTTGGAGAACATGCTCAGACCTATAGAGTTTTGGAAGAGGCCTAAGGCAGGCTGGCAGGGCAAGCTTGAAGTGGCTTTGAAGTGCTTCCTCTGCTCATGTGTCAGTCCTTGGGTTTAGGGTTTTTCTGAGGAAGTAAAAATCACTTTGATACCAGTTTATAAAAAATTAAATTTATGAAAGGACCTGGTTTGATGTCAGCTAGTTTCCTAACCTTCCAACATGCCAGTAATCATTCCAACAGTATATTCTGCACTCTCAAGCAAGAATTCCTACCATTTACATGAAAAACTTGAGGTTGATGGAGAGAAGAAGAAAAAAGAGTGTGATCATCCCTTGGCTAGTCCCTGCATGGGTATTATGGCCACGTCTGGAGTACGTGGGTGAGAAATGCTGTTGAAACAAATGCTGCAATGTGGTCATGGCTGTATTTTTGTTGCCTGTATTCCCTGCCATTGTGGCCACTAAATACCTAGCAGATTGCTTCATGTTTCTAAATAGGTTGGAAATATGTCTTCACTTAAAAAAAATTTGTACTGAGACACGGTTCTGAAATCAGAACATGACTGTGTGGCTTGTGCAGCTTCAGGAAGAAACTCATAACCCTTAGCACTTCCATTAAAGTGAGGGTCTGGGGCAGTGAGGATGAAACCATTTGCTGTTTAATTTATATCACCACAAATCCTGCCCTACCCACCTAAACTCCCTTAGCTGGGCTCAGAGACAACGGTGAGCAAAGATGCCTTACTTCTAAGGCATGTTTCTTCAGACCTGTGTCCTTCTCCTTTTACTTGGCTGCTTTATATTTGTGTCAAACAAGTACAAGCAGCAGGGTTTTTATCGGGCATGTTAAAGGGAGTTAGCTGCCTCTGAGTTTGGCTGTTGCTGTGAGCGGTTTGGTGCTGGGGCTGTGTTTCTAACCTCCGGAACAGAGACACCCTTTTGTCTTCAGGCTGGGGCAGAAGCTGGTGTTCCTGGTGGGTCAGCGAATGTCTTGCAATACCAGTAGCTTCCAGATCAATAAACAACTTCTGCTTCTGTAGTTGAAGCATTGAGTCAGGTTTAAAGCTCTTGACTGGACTGCAAAGAGGAATTCAAACTTGAAGCTCCACATTTGGGCACAAGTTATGAACTGGCAACTGTACTCAAGCTATAAATAAAGTTCTGGAAGTAGCAACGTCCTCTTCTGTGAGTTGGAATCTTTCCCTGCTAGGCAAGCTAGTGCTAGTGGACTAGTAATCCAGTCCTCAGCAAAGTAAACGCCAAAATGCTAGAAATGCACATAAATGCGCACACCCTGAAGTCAAAAAGCATTCCTCTGTTCTGAGGGGGAGAGTTTGTACTCACAGTGGCCTACTGAATTAGAGAAAACTAAACTTCTTTTTGCTAGCCTTGTCCATTTGGTGTGTTAAACTGCAATGTGACTGCTTTCCTTTGAGTCCTGTTCCCTAGAAATCTTAAATTAACAACTCTTCTTAGGGGGGAACCTTTCCTCATTTTGAGCTTTAAATTCCAAGATTATTACAGAGAATGTCAGCTTTCTCAACAGCAAGGTATCCGAAGCTTCAACAGCTAAGCTCTTTCTAATTCAAATACTTTACTGATCTCATGTGCTCTTAAGTGTCTGTGTTCTCTCTTTGCTGTACAGCTGAGCGGGCTGCATGCAGCCGGTTTCCTGCATTGTTTCTGCACTGGCAATTGTATCATTGCACCTACCACAGGGGTGTGTGCATGTTCTCGTGGCCTTAAGTTATGGCTGCACGAAGAAATAATGGTGAGCAGCCGCTCAGCCTTTCTGTTCTTTTCACAAGTCTGCAACAAATAAGTTATTATGACAAATAAGTTAGTACTGAGGTACTATTGTAGAGATGCTCTGTGTTTCAGTAAGGAGGTGGGCTAGGACTCGGGAGGTTTCTGCCACTGGCAGAACCTGGAGTAGGACCTTATTAGCTCTGTATTTGTTTCCCCTCCTATTCTTCATTTGGCTTCTCTAGTTAGTTTAAACTTGCTACAGGCACAGACTGTCTGTATATATTTATGCAGTACTTAGCTTAACGAGGCCTTCCTGGCTCTGCAGTGACAAAAATGTTTTGAGTTAGGTTTTCTGTTCTGCAGCAGCACGGTCATGAGACATGAAGGTTGCATGTGAGATTGGCGTTGTGAAGATGTTGAGGTTTTGCAGTGGTGGGTGCAGGGCAAGGGAGTGACTGGCCTTGGCACAGGCGTTCTGGGAAATGCTGAACCAGTCATGTTAGTTTCTGATTTAGTCCTTCATCTGAAAGCAGTGGTACCGCTGTGCTGCGGGTGGAATGAACATAAGAAGAATCATAAAGACTGTGATGGTTTTGTATAGGTCCCGTTACCAAGCATTTCAGTGAGAAAAAGAGATGAGTAACTCACTGCTACCAGCCAGACGGATGCTTTTTTAGTGAAAATGGTCTTGCTCGTTTCCAGAAGAACTAGGCAAAAGAAACATTTCTGCCCCAGAGTTGAAATAAGTCTTTGTGGAGTTTGGTTTGAAAAGTGTTCCCAGGTTGGCGAGAGCTACCGTTTCAGGTGGCTAGCAGCATGCTGTCAGACACCTGACAGATTACTGGCTGCGATTCTAGGATGCGTTTGGGTTGATACATTGAATGATGTCTGGAAGTTTAATGGAGGACTGAGCTTAGAGAGACATATTTTTTTTTTTTTCCCCTGAGGCTCCACATGCATTTTAATACCAAATGAAATGGTGACCTCAAACAGATGGAAGAGAATAGGTTGGCTTTTAAACTGTTTTATTGCCTGTAATTTCCTGGAGCTAGAATATGGGAAAGGGCAGAATAGGCTGGCATGTGTCTGTGTAGTCTTGTCCTTGTTTTGCTTAATAAGCTAGAGGGGTGTGAATTCATTGTGCAGACAAATGAAGAAACTGAGCCAAGAAAAAAGAGGAGCAGCATCTGAAAATACGGAGGCAAATGGAAGTGACCTGTAAAAATTTTACAGTATGGAATAGCTGTTTGGTTCCCACACAGTGGTATTTACTTAACCTCTGACATGTTAATTGAAAACAATTCTTGGGATGTCTGAATTACAGAATGCACCCACTGTGTTGTATATATGGCTTAAAAAAGGGTAATGTGTGTGTGGGGGGGCTTTTCTTAATGAAAGCCAAGGCCTGATGCTAATGTCCTAAACTGTTGCTGTGATTACCAATGCTAAAACCAGAGGGTATTTCAGTAGTCCTCTACTACATGTATATTTTTGGATATTAGATTTAAGGTCTAAGTCACTGTTCAGACAGTCTAACCAGACAGCCATGTTCAGTCCTGCTGCCTAGATTTCGGGCAAATGTCCCATTTTTGTCATCTGAGACTTTGTGAAGGAGGGAACCGAGTTTTGCAGAGCCTACCAATTTCGGGTCAGTTAGAAAATAGCCTGCATGCCACTTACAGCTGAAAATAGCTTTGAGATTTATTTTTGCTGAAAGATACTAAATGAAAGTTAAAGATTGCTTTATTGCTTGCGTTTCTGTAATGGATTCCATGTCATTTAGTTCTTTTCATTATGAAGTGTTTAAAGAGGCAAGAAGATGAATTCCACAAATGTCTGAAGTATGATTGCAAAGCAACCCCCCTAATGGCATAGCAGTTCCCAAAGCAAATAATTTCTGCTTTTTAATAGCAGGTAGCAAATGAAGGTGATTTATTTTCTTATTTTATTTGCATGTTCTGTCTGTGAAATCATTGTTTAATCTAGCGTGGCTTTTACTGAGGGTATTGCCACATGCTACATTGTGGCACAGTGGGTTCAGTCCAGTCTTGCTTTTACAAAACTCTTGACTCTGGATTAAAGTTTGGTGTCAAGGCCTGTTCCTGTTAGCTCCCGTCACATCGGTGACCCTGTGGTGTGGAGTGAGCAAAGGTGTCTCTTTGTGCCTCCTACTCAGCTGGCCTAGGCTTTTCAGTCCAATAGCTTTGTAATTAGGTTTTGTTACAAAGGTCTGTAATGAACTCTCGCCTTCTTGTACTCTGCTTTTTTTTTTTTTAAATGACTGTAAGCAATACTTCCGGTGTGTTTTCACCCGAGATGGATATTTGGGATTTCTTTTAAAGCAGAAAGTATCTGTGCTTTTGAAGGCGTGATTATCAGAAATGTGTAGGAGATCTTGGATAGAGCGTTGTATCCAAATGCAGAGTTGTACTTACTTCTGAAAACAAAAAGTGGTTTGCATTGTAAAGATCTGCTCGAGCTTATGTTGACCTCCAGTACTTGTGGTAAATGTGAATGCTCTCGGGCCAAGAAATGGGTGTGGAGTTTGGCATCATCTACCCTGGTTAAGAATGATGGGATTTACCCTTCTGAGCCAGTCTCTGGACCTGAGGAGGCAACAGACCTGACGACAGGAGGAAGCTTTAGTGTGCTAGTTTCTTTGCTGAAGACAAACCGCAGGAAAGGGGGTATTTCTTACTTTACATGGTGTGTGGACTTCACTCCAGCACCAATGTAGGGAAGGCACCTGCTCACGAATGCACAGAAATTGAAATGCTGTCACTTGCTGATGCATGCATACATCTCCCATTTGTAAATATGCTGGTTTTTAAAAGGAAAGGCTTAAAAAAAGCAAACTCTAAAAGCGCAAATAAAACTGCGAGTTAATGTGTGTGTGTGCGCTGTACTTTAAGCAAGCAGAATGACTTTTTCTTACAGCTGTTTAGAAGGGCTGCTTGAATATAAGCTGTGTGTGAGCTGGTGTCTCTCCTGTTTCCCATTATTATTAAGAGATGGAGCTGAAGGGGAGTTAAGTGTTTAAATTCAGCTGGGTCCTCATATGGCCAGTAAAAGTGCCTAAATAAAAATCTGCTCAGCAGACTGAAATGGCCCCTGTGGAGCTGTCACTGTCTGTTCTCTTTCATAATTAGCATTATTAAAAGTCTCTAGATGTTTATTTAATTTGTTTTTTAGATTTAGAATGGCATCGTTAGTACCTGTTAGGTGATCAAGATAACAGTGACAGACATCTGCTCCTTTGGGGCGTGGTAGGAAAGACTTGTGGCCTTTGCACAAAGGGAAAGTATTGTATTAATTTCATTTAAATATCTTCCTGTCCTGTGAAAACGATTCTTTAGTGGGTTATTAATATTTTAAAAACTTTTTAACTGCAATAGGGGGTGTTCTTCCTCTAGAAAGTCACCTTTATTTACCTGATGTTTTTGAAATTAGTTCTTTAACACGTAACTTGTTTGCTGTGACGTTGAGAAGCAAAAGAAGAAAGACAAGTTCCCTGTGGCACTTCAGAGATTTTTTTTTTTTTATGGTAATCCCATCTGTAATATATCCACTGGAAAGGTATTTGTAAGGAGAGCAACATCAAATTTGTATCACAGAAAGACCTGTTCTGCGTGCAGTGCGTTAGAAGAAAAGGGGAGGGTGGTACTGAGGTTAAAGCCTGGTTTATTTTGAAGCAGCTGTGTTACAGTAAAGCTGAGCAGCTGGAGTCCCATGGGAAGCATAAGCATTTACTGCTAGAAACTGGAAGGAGGTGAATTTGTTTAAGTTTTGATATTAAATGCAGAATTATTATGTATGTTAAGAGGCTCATTTCTCAGGATGCAGGTTCCAAAGAAACAGAATCAGTCCTGAGAAAGCAGTTACCTTAAAAGTGAAGCATGCTTCGCTTTTTTTTTTAAAACAAACAAAACCCTTGCAATTTGACTAGTTACCTGTTTGAGTTACTTGGAGTCTCACAAGGCTGTGTAGTTACTTCAAAGCAAAACTACAATTTAACTACAAGGAGTTGCCTTTTAATGTAATAGATGTCTTAAGGTCACTTCTTCAATTTTCATCTTTCAAAAAGTGGAACCCCCTCTGCCAACAACCAAAAAAAAAAAACCCCACCCTGTGTGTTCTGTGTCTTCCTGAATATGAAAAAACTGTGTGTCAGTGTTGAAGGTGCTGTCTTTGCTTTCAAGGTCTGTGGCAAATGCTTATCTGAACAGCACATCGATGTATCTTTACAGTTTTACATGCAGAAGGAGTGAGTCTGTAGCGGAGGACCACAAAAGCTGCCATTATTAGAAGCCTTGCTTACACTTCAGTGCTCTGGCACCTAATCTAGCTCCCAGCTTCCAGTCATGCAGAAGAAACTAAACCGGAGTGCTCTGTTTTAATTCTCAAACTTGGTTGAGCTGTCCTCCGTTCCTTCCAGTGTGCATTTCCTTTGTAGCCTGAGCCAAAATCTTGATTGGAAAGGTGATTTTGATCTCCCTTTTTCACGCAGCCCTTTCTCTTTATAAGTTGCTGCGTCCATATTCTATTCAAATTTCAAATTATTTGTTATTGCTTGAAGGCTTGTCTATATAAGACACAGCCGTAGTTTGGCCTCTTGTTTCTTAAAGCATCTTGGTTAATTTGCAATTGCACTTTCTTGGCATGGCATATGACCTGATTTTAAGTGGCACAGGCTTTCTCGGACAGACTTGATACAACTTGAGATGCTGAGAATCTTGCATAGCGGGATCTTTAACCGCTTTTGCTTTGATACCCTTGGATATTGTGAAACCAGAGCTGTCTGCCAGATCATGGTTTGTTTTGGCTCTTCTCCTTGACAGCATATCACAGCCTTTACCAATGTCAAGATATTTATCATACTTGATCAGTACTTAGAGATTTCGCAGTGTTTATGGCAACCATTTGAATATCTGCAAAGGACTCATCCTGACTTGCTTTCCCAGTCTTGAGCTCAGCAGGACGCCTAGTTTTGGAGGCATTGAGTGCTCTGCTCAACGTGCTGGTAAGAGAGATGCAGTCGGATGAGAGAGATGAGTTGATGTGACAGGAAAAAGCAGTTGTTTTTATAATGATCTGAACTGCTCTACTCTTCCAGCACAGACCTTGCAGTCAGGCCCTGTACTCTGTCACCTGTTATAAAGGACAAATTATTTGAGGTTTCTTTTCAGTTTGCTTATAAACCAGTAGAAAGACACTTGTAACCAATGACTTAACCTCTTGAGACTCTAAAGGGAAAATCTTAAGTATTAAATATATTTTAAAAACCTCCGCAAACAAATAAAACCTTCCTCCCCCAAAACCCCAAACTGACTACCTTGATCTTACTGATACTTATGCAAGTCTCTCCTATCAGGCTGCATTAATCTTAATTCCTCGAAGTCGTTTGTAAGTTAAGAAAGTTAACAGTGAAGAGTAATTTTTTTAGTTGGCTAAACGCTGCAGAATGGTGCTTAAAACACAGGGAAGCTCCTTTTATTCTGCTTTCTGTAACAGGTAGCATACAGTTCCCAACTTAAACTTCAGTATACACTGGAGTCCTGGTGCTTCCACCAACTGTATTTAACACACAAAGGAGGTGACCAGCAGATGCATTCAGCACACTTGTTTTAAATAAGCTTTTTATATGGCAGTTTTTAATGTATCTCAACAGCACCACAAAACCAGAGGCTATAGCTTACTGGGGGTGTGTGTGATAATTTTGCGTGTGTGAAACCAAGATTCCAAAGCAGCTATCTGACCAGCATGCCAAAGGAGGTTATCAGGTTAGCCCTAGATTTAAGTCATTACAGTCTTTTTTCTCAGTTTGTGGTTTTTGTGTTTGTGTCACTGGCAGAGGGGTGCTGCTGAAAGATGCATCTGCATAAGCAGAGAAAAGGCGGGAAATATTCAATTCTTGTGTTTTTCATCCCAAAACAAAGGCATATTTAAAAACAAACAAAAAAACCCCTAAAACCAGCCAATCCAAACACCTTATATCAAAAACTTGCATCAAAGACTACTTTTTTGAACTGTATGTTTCATTGTGGTGGTGTTTTTTTTTTTCTTTAAGAGTAAATGCACTGTGCAGGTACATGCTGTGACAATGCAGTTGCTATCCTGTTTATCTTCTCTGTCTTCTGGTGCCAATGATGAGGAGTGGCGGACTACCACAGTATTCTTCTGTACAACCGTTGTTTTTATTTTGCTGGGATGATAAGGAATGGTTCCTGCCTCTATACGGTACCAACAAATTGCGAAAGGAACAAGTGTACAAGTCTGGAGATATCTGGAACTCCTTTCTCACCATGGAGATTTGTTTCACTGTCAAGTTAGCCTGAGAGTTATAATGAAGTGCACTTGAGTGTAAAGGAGAAGAGCTGAAACCACAAAAAAATACTGCTAAATCTTTCATACTGGTCAGTTCAGCTGTAAAATGTTTCTGAGGTGTTTAATGCAACAGTTGTTTAATATTTCAAACATTAGTTTGATTCTACAATAACAAAAAATAGATACAAATAAGTAGTATGGATTTTAACACTCTCATGCTCTGATAATTCTGATTGCACTTTGAACTAGGACTATGCTTTGGTGATGGGTTTTTTTTTTGTCGTTTGTTTTTTAAATCCTTCTTCCCCTTTCCTAGCCATCAGGTGAAATACTTAACTTGGCCTGAAATGTTTTGTTTGGGGTACTTGTAAGAAAAGCAGAGGAAAAGAACTAGTTTTACAAAACCAGAAAAAGTGGTATCAAAGCATATCTGCGTGTCTTATGTGAAATAGGTTCAGAATGTGAAATAAATTAAAAGGGCAGAAGAAAAGACTGTGAATGCCCTCTTCCCAGAACACCTTGCCTGCAGGAACGCTGACCCCCTTTTCAGGTACTGTAAACTCAGTTTGGAGGCGCTCCCTTGTGAGCGCTGATGCCTGTACTTCCTCAGGAGACCAGAGCTTTGCTGAGGAGCGTCTACTGTCTATCCTGGACTCTTGCTGTTTCAAAGTACAAAAGGAAGCTCCCAATGTGCTCTTGCACTTAGTGGCTTGAATTTCCACAGTTAACAGGGCCATCCATAGTGACAGAAGCTTCCCCCCCCCACCCCCCGCCAGGTAGGGCGGTGTGGAATCGCAGTCATGGTCAGCTGCTTCAACAAGGCAGCTCCTCCCCATGTAAACTCAGAGGCTTATTATGCTAGCATATATTAATATATGTACCCTCGCTACCTAGCTGGCTAGCATAAGACATGTCATTTAATTACTCTGTGTATGCAAAGAAGCGTTCAAATGCCATGCTGGAGTTACAGCACAGTGCTTTTTGCTGCTTGCTCTGAGAAGGCGGCTAGAGGGGTACTCTCCACTCCTCCTGCTAGTCTTAAATTTGGAAAGGATGTGAAAGATTTTTGTACTCTCTGATGCAAATCTCTAGGCCTCGGGGAAGTTGTGTGTTCATAAAAAGGCAGAATTTGGCTCTTAACATTAACAGAGATCTGCTCACTGTGCTTACTATTGTGCAGACGGGGAGAGAGGGAGGGTTTTGTGTCAGTTTAAGCACTCTGGGTTTGTTTAACCATCATCCACTCCGTGTGATACAGACCCTTTTGAGTTCCACATCTTTGGCACACACTGCTGCTGTATCAAAGAGAAATTATGAATGGAGTGAACTGGTTTCCTGGCACTTGGGAAGCCATCGAAGTTTGTGCTTAACAGAACAACCAGGCTGACTGATGTATAATACAACATTAAATACGCAGCAGCCTAAAATAATTTCTGTTTGCAGGGACAAGCCTTTTTTATTTTTTTAGCATATCATCTAAGCAATTATTAAAGAGAGAAGAATAACATTTTTTTAAAAAATTATTATCCTTCTAAGGAACCAGGTAGGTGAGAGTAGAGTTTAACTACTACCTCTCACCTTTTTTAATGACAAGTCATTAATTTTCCTTTGATATTCAGAGCAAGTCTGTTCCAGTTCTCAAGACATATGCTGTATGCCCTCGAGGGGGAAAGCAGTTAAGAATTACAAGGAGTATTATGCTTCGTAGAAATCAGCAACCTGCTGAAGTAATAACCTGCTGTGTGCTCCTAAGTCTCCCTGTATGAATCAGGGCTTTAAAGTGGTGACTGATATACAAGGAATATGTCATCTTTGAGATTAACAAGACAGCTGCACTTGAGAGAGGAGGAATACGTTTATTTTCATGTTCTGTAACACTGACCTTCGCGCATGAAGGTTCAGACTTGAGTAACTGCTTAGACTGTTGCTGCAATGCTTGAGATAATACAGCGCTTCTGCTGAGGCTGAGCAGGGTGCAGGTTTAGCTCAGCATACTTTATTGCGCTGTAGCTCTGGTAGCACAAAGTCTCATTTCTTGACTGTATTAACTGCCTGAGACTTCTTTCTGAGACTTCTTCCATGGCAGAAACAGTCCTTTTAAACTAGTCTTGCTTTCTAAATATTTAAGATAACTGTTCTCCATAATTTCTCTAGCTTTCAGTTGGCTAAGTAACCCTGGTGAAAGGATGTTTCAATACCCTGTGGTGTATAGGAGCACCTCCTGCTATGGAGTAGTGTTTCGTTCTTGGCCACTGGATTTCATGCATACTGGTTTGGGAAGAGCTTGGGAATGCAGTAATTCACTTTGAGGAACTGCTGTGGATCTGTGTTTCATGCCTGTCTGGACCCAGGAATTCAAAATTGTCTTCTGCACTAACCACGGGACTGCCCTCTTCCTCGGTTAATTGTGTACATGTGAAGAACAGCACATTTGATGAGGCAGATGCATTGCAAACACACATCAAAGTATATGTTCTAACTTTTAATTACAAATTTACCTAGTGAAAAAAGTTAGTGTTAATTAAGAATCTCTAAGTATTAAGTGCTCAGAACTTAGAGTTCATGTTGTTTGGATGCTAAATCTTTAAAAAAAAAAATAAATAAATAAATCTGAGATGACCAAAGAGAAAGTAGAAAGTTAAAGAGCTTACACTTCTAGCTCTGTATAACTGAGATATTTTTAATCCATAATGAGGAGTGGTGTGTTACAAAGCAGTGGAAACCACTTTGCATTGTGTGCATTCATAAAGAGGCGCTCATTAAAAATGCATTTCTAGTCACCACCTGTTATTTGTTTAATATGATGGGCGCCTTACTGCAGCGTTGTATTATTTTTGTCATCCTTCTTTTCCAAAGTGCATTATTCATCACTTTGAACCATATGGGCAGAGATATATTCTGAACATCTGATTTCTGTACTGGCTGTTCCCTGAGGAAAGACTCTAATGTCTGTGTTTATGACCCACCAGCGAAACCTTTCGTGTCATCTTTTCATGACGATTTCTTACCTTCTGCATAGCAAAGACGCAATTAGGAGATTCACAGCTGTCATGCGACAACAAGGGAGCTGTGCTTGGTTAGGCCGCAAAGGCCTCTTTGCTCTAATTCATAAATAAAACCAACTATTTTAGGAACAGGGGAGGGCTTTCTGCAGGTCCTGTGTCCTCCACAAACCCAGTTTGTTTTCCCCCATGGCTTGCACCTGACAGTAGGAGTGTGGAGCGAGCCCTGTGCCGCTCCCTGGTACGGTAGCCCTTGCTCTTCCCTGGCTGGGAGGATACCCAAGGGGCTCCCCTGTCAGAATTTCACAGAAACTTGTAAAAGTTCGATTCCTCTGCCCCCCGCCCCTAAAAATCAGGATACAAATGCCTGATTTCATTCCCTTTCCTTGACTGCTCCAGATCTTCTCCAATGTACAAGTGTAACTGGGAATAAAGAGCCCGATCGGTTGTGCCGCAGTGCTGCATTTCAGCACTCTGCCTTTTTTGACTGAGCATATCTCCTCTGCTTTGGAGATAGGATGCTTGCATGGTGCTGTCTCCCATTTCTTTCTTGATAGTAGCGTGTCCGGTAACACTGGCGGGAGTTGTACACACTGAGGGGACTATGTGCGTAGCATACTACAATGTTTTCCCCTTAACGGGGGGCAAGGGAACAGATAGATGGCAAAGCGTCCTTTTCTTTCAGTGTGGTATGAAATCCTTTATTTAAGATGACCAGTAGGCAGGTTTCATTCTTGTTCTTCTGCCCTGTGCACATATCAAAAACCTGCCATACAACCTGGTGTAATCAGCAGTCTGCTCACAGGAGGCCCTGGGTTTGAAACAGCGGGAGTTCTGCAGCTCGGAGCTGAATGGTGTTGGCAGAGCTGTTTGAAGAAGTTTGCTTAGTTCCTGCCCGCATTGTGCTGAGCCGATTTCAAAAGGGCTGTTGCCTCTACCTCGTGAGAATGACTTTCAGTCAAAATTCACAAGGAATCAGGTATCTACTAATCTGAAATGCAGCAAACGATCCTTTTTTATTTTCAGTTTCAGTTGTGCCTGTTTCTGTATTGCCGCTTAGAAAGTGACATCAGTGACTGCAGATTAGCTCCGAGGAAGTTCTGGGGTTTTTTTACTGCTCTGTGTTAACGTTCAGTAGTAAAACTTGGAGACCTAGCAGATAATCTGCATATTTACACTGTCAGTAGAAATTGTTTAGCTTGGAGATTCAAACTTAAATGCCTGATTTTATCACCCTATATTTACCTTATTTAACACTGTGGAGCTACAGACATCAGTTTATGTTGAGATTTAGAGGAATGGTGAATTCAGGTGGTGCTACTGAGGTGCCAGAGCATCTAATCTTGCCTTCAGGTACTGTATAATAACTGCTGGCTTTTCTCTGATTATTTCCTCCGAGTAGTAAGCATCCGTTTCTCCCTTTATAATTAGTGGGAGCTACGTGTTTTCTGAGCACTGAGAAGTAAGACTATTAGTTCAGACGCCGAGCTTCAGAGTGTGAACTAATGCCATAGGTTTGAAGAGCACAAACTGTTTTACTGCAGCATTTCTTTTGGTGAGTGACTGTGTTATTTCCCCATAGAGCTCCAGTTTCTGGTCGGCCATTCATCACTCAACCAATTCGTGATGCTCTCAGCAAAAAAACAGGTTTGTCGAAGTAACTCAATGCCTCCACCAAAGGATGTTTAAACAATGATGCAGAGCCATTTTAATAAGTTTTGTGAAAAGCTGTGTGTAAACCAGAACAAAAGAGTCCTTACTGCAGCACTTAACACGGCCAACATTTTGGAGTTTGCAGCGCACTTAGCATTGCTCCTTTCCCTGTTGCATGGCTGGATCTCCTTGCCAAGGTTCTGTGCTTCACTGAGGTGAAGGGTGTGAATGCTCGCTCTGCTGATAAAATGTCACTTGCTCTACCTTTCTCGGATTGTAGTGCCCTGTAACACTTCAGCTGAGGCTGCTTCTAGGAGTCAGGCTTCTTCCAGGCCACCAAGGAGGTTCGGCATGCGTTGAATGCCGCTGGGCTTAGATCTGCTGCTCAGTAGCTGCCACAACAGTATAAACTTTTGTATAACCTTTATATTTTAAAGTTATAACAATATTTCTTCTTACAGAGCAATGCAGCCCAAATGTGCTAAACCAGGGGAGGTGTTGCTGCTCTCTGCAGCCTGAGGCTTTGACTCGCTCTTGCCTGGAGCAACTTTTCGGGGATTTACCCTCCCCTCCTCTGCTTTCAGCTAGCCGAGAGGCCAGCCCATCACGGTTGCACTGCTCTAGTTTTGTGATCTGGTTGATAGGGAATGCAAGTCACTGGATACATCATATTAAGTTTCCCTCGATTATGCTGCTTAAATAGTAAACCTGAGCTCTGCTGATGTAGGTAAGGGATAGGATCCACATGTGAGGCAGCTTGGAAACTGCCTAGAAACGTGCATGCCTGCCACCTTTGTGCACCATTAAAGGACACTGAAGATTGAGAAGTATAATTGAAAAAATGACACTAGCAACGCAAAAGGGTTTTGGTGGTGTGCACGGTTCTGCTTTTATATGCCTGTAGCCAGAGCAGCTCCTGGCATTTGGGGGCTCTCACTGGTTTTGAAACATTTGTGACCATTTTTATGGTTTTCCTCAGCAAGTACAAGGTCTTGAGAGTAGCTTTTTCTTTCAGTTATGGGTGAGGCTTTTGTATGAGCACATGATAGATGAAATTCGCTTTCAGGAAAACACTAAACATCGCAGCTTAAGAGGAAATTGTATTTTGTTGACATAGAAAATCCAGTGGTCAGAAGCTTTAGAACCAGCATAGCAGGAGTATTAGAAGTTAATCTTTCCTGACTGTTAATAATATAGTGGCACAGCTTACCTCTGTTTCTGTGACAGATGGCATAAAGAAAGGACCTTCTAGGATGCCACTGCACCCTGCATGTTTTTTCTTACGATACCATGGGTATTCCCAGGGTGTTGTATGCATTAAGTGCACCATGACTACCAGTGAGCACTGATGAAAAGTGTAAAATGGGGAGAGAAAGTAGTCTTTAAAAATGCACATCAATTATTTAACTGGGTTTTCTACATCAGAAGCTTGCCACTGCTGCTTAACTCTGCCTAAGGTGTCTGCCAGGGCTGTTGTGAAAGAGAACTCTTAAACTGAGGTCTGCGGTATGAGGCTGGTGGGGGAGTGAGAAGGGTAAAGCTCTGCTGAGTTAATGTTAAGTTATGAGTTATCTGCAAGATTCACAGTAGATTACACAGATTGTGTTAAGCAGGGTTAATGAGTCGTTTCAGATACTTAAGGGAGCACTGTTAAGAACGGGCAAGACTGAAAATTCTTCTGGAGAGAGTGTTTGCATGTGCAAGTATGCATATGTGTGTGAATGCATAGCCTGGGTTACCATTGATAAGTAAATTTTGCTTAGCAGCTACCACACAGGGACATGGGCTATTTCCTGTTCCGTGGATCAGTGAAATTGTGGCAGCTGTTGGAAGTGACTTTTTCCTTTCTTTTTTCTTTTCTCTTTTTTTTGCCGTAGCTCTCTTTCTTGAATATGAAATATTTCCCCCACTGTCCAGTTGCAACAGTGAGGCAATCTTTGTTATCCTGTGATATTAACTGCTGCTTGAATTGTGGACTCATTGTGGCTTGGTGGGTTTTCACTGTTAGTTTTTAATAGTTTTCTCTTGCACGTGTGTGAAATAGAATGTGGAAGGTGACTGCGTTTTGTAAATGTGTAGAGGATGAATCTGGCATAAGGGAGGATTTAATGGTTGCTGATTTAAAATCTTAATGTACCACAGCACCTTGTGTTGTTGTTTTCCGTATTAGTTCAAAATGTTTGAGTTTTCACTTTCTCTTTTTTTTTTTTTAAAGAGAAGTGTTGGAGAAACTTTTTTTTTGGTGTTATTTCTCAGATTCAGAATAACTTGAATGACTGAATTTTCCTGATCCTGAAAGACTAACCCTAAAATTTATCAAGTACACAGTGTCACACTTTTTCTATATCATGTCTGCAGACTTTCCAGTGTTGTGTGTTTAAGAAGCCAGCTTGTTGCCATGTGATGTGGGCTAAAACTTCTAATGTTCTCACTGCTGAGCCATGGGACTCTCAATGCTTGAACATGGGGCAGTCTTATGTATAGCAAATCTAATGGTGTTTCCGGAAGGATTTTGCTTCTCCCAGGTTTGAGCAGGTACAGTAATTCCAAGGTAATAGTGGGGAGAGGTAGCGGAAACATAAACACACACACATACAGTGTTGTGCATGTGTATATATCCATTTCTTCAAGAACACAGTATTTCTGTTACTGTATGATGCCCAAAAGGCGGGGGCAATGAGTGAACTTGGCCAACACAGGGATGGCACCCAATGGGACCCAAGCCTCAGTGTCCTGGGGCTGAGGATGTTCTGGGGTTGCCCCAGGCACCCTCTTGGACCCCTTTGCCATGGGGTGGCTGCTGGATGCTAAGCATCATGAAGCCCCATCCCTTTTTGTCATGGTAGCTCTGGGCTGGCAGTTTACAAAGGGACCAGGTGCCAATGAAAGGTCTCCTTGGGGTGGGACTGGTGAAGGAGGCTCCTCTGTCACCTCCTCGGTGGCTACAAATTGGCAAAACCAAGCAGGGAGGCTGTTCCTGGCAGCCTGACCTGGTAACTGCCTGCGGGTTACGCCTGACTCGGCTTTGCAGAGGTGTGAATTACTGGTGGTGAACTCTCTGAATAGCCAAGTGTCAACTGCAAATGACAGTGTCTCCTCCCTGTAGGTAGCTGTCCCCCACTCCAAGGGGGACGCACTAACTCTGCAGATAGAAAGGTTGTTTGCTATTGAAAACCAATTAGTATAGAAAATCTAGAAAGGGACGGATGAGAAGCCCAGAGGCTATTTTGAGGGCATGGACCCTATTTCAACTCCCTGTCCTCTCCCATTTTATTCACTGTTATTTTTTACTGCTGCTAGTTTCTGTGGTGTGTCTCTTTTTTCTTTTTCTATTACGACTGCAGCACAGTGCTAATGGTAAAACTGGTGATGGACGCAGTGAATGCTGAGAGTGTTTTCTTTCACAGGGTGCTTGGGTTACTCTGGGAAAGCCACATGAAATTTACTGCAGCTTCTCCACCTGTAGGGTGGGAGAAGCATTGAGAGCCTTCAAAATCCCTTGCATGTGACCTGCCTGGGGCAATCTGCTGGCTATGAAGAGAAACACCACTGTACATTTTGTGCGTGGAAGAACCATTTGGTCTGACTTGACACTTCTCCCTTTACCCACCTTAAGGAAAAAATTGTAGACTGTTGTTGCAGTGGCAAATCTCCTGGCTAGGTACGGTATGGGTGTTTGCTGAACTTGTTGATACTGGGTAAATCAGATGATACTGCTAATGCAGTGATACATTGAGGTAATTGGAAAGCTCATAACATTAACCTGCAATGATACCCCTTAACATTTTCTAGGAGTATTTGACAGGGGCACGCCTGAGCCGCAAGGACTCTCTCTACATTACTGGTATTTGAGTTTTTAATGCCCCTGGTAACTGGTTGGTAACAGGAGTTTGCCCGCAAGAGCGAGCTCTCTGTGATGAGAAGGTCAGGTTGTTGCAGGAGATGAATGAGAAAGCAGCTAAGGTGATCAGATGAGTAGCACGTGTGAGCTCCTTTGTTTCTGTTTTAACCTACAGACATTCTCTGTAAAACATTTCCCTCCCTGTACTTCCCAAGCCACCTCATTTGTCCCATAGCACCTTGGAGTCTGGTCAGGCATCCTTGCAGGGTGAGAGAGCTTGTCCCTGTACCCTCCTTGTCTTCCCTTCAGACCAGTAGAAAGCTTCTCTCTTCTGTAAACCCAATGTGGATTTTTGCGTGGTTTGTCTGCAAATGCTGCAAGGGTTTCTCTCTCTTGCCTGTGCTGCTGTCCTCTGTTGGAGATGGATGATAAATCGGTGGCATGGTGACTGTTTGCATGATTTCTAAAACATTCATTTGTTGTTCAGTACTAGGTTGCCCAGAAGCTGCATAAGCTCAGAACGTTTAAGCTCCTTGGAAACTCGCAGTTAAAAATCTTTGAATAAGCTTTTGGAAATGAATCAATTTAAAGTTAAACTTAATTGTTTTTTTTCTCCACATTTATACACATGTTAGAGGGATGAGGGGAGAGAGTAGGGCGAGTGCGAACAGACCAGTTGCTCAGTTCTGTCTCTGGTATTCCTCAAGCACTGTCACAACCCTTTACTTCACTGGGAGAAAAAATTGTCTTGGGATTACCCTTTTTCCCAAGTTACAGACTGAAAGATTTTCATGCGTTTCAAAGGGAGCAATGTTAACCAATAACAGACTTTTTTTTTTATTATTCCGTAAAAATCCCTGTTGGTCATCACTGCCTGAATGCTGTCCATGTATTTACTGCTCCTCAGTTTCTAGGTGTCATTTTCTACATTTCTCCAGTACCATCCATTCCAGTTTCTCAAAATGGTTTACCAATGTAATGTGAATTAAATCTTGTTTATTCAGGGAGGATTATCCTGGAAAGACAGAGCACGTTTGTGCTTGTTTCTAAGCATTTAACTGTCTTATATTTGAACAACTCTGAGGGTGTTTGGATGTAGTGAAGGCGAGGCATGGCACCTTTTGCTAACAACGGGAAATTCTTTTCTCTGTGAGCTGACCCCATGGCAATCAAAAGGGCTATGGAGACAGTAGGATGTTATGCAGCATTAATAGGAGTGGCAGGGTAAAGCATCTTGTTTCTTTTGGGGACTGAGGGGTAGATTGAGAATTACTAGTGAGTTTCTGCTTTGAACAGGAGGTATGAGTAGCAATTAGTAACAGCCAACCTGGATGTTTTACTTCTATTACCCTTAGACACTGATGAAACTTGACTCATACATTCACGTTAAACTCAAATCACATCTGTTAGGCCTTCTATTTGCTACCAAAATATTGTTCATAACGAGGAATTAATTAGAAATCCTGAAAGTATCCAATTCTTTTGTGTGTCCCCTCCCCGCTTTATTAATTTTTTTTCTAGATTCACAGATTTAGTTTCTTACTTAAATTTTGGCTTTGATTTGACTTTTCAGTTTTTGTACTAGAGAACCTCAAAATGGTTCTTGTCACACATGCCTCTGCCCTTCTGGGATTTACAGTTTGTTTTACAGAGTTTTCCCTAAGATCCATCATAATCTTTCAAGCAACATTTATGCTAACAAATGACTTGATGATACTGGCAAAAGTGCAGAATGTGTGTATGTTTATAGTGAGTAGCTTCTGCTCATTATTCATCTTTAGGAAAGCAATATTGATTGCTATGATGTGTAACTGGTATTCCTACATCTTCCCGTCTCTAACTCTGTTGTATTCCTCTACTTTTTGGCTGCCGCTTTTTCAGGTGTTGCATTACGATTGGCACTCCAGTGGTCAGCCGCTGCTTTGGAGTTCTTGGTGCTGCTTCAGAGCCTGGGGCTTACTGCAGTGCTGAAGTTGCGACGCAGATCTCTAGCTCTGAGCCTCTAAATAAGTCCCACAACTCACCATATGCTTGCCTCGGGTTAATTATTTTTGCACTTCGTGGCAGTATAGGAATTGTATTAACCAATTCAATGTATTTTATGTGAACTAGTACCGTGTGCCCAGTTAGGTGTTTACTGTGTCTGTTCCATACAAACATATAAACCCTCAAGTTTTAGGAATACTTGCAATAAGGGAAATGGTAGAAAACGCATCTTAAACATAATCTTCCTAGAAATGCTTTTATTGGGTTGGTGTTTGTTTTCTTGATGGCAGGCTGTATTTTAATACTGTAAATTTTTTCACCCCAGCGAATAGGGGCAGTGGAACAGAGTTTGTACCGTGGAACTTTGCATGGCTAACGTACTCTGGTATCAGGCTTCAGTGTTAAAAGCTGAAATATACTTGCTCAGTTTTAGAGTTTGATGTGAAAACTTTTGGTTTTATTATCCCAGCAAAACATGCTCAAACTGTGTATGGGGAAAACTTTGGCTTCCTTCTAAAACAAGTGAGTGTGCTTGGTGCTGAGTTTCAGGGAATTCAGAAGTGCTTCAAGTCTGTTCTGATGGCCTGTGGTGTTTCTTTTTAATGTGTGTTAGACTAAATCATTACTGTCCTTAGAGACCACCAGGGATTAGCTGGAAGCGTGTTGAACAGATGGATTGCATTTTAGCTGGTTATATTTGTAATGTCAAGTGACAGGCCTTTAACACAGCACATTTCACGTTCCCTGTTACTGCATAAACCACCCCAGGACAAATCTAAGGTGAAATAAAATAGGAGCTGAGAGTAATTTGTCTGGATATGATTATAAACATGTGAAGTCACTTGCACATGATTTGAAGAGAGAAGTTGAGGATAAATCAATAGGCTTTTTATTTTCAGCAAAGTAGGTAAATTAGTCAAAGTTGCTGCTGGCAATAAAAGCAGGAGAGCACAGTGCTCCACAATTGGATTTTCTCCTCTCTGGGTCAAATCAATATTGCCACTGGGCACAACCGTAGAGCTGTATGTTGTATTAACATAAGTGATTCATCTTGGAGTCAGTGAAAACTAGTGTAGGAAATCTGCTGCTACATGGCCATTGAATGTTTCATTTTGTGTTCTGGAAGTAAACCTACATTTTTGTATTTAGTTTGATTAAAAAATTATTTCCTCTGCAACTGATGTGTGTGTGGGGGCAGCTTCTCCGTTATTTATTCCACTGGGTTAGAAGTAAAACTAATCGTGTCCTAAAATTCTTCTTGCATATATAAAAATAGCTTTACTTAAATATACATAGAATTTTTGTTATGCGATGCAAACAATGCACACTGTAAACAATTTGAATTGGTCTTAAAGCAAATGTTTTTATTGGTACTTGCCTTGCTCGCCTTGCCCTCTGATGTCCAGAGTGATTTCGTTCTGTGCCAGCCTGGAGCAGTTGATTTAACCAGTTCATAAAGCAGCGAGAGTGCACACAATGGATCACATTATAACCACGGAATCTTATTTTCATTTCCTTCCTCTGTTGCTTGTTACTATTTTTTCGTCATCTTACTGGTGCCTTGCATACATATATATATCAAGCTCTTTGTTCCAGCGATGTCCCACTATGTATTTGTACAGCTTGCAGTGGATGAGGTTTTGCTCCTGGCTGGGACCTCTGTGCTACTGTAATACAAATAACAAACCCTGAGCCATAACAATGAATTGGGTGGGTGATTGTGCCTCGGTCCTTTCTAGTTTGTTTTTGTTTTTATATGATACTCTATATGTGCCATCCAAATGGCATATGTGTGGTATTTTTTTTTAAATATGATTTTATATGGTACACTTCTACATTGAGTATATTTCTGCCATTTGGTGGGTTATCTGAACCCTGCACAGACTGAGCATGGCTAAGACTAGGTATGATTCCTTCACATTGCCTCCCACTGAGATTCCAGTCTACGATTGTCAGAACTGATTATTTTCAGCAGATGAGGCAACAGTTATTGTAGTGGCTTTTGGGTTTCCACTTGAAGGGCCTTTAGAAGTGTGCTTTGTAATTTGCTGGTTTTCAGGGAAAAAAAAATCCCTTTAAAGACAGCTAATCCTCTAGTCTGTCACATAACGAATACAATTGTTGCAGAGATGAGCAAAGTTCTTAATCAAATTTTGCCATGTATATAATGTGTTGGCAGGGAAACAGTGAGTACTGAGTCACACGCATAGTGTCATCAGGCGTGCTCGCATGGTAAGATGTTTGTGGAAAACATCTCTGTAAAAGATCTGTTTGTGTTTCACTTCCTTGTCATTCCCCTGCAAGAGCTTGTTTCATCTTGTCTAATCTTTTGTGGGACCCTGTTGTACAGTTTACAGGATCTTGCTATAAATTACTTCCCTGACACCATTAACTCCTCAGATAACTTTAGCGAAATAAAAAAAACCCCCAAACTTAAAAAACCAGTTTATATATATTGGAAGAAAAGTACTTTTTTCTTTTAAAACATAACCTTCTTGTAGCCTGCAGAATAACTTGTTTTCGTTATTGACACAAACCTGGAAACTTTGGAAAAAAACGTATTTAAAAAGAACCCAACTGTTGTGTCTCAATTTGCTGTTTAAAATCTGTTTTAATGTCAGAACTTTTTTGTTAGCCTGAGTGTTCACTCTTCCTTAGAATTCTGATTCCAGAAAAGCTTGAGTTCAGTTGTCCCTTGGAGAGCACCTTGCCTGGGAAATGCAGCTCCCAGCCTGTCTCTGCGGTAGCATCTAAAGGGGACCTTGGCATATGTAGCAGCAAAGCTGCCACCCCATCCTGCTGCTGGTCTCCTTCACCAAATGTTTCCCACTCCAGGGATGTTTGTGAGATCAGATCCATACTGAGGTTATCGGAGAAAGATGTTGGCTGTGCTGCCCAGGTAGGAGAACTCTGAACTTCCCTGCTTTGCTGGCCGGAGTTGCAGCTGAAATGTAAGCTGGATTCCCTGGCTAGGTAGTGTTTGCTCTTGCTGGTATAAATAAAGCTAGTGATGGATTTTCCTCTTGGGCATTTTAAGTAGGAAAGCACCATTTGGCTTCCAGTCACCTGAGCAATTAGCATTTTATAGCCAAGCAGTATACTTAAATGGAATTGCTTGGCTTGAGCATTGAATTACAATGGCCAGTAGACTGCCGCTCTTCTTACATAATTTATTTAGTACTCACTTCTTGTTTAGGATTCAGGCGGAGGTTAATTTAATTCTGCATGAGAAGCTAGTAGTTACTCTACATTAATGCTGTGCCGTGCTGCAGTGCAGGGGAAGGTTTTTGTGTAGAGCTTGTATTTGCCTGGTGTCTCAGCCGGGGAGAGGACAACTTTACCTACTCCTTTCCTAGCAATGCATTCTTTGCAAGAGCCATTGGCACTTTGAAAACACAGCCAAGAATAATACCTTAAGACCATTTTATTCCACGCTGTTGCACATGTATTTTTAAGAAGGAAATGTGTATTGAAGTGTAGTATGGACCAAGGAGACTTTGTTCCTACAAAATTACAAGGGGCCCACTTACCCTGTTACAGGTAAATAAAACGTTAATATGTGACCATGGTGACTTGAGAGTGAGAGCTCTGCTGCTGCATCTTTTCTGATGGTCTGAGGCAGAGAGCAAATATCCGGGGGGTGTGATCTTGGAAGGATAAAAAGAGTAAGTAAAATGCACCTCAGCACTCCAGAAACGAATTAGAAAGTTTTAGATGGAGGGAATGAATATATTTGTTCATGCTCTTAATAAGTCTAAGCACTTAACTCGGTGCTTAGAATTTTATCCTGAATCTCATGTGTCTTGATGATTTTTTTTTTTTTTTTTAAAGCCCTTGACTGCTAGAATCCATGTGGGGGAATTTTGGCTTTTTTTTTTTTTTTTTAAGCTCCTTTCTTAGTGAAGTGATTGCAAAGAGCTTGCAAATGTGAAGCAAGTGTGCAGCAAGGGCTTAGATGCCAGAAGTCTGCTAGTGAGTACACAGCATTTATTTATTTAGGTTTAACCTCATGAGTTCTAGGTAACTTAATAACGTTTTTGAATCCTTGGGGTACCAGTCCTGGAGTGCCTCTCAATACAGGGTCATGTAACTCCATATGCAGAAATCTTTGTGGGCTTTATCTACTGAGTTTGGGGGTCTGGCTCAAGTAGTGTTAAGACTTGGCTGCTGCTGTTTATATTTGCCGATAGCAGTGTTGACGTGCTAATTAGAAGCATCCGTTCTTGCGACCATCACTGCTGTCAAAAGAGCTGAGATTTTTGATGAATCTCTTAAAGCTGAGAATACTCTGATCTTTGACAGAGGAGTGTTTCGGGCACCTACAGATGTTGCGCTAAGGCCTGATGGGGATTTGTTTTGAATTGGATTCCTTAAATAGCGCTTCCGATACAAATGTTATTTTTTCATGGAAATCTCATTAGCAGCAAGAAAAAAAAAAGGTAGTCTGAGGGAGGCGATGCCTGACTTGCAGTAGCTGGCCTTCGAGTTGGTTAATGGTCTAGGTGTAAAGCTGGCAGCTCAGATGCTAATTGTTCTAATAATCAGGGAAATTGTTACCATATGTTGATGCTCTAACCTTTACTGTTTTAACAAAGCTTTAGTCGTGCTGTAAAAATGATTAAAAGGTTTCTCACAGGAGGAATTAGACTTTTTTTTTTTTGTCTTGCACAGTTGCCCTCCATAGTACTGTGGGGTTTTGTGAGCTATTTAAAGTGTTTGAAAACCCCGCTTTGCTCTCCAGCAGCTCCTGCCTGGGTGTGCTGCCCCTAGCCATGCCGGGCGCCCGAGGCAGAGGCACACGCATGCCATCGCTGCCTCCGCTGCGGCGTCTTGCAGATATGTTTGATTTCAAGCATAACAGCATCCTTTTATATAATGTGATGCCTTGCTGCCCTTGTGGGAAAATGTTGCATTTTATCTACCACTTCTTTTGCTGGCTGGGCTTCAGCGGTGTGCTCAGGTTAACCCAGTGTCCGGTATAGCTGCACCCTGGGGGGCCGTCGGGTCCCTGGAGCCCTTTGGTCCTTGGTGCCCATTCACAGGCGGTAGCAGATCTGCTCCCTGCCTGAAGCCCAAGCTTGACCGCATGGGGCCTTTGGGGTGGGATGGTAGAACATGAGGGGAGCAGAGAGATCAGACTGAGGCATAGCACTTTACTTGTAAACCTGCATTATTGCTGCTTCAGATAAAGAAAACAATAAAATATTGATGAGCGGATAGAAATTGAGTAATTCCTGATTTGCCGTTAGGGGAGGGGACTTTGGTTGTATTTAAGATGTGGGATTTTAAGCAATGGACCTGAGACATGGCCACATTATCCCAGCTACGGAGTCAGTCGCTGGGTGTCAGCTGAGCCTGACTAACTTTGTGTGTTTTTAGCTCGGACAAAATCTGAGCTAAATTCATCAGAGTCATTGTAAGAACTTTCAGTTAACACGTTATATCTCGCACTTGTAGCTGTGTGAGTGGGTGGTTCATTGGTACATCTCTGTTAACAGAGGGAAGTTTATTAAACTGAAGTAATGTTTCTGTGACTCACCTTACCTTGAAAAAAGAGGGCAATGACATTGACCTTCCTTTATAAAGTGTTGATCTACCAGTGAGCTGCACTGCATAACAGCTGGGTATTACCATCACAAGCACCCATCTGAAGGTGAAAGCAATTAGAACAATAAAGATAACTATCTGTTTAAATAACTTATTTTTAAAATAAGCAGGTCAGAGTATCACCTCTTGCAACAATTTGAATCTTTCAGTCTGAATTAAGAAATCACTCTTCGCAGGCTCAGGGCTGTTCCTGCTTCTATTAGGTGGCTGTCAGATTCTTGCCAGGAAATACTAAGTTCAAACAGCTACGAGGGCATTCAGTCATGGTTATGTTGGATGGTATACTCAAATAATTTTACAGGAGGAGCTCATGGGAATGTTAACAGCATAAAGGTTAGCTGTAATGTCTTTTGTGTTTGCCAGTTAAATAGCTAGCGATCCGATGATTACACAAAGACAACGCAACTGGAAGCACAATTCTTTCTCTTTTTTGCCATGGAAATTGCTGGTTAAAGCTCAATACTTCAGTATATGCAAATTCTGATTTTTTTTTTTCTTTTGTTTAAAGCCTCAGTGCCACGCTGTATTGGCACAGCAGATATTGCAGTCCAGCCATGTGCTGTTAAATTCAATGGGTTCTGCACCTGGTTTGGTAACAGGTGCAAACAAACTTTCGTATAACATGTCTCGAATGCACAAACTGACATGCATTCGGCTAATGACTCGGCAAATGCTTGATCTTCATCAGCCAAACTTCATGTAGCGTAAAGCTCTGTCGGGCCTTCTTTCTTAACAGCACCAAAAACCCCATCAGCTGTCGCACTGAGCTATTTCTACTTTATCCAAAGGAGAAACTGCTCAGGGTTTTGGGTATGGATCAGAGGAAAGAAAAAAAAAAAAAACTGTTATGTCTAAAACTTTTTGGTTTAGACTTTGATTACTTATCAAATGCAGCAGGCTCACTGAAATATTTCCTCTTTCAATCAGATCTAATTTTCCTCCTGTGGTAAGTTTGAAAGCAGAGGCATAACAATGGGGTAGCTGGGAGGGGAAGCGCTTGGGTGGATGGGCGAGTGTTCCAGGAAATGTGTTTCTGTGCTCGGCTGCAGTACGTCTGCCCCGGCTCTGAATGCTCTGCCAGTGTGGATGCATGTGCCCTCCCAGTGGCCTAGTGGTAGGCTGGGAAATGGAGACAAGTGGGGGGAAAAGGCACCTGCCAAACATTTGGTAGAGTTGTATGTGCGAACCTTTGTTTCCTGAATCCCAGCGCAGTGCTTTAATCACACAACCGTTTTCCTCCCAGGCTTTTAATGTGAGAGAAATACTTGCCTGCAAAACGTTTTATTCAGATCATAGCAAGTGAGTGCTGGTAACTGCAGGTCGAAGCTAACAACTGTCCTGTGCTCCGTATGTTGCTGGGGTGCATGGCTGTATTACTGTGCAGAGTCCCCTTTGCAATGTATTTATTTGTCCAGCTTTGAGCATTTTGCCTGTCCCAGGGCTTGTAGCCTTTCCTGTCCCTTAAGCCCATTCTGTTATTTCAGAGTAGCTTCAGGCAACTGACATTTAAATACTGAACCTGACCAAGCAAAGCACCTCCCTTCCCTCGTCTCCCCCAAAATAAAATGACCTTTAAACAATGTTCATGACATACTTAAACCTGCTTTACTCCACATTAAAAACAATCCAAACCAGTCTAGACATTTAAATCCAGTTTCTCTGAGCAGTCCAAGATGTCTGTTCAATAGTTTTCCCCTGCATGCACTTCCCCAGCCCATCATTAAAATCTCAGCCCTACAAAATTATTTGACCAATTACTTGAATTACTCAAACTTCATGTAATGGTTCAGGTACCTTAGATGAACCCATTGCATTTGTACACCCTGGAACGTGACAGCAGCTGTATGTTGAACATCAAATAAATACAGGTCATGCCTGGGGTAAAGGCATGACTGATGGGTGTGCCTGGCATGGCCATGCATTTATCCTAATTAGTGCCATGGGACCCTTTAAGTTCTATATTAGCCATTGTTAAAAGAGGTGATTAGTGTATGTTAGCTGTGCAACCTGATGCCATCTTCAGATAGTGATTTCTCTCTCAAGTGGGGCTTCCTCTTGTGACCTCTGACCTGCCAGCACGTTAGAAGCTTTGAAATCGATGGAGCTCTGTATTCTTTGTGGTGTGATTGATTGGAATTCCTTCACGCTGAACTTTGTCTGGTTTTCCTCTTTTGTTTAGGAGGTCCTCCAGCAGCTGATTGTAATGAATTTACCAAATGTTTTGATGATTGGCAAAGATCCACTTTCTGGTGAGTAGTTTGCTGGGTTCTTCGCCCCTCTCCTCTGAAATGCTAAATAAAATTTGTATTTTTAAAATTTTCTTAAATAACAAACATGCTTTTAAACAAACTATATGTATTTGTAGCCAAACTACAAATATTTGAGTACCTCTGAGCCTCACAGTTTAAAGTATCTAGTATGTAATACTTGTTTTTACATACCTTTACATACAAGTAATCAGTATAGTCAGTTTAGTGGTGGCAATATGGACACACCAGAAAAGTCTTGCCGAATTGCCCTTAAGTGTTGAAGGAATTGTTGCAAATGAAGTGTAGGAAGAAAAATGTGTGAGGATGGAGAGAAAAATACATATATCACAAACTGGAAAAAGTGAGGAAGAGAATGGACGAGGAGAAAAAAAAAATCTGTCTGGCCATGTTGTCCAGGCAAGGACATCTGTCATGTGAGGTATCACAGCACTAGTGACCTGGAAGCCAGTGAGCTCATGTCCAGAGTCCAGTGTCTTTGGTGAGTCAAATGAAAACTTTAGCCTGAAAATGAAGTTGACTTCTCGTTAGAACCACATTTCTGAAATTAAAGGTTTTGTTGCTGTGGTTTTTATTTTTTTTTTTTTTTTTT
>NW_009258688.1:1347233-1357354 GCF_000687185.1 Egretta garzetta
TTTTTGAAATTAAAGGTTTTTTTTGTGTTGTTTTTACTTTTTTTTTTTTTTGCACACCCGTTCTATCTCTGCCTTAGCCCCATGCCAGTACCAAGGATAATGTATTTGTTTTTACCAAAGAAGGAAAACTGGATGAACCCTGTCAGCAGTGATGGGGAATGACACGGTAATCAGCGTCTCCAGAACAAACAAATGGCAGAAAGCTTGGCAGAAGATTTTGTTTTGCTGCCCTTAGCAGCAGTAGTGTGTGTATGTACAAAAAAGGATTTATATTGGAAAAGACCATTAACGTAGAGATGTTTGATCATCGCAACTCACAGTTTTGGTGCTTCTGTAGTAAAATCAAGCTGAGGGTAAGGCATCCACTTCTCCAGCAAGCAGATTAAAATCTGCAATGCCAGTCTGAATTCTCCTGGACAGGCTACTGTTGTGGGTAAAGAAATACATAGAAATGCAAGAGCTGTTGCTTTTCTCAGTCATATGGGCAACGGGCAGAGCCTGGGCTGCTAGCACCGAGAATGCTAGTGAATAGAGATGTCTGGGCCAACAAGGCAGTGTCTCTGCTGGCTAAACGTCAATGGGAAAGGCTGGCTGCCTTCTTATGGCTATTCCTGAGCGACAGCTGGCAGGAGACTCATAATGCCCCAGTGTTGGTTCCTGGGGAAGCTGCACACTTGAAAGCTGTCCTGTATTTAGCTATAATTTCCCATCATTGACCTGCTGCTTTTTGTCAGCACCTTACATCTAGCTTTCTTTGAAGAAAGTACCTGATGTATTATAGGAAAGTTGTTGGTCATCCATGTGTTCCTACCTTCCAGCTCCTTTAATTAAAAGCAGAAATTTTGCTTCAGTTTGTGACATCTTTTAAAATACGATGGTTTGGTTTTGTCTGGTTTTTTTAATGTGGTCTTTTAAAATTTATTTTATCCATTGCTGACTTATTGGCATTATTCAGAGCATGGGAAGATAGGATAAAGAATGCAAAAATGTAACTTCTGGATGACTAAAATTGGGGTATGTTTGTATAAAAAATATGAAGTTCTTGTTTAGCCATATTATATAATGGTTTTGAGAACCTTAGACAGTATGGGGGAAGGTGGTGAAAAAAGAAAGACTGGAGATGTACTTGCTCCAAAGAATGTACTCAAGGAGGAGAGTGTCTGAGGGACAGTGTTTCAAGAGAAGCTCATCTTAATCTTACCTGTAGGTAGATGACCACTGGTAAGATGTGCTGAAGAAACGGTTGGAGAAGTGGAGAACTAGAACTTCCTTCGGGAAGAGGAACCTGGCTGAGGGCTGATGGGAAGCTCAGGAAGAGGGAACAGGGAGGAGAAGGCTGAGAAGTTAGTAAAACCAACACAGAAGCTGAATGAAGGCATAGGCTGTGGTGAGCAATGGCCAGTGACTGTCAGGTTGATGTCTTTGTTACTGGGTGTCTTGCACAGAGGAGCAAGAAGAAGGCAGGGGCACCTTGGAGGGGAAAAAAAGAGTGAAATGAGACATTCTCTGTCGGTGAGAGCGCTAAAGGAGGGCTGCAGATTGAATAGAGACAAGAAGACGAAGCAGTCATCAGCATGGGAAGTGGTGCTTCTGGCATGAATACAGAGAAGCCCCAGGGAAAGCTGCCAGAGGAGCGAGGAGGCTGGGGGTGACAGCATGTATGGGGACAAGAAGGTGATGGAGATGGTTATTTGAGGGGTGTGTAAAAGTGGCAAGAATGATAGAGGAGGAAAACCCCTTTCTCTGTGTCAGTGATCCAGTCCAGGACAGAGACTGAGAGGGGAGGAGGAGAGTCCTGGAGGGGGCCTCTGCAGAGACAGGGCTGGGCAATGTGGGGAGCACTGGGAGCTGGAGACTGAGGTGCAGGTGGTCTGCAGGGCTGGAGTGGATCTGAGAGGCAGTGATGAAATCCCAGTTTTGCCTTCCCCGCCCTCTAGGTAAGTTTTGTGAATGAAAGGTCCCTCTTGACCAGACTGATCTACAATTGCATTCCTTGAACAAATACAGTGTTGCTTTGTACTGTTCAAGCTGGAGAGGCTCCTAATGATTTGTATTGACTCCATAGGTCCAAGACGAGAGAGCTGTTAGATCATTCAATGTGATTCACTGTGTAACAACTTCAGTAACTTACGCCTTGTAACAAGCCCACATGATATTTTGCTATGCATGTTTTTCAGAGCTGTCTGTTCACCAGTGCTATCTGCAAATTCTGCTTTTTCTTTCTAAAACACAGCCAAAAGTGGTGTCACATGTATTAAAACATAAACTGAACAGCTCTAAAGCTGAGAATGCTGTTCTTGCTATTTTGCTCCCATTTGGCACTCAACAGTTGGGACTACTGAGGGCTTCTGCAGCTCTGCTTTGAACATGAGACTATTGGAAAAACAGAGCTGCCACCACTAAAAATGCAGTAGCAGTTGGGTTTTTTGCATGGGAGATGGCACATGTCTGCTGGGTTTAGAAGTTTTCCTTGCTTTCATGTCCTCTGATTCCAGGCCATGGCAACTTTGCCTACTTCAATTCATTTGGCCATGGGCATAAAAGTTGAAAAAAGATGAAGGCTTTGACTGTTTTCTAGAATGTAGGGAGCTGAAAAGAAACTTGAAAGCTTAATTAAAGGATTTAGAAAGTTTTCCCAGGAATGTGACTTGCAGAATGATGCAGCTGATATTGTAGGATTTATTCTTTTCACTGCACTGTACGGTAGACAGCTACTACCATTAAGTTTCCTTTCTGTTTTTATTTTCCTCCGTGTTTTTTCTTGCTGAACAGCTTTTCTCAATTCATTACTGCACCACAAATCCTCCTGTGCTCAATATGAGAATCATTCATCATATTTATTGTCTATACACATCTCTGTAATCACCTTTTATAATTACCTCTGGTTTTAGCATGCTCTATGTAAATGGCCACTCATTCCTGTGCCCACACAAGGAATATCAGTATACAGTACTGGTCCCGAATCTCTATTTAGAGGTGTTTAATTTCTTAGTTCTAGACATGCTGAGTTTAATGCAGCTAGTGAGTGAACTTGGAAACTGATGGCAATTAATCCTTCGAAACAGTTGTAGTTAATTCCGGGGGTGGCGGTGAGGATTTTAACTTTTTTCAGACCAAGAATAGAAATGAGGTTTCATTTGCCTGAAGTAGTCTCTTAAAAAAACTTTGCTATTTAGATCCACTTTTCAAATTACATGTTAAGTTTGTGAATGAGAGAGCCTGAAGTCCCTGCTAATAAGTGTCTATAGAAACTGTTCTTCATAAAATCACAGAAGAGGTCTATTCTCACTGGGGTATTTTTTCATGTCTGTTTTCCTTCCTCATTTTGTTTCACAATACTCCAGAGGCCTAAAGGTTCATAAAATATAAAGTTATTAACAAAATACTGCCTCAATAGTGTAAATTTAGCATTCAAGCTTTTCTCACTCAGGGTGTTGCTACAGCTGGGGAAAATGTCACTTGTGTGTTTCACCCCTTCCCGCTTTCTCTGCACATCCGCCGGCTGCCGCGTGTCACACTACACGTGCTGGTGCTCTCTCTCCTCTGCTGGAGGAGCGTCAAAGTAGAAACGTGGAGAAAGAAGCATCACAAGCTCAAGATTTCATGTGCTTGGGCTGTCTTGTTTTGTTTTTCTCTGACATCTTTCTACCCCCCATTTTTTTTCATCATCTGTATTATCTCTGTACCTTGATCCTCCTTTTTTTTGTTGTTGTGCCTCCTAATCCCTCTGCCCGCCTTCTCCCTGAGTCCTGCCATCTGTTTCCCACCCTCTGTCCCCTGTGAGAGCAGAGGCGTCTCCTGGCTCTGGCACAGGGAGGCTCCCGGGATGCACAGGTGGTGCTTGGGCTTTCCGTCCCTTTATTTTCCAGAAAACCCTCTGGCCCTCTCTCGAGGTTGGGAGCAGATGGTCATTCTGCAAATCCCCCAGGTGGCTGGCTCCCTTGCAGACACAAACATGTGGCCTGAGAGCAGCTGCCTTCAAAAAGGTGTAAAAGAAAAGACGTTTGGTGGGGTTGGTTTTGGTTTTGGGGGGAGTTGTTTTTGTTTTGTTTTGGTGGTGGTTTTTTTTTTTTTTTTTTTTGAACTAGCAGCTTTCTGTTCAAGTGCTAGTTTGAATCCTGTCCATTCATTTCGGCTTGTGGGTACCTGTCTGCCAGGAGCTGCCCCAGACCTAAGTGTTTGCATCCTAGGTTGTAGGAGGGCAGTGTCTTGGTAAGGTCAACTAATAAGCTTGGATGGACCCAGCAGACTTTCTTCCCAGCTGTCTGGGAAGGACTTGTGTCATCCCAATGAGCCAAGGTAGGGAAACCTGCATACCGCCTTATTAGATTAGCACATATCAAGCCTTTAGAAAAACACTGCAGAATCAGTTGCTGTTCAGGAGGCATGACTGAGCTGGGGATAAAGATCTCTTGCTTTAGTTCAGTGTGCATTACAGGACAAATGCACTGTCCTGAGTGTGGAATTTAGCTGCTGCACTGTGTAATAATCCTAGATGTGCTTCTGATTCGCTTAGTAACCTTGGGCACTCCACTTAAGTGTGTGCTATCTCGGCTCTCCTGTGGGTGAGATGTAAGGGGAGGGGGGTAATTAATCCCTTCCTGGCTCATTCTGAGGTTTAATTGAAAACTCTCTCAAAAGCACTTTAGATTGGTAGAGAGGTTGTTTTCATACTCATACCCTATTTCTTCTAAATACCTCCTGTAAAGAATGTTATTCTATGAGGCTTTAAAATGTTACTCAAACTTAACTTGAGTGCAAGTGATCTTCGAGTGCCTTAATGCCAACAGATTGTCTCTACCCAATAGGAAACAACTTCTGAATGAAAGCCCAAGGAACTGAACTCTTTATAACAGTCGCACATGATCTTTTGAAACACTTGTGTGGCTGGCAGAGTAGATCTGCCAAGATGACCTTTCAACTTAAGTGTTTCTAGTGGGTAGTAGTACAATCCCAGTTTCATTGCACGTACATAGTATGTCTGCAAGCATAAAGTAATTTATTATTGAAGAAATCTTGGAAAAATCCTGACAGCAAAGTTTTCTGTGACAGCTGCCAGTGGGGAGAGCAGACTACCAAATGTTATCTTTAAAAGAGTAGCAAACTCTAATAATCTCATGATTACCTTGAGTCTTTTAATTTCTCACTCCTTTCCATAAACTCAGGCTTGGCCTTCCCTGCCAAAGGGGCTTGCCATGTCTGCTTCCGTTCCTGATGGGAACCTGAGTGGGGAGAAGGTCTTGCAGTGGTATTTCCAGGCAAGGTCAGTCCCTGGTGTGATAAAAGGGTTGACCTCGTTTAGTTACTGTGCAGTAATAGCTGAAGGCATTTCACCTCACAGGGCCGTGCAGCATCACCAATGCCCATCTGTTATCTCAGAGAGAGAATAGCAAAGCCTTTGGTGCAGAGGTAGACTGTGGTTTGAATGGCTCAAGTAGCTCGCATGTCTTTAGGATGGTATAGATGCTCTCGTTGTTGGAAAGTAACCCTGATGTTTTCTAAAATGAGTGATGTCAAGCCACTAGGCTCACCCTCAGGATAGCTGTGATGCTGTGGTGCACGGATTGGAATTTATGGTCAACAGGTGGAGGTGCCCAAAGCATGCAAGGGTTAGAGCACTTGCCTGGTATGATCCAGAGCAAGCAGCCTGGTGGCTACTCCTTCAGCCTGTCATGGAGAAGGTGTTCTGCCCTGAGTAAGTTTGGGAGAATGAGACACACACTCTTGAGTCACTTGCTCTCGTGTCCCAAAGGCATGCTCTACATTTAATCCCTGGTCTTGATCTGCTCTGAATCTGATGCAGAATGAAACTCAGTGCTGAAACTCTTAAAAGCTGAAACTCTAGTGAGAACTCAGTTTCGTGAAAAAATGTCTTCTGACCAAACTACATATCTCCTTGGGCTAGTAGTGCCCTCAAAGGAACTGTTCATGAAGTAACAGATCTTTTTTTTGTTGTTGCCAAGGGTTTTGGGTTTTTTTTGTGATGCTGTCTACATTTAAGGCTGTGTTATTCAGAATCATATAGAACAATCAGACTTTAACAGACTGAAATATTACTTGTATATTAAATAGTAATTTTTCAGAAAAGAGCAAGCCGTGTATGCTGCTACATATGGGGAGAAGAATAAGAATGATTGTACATCTTTCAAAAACAGTTTTTAAATATTCTACAGGGAAATAAACAGTACTGTATTCACAGGGTGAAGTGTGAACTAGGATGTCCTAAATATGTCTGTCTCTGCAGAAGAGAAGAATTCCTGCTTGCAAAGTCTTAACAATTAATAATGTGGGACTTTGATATTGAGAATTCTAGTGTTGATTTGTACAGTATAATATATTAATAATTTCTGCAGGGCATTCTTGAAATGTTTTAAAGATCAACATTCCTAAAAGCTGTCGAAAAATTGTTTAACTAAAGACTAGTTTAGGGCATTTGTGTGCCCTAAAATCAGGAAATCAGAAAACAAGTTCTTTCCTAAGCTGCCTGTACGTGGCCACACTGGCTTGCAAGGTTCTCGGAATGGCAGTAACTCCCGTGGTAATTTAGGTCAGTGTGCCTTTGTGCATCTGAGGGGCTGCGGCAGCTTAATTGATGAGCCAGTTCAACTCCAGTTCCCCAGCCTTGGATCCTGCACATGCCTCCAACTTTCTGCCAGCGCAGCCTTACAAGGGCCTGGTGTTGGTGGAGGAGCCCAGTTGCACTCAGAAATGATTAATCTGTCTATCTAGTGATAGTAGCAATTGAACACCCAAGTAAAGCAGAGTATAAAATGAAAGCATTTATCTCAGTTATACGCTCTGTGTCAGGAAGCATGCAGATACATAGGGATGAGAGAAAACTGTATGTGGCCTGTTTCTCTCTCCTCTTCTTCCAGTGTGGATGAGGATAGGCTTTTCTTGAGCCTAACTCATAATGATTTTTTTTTTTATTTCCTTGTTGAAGCTCTTTGCCTTCCGTCTCCCTCTGTCTATCTTTGATATACGTAATTTTCTTTACCACCCAACGATCCCCATGTTAATTTTGTTGAAACCAGATCTGGAGTTGGCTCCAAGCCATGCCAGTTCCTCTTGTGCAGCTTTCTCCTCCTAACCTTGGGAGGCGGCAGGCAGGGCTGTTGGTCGCAGCAGGATTCCCTGCAGTGACAACCCGCGTGCGTCGGCTCCCCGAGCATATGGTTAGCTGCACGTTCTCCCTTCTACATCACTCATCTTTTATCCCTCTTAGCACATGGAGTTAGCGCTTCAAAGTGTGAACAGGCTTTGATGCAGAACAGAGGCAGAATTTATTTGCTAAAACAAACTCTCGGAGAGAATTTATGTGCACAGAATAGCATTCAGCTTTGGGAAGTTTGAGTGGCAACTATTTTACAGACAGAATTTAGGACAGGTTCTTTCTTTGAGAGTAACCTTCCTTCGCCCAGGGAGGTTTTTGGTTTGTTTGGGTGGGGTTTTTTTGGAGGGGGGAAGAAGTGGTGATTTGGTGGGCTTTTTTGCACCCTTGTTAATCACAGAACATGGGACAAGCATTGGGCATATGCATTGAACTATTTAAAGGATTTTGTTGGGCTTTTTTTCCTGCATTGATCAGAAAAGCCTCAGAAAATACAGGTGAGGATAGCACATCGCGGGGGGAAAAAGTCTTGATGGATTTGGATTTTAAACTTATCCATAAGAACTGTATTTGTTACATGGAAAGTATGGTGACCTTATAATGGGCACGTATATGTTGTTCAGACACTTGTTCAAAGGCCTTATTTCTCTTTCAGGCAGAGGTCGAGTCCTCATCCCTGGAGGTATTTAAAAGGAGGATAGATGAGGTGCTTAGGGACATGGTTTAGTGGTGGGATGGCAGGGTTAGATTAAAGGTTGGACTCGATGATCTTAAAGGTCTTTTCCAACCAAAGTGATTCTATGATTCTATGATTTTGGAGAGGATCCCTTGCAAGTTCTTAATTTGTTGTACAGATACACTGATACCTTTTTTTCCTCTCTAGGTAAAAGTATGGATGAAATCAAGAAGCTGCTGCTGTTGGTTCTGGGATGTGCTGTGCAGGTGAACATTCATTAAAGGCTTGAAAAATAAGAGGTTTTTTTAATCTGGTTTTTTTTTTTTCTGGACTGAGAAAATCCACCCAAAGATCTGTGCTGTATGAACAAATCTCCAGCTCGAGACAGCTTGTGAGCTGAAATTGTGAGAAGACGCGATAGGTGAATGACAGAAATGCAGAGGAGAGGAAGCGCACTTTGTGACAGCAGTAGCCTCAATTTGTCGCCAGCGCTTAATCAGCCATAGGATACATGCTCTTGCAACTAAGTAGTCCACTTTGTTATCAAAGTGGGAAGAGAGAGGCTTTGAACAGTGTTCTTGATACAAAGGTTGTTGGTGGTTTATTTTCTTACTATTCTAAAATATGGAGTGGACCAGTACATATTAATGCCAAACAAATAGATATGCTAACAGTCTATAAACATTTGTTTAATGAATCCTGATTTTTATTTGCATAATCTTTTGATTGAATATTACGTTTAGAAAATCTGAAATGAATAGATACTTTGTATATTCATGTGGGGACTTTTATGTGGCATTTGTTAAAATAAATAGACAGGCAATGTACGTGGGAAACTCCCCAGAAACGCGCGACAGTTACCAGATAAAGAAATCAGTGTTCTGCCCACCAAACCTCTGTGGCGGTAAACAATAGATGCATTGCGGGCTAGCCTTTGCTTATAATTGACCTTGTTTGTAGGTCTGTCTGGTGTTTTTGTCATGCCTTAGGACACTTACCCTGCTCGGCTATGTCAAGTCAATTATGTCAGGGTGAAGCTGTCTACGTACGGCTGCTCTGAACTGTATCAGCGTTGCATTGCAGCACAAAGAATAAAGGTCTGATTTGGCAAGCTGCGGTGCATCCTCAGTCCCCGTTTACGGGTCTGAGGTTCTTCCCAGCGAAGGGAATGGCTGAGATGCAGAACCAGGCCCCAAAAGGACACTGTAAATGAGTTTTAAAAGAAAATAAAAATATAAGTAATTCTTAACTCCTTTGCAGTGCAGAGTTGTCATAAGAAGTCAATAATGTTGTTGGTGTACAACCACCAATATACAGATAGCAGATGTCTGCCTCTTTTCAAGCCTTAAGTGAAAGATTTACTAAAATCTGTTTGTCTGAAATGTCACTCATTTTTATCCAGAATGTTTCCCAATGCCATTTTTTATCTAAAGCACATGCTGATGTAATCCAATAAGCAACATGATGCATTGATGTGAATAGTATCTAAAGTGATGCATCTCTTTTTCATTGCCAAAACAGAGCAAAACGCAAGCAGCAAAGCAGACAGGTTAAATGGTGCAATGTAAATCTAGGTTTATGTTTGTGCGGCTCCATTAATGAAGCTGTGATGATTTCTTCTGGCTGTTGCCCCACCTCTTGATCTCATTGCGGGTTGAACTTGTTTTTAAGGAGCAAAACCTGCCATTTAACTTGGCCTTTATTGTACTGACTGTAAAAAGTTTAAGTAATTTAATGCATAATTCAGTTCATGTTCCATATGGAGCAATGAGGTGTTATACCTCCTAGTGTGACAAAGTGTAGATCTCGAACATTTTGTCGTTAGCAATGTGGGAATATTTTTTTTTAATTTAGATGAGAAATGGTGCAGTAAGTTTTAGGATATGTAGTACTGCTTTAAAAGTGTGCTTTCTTTTAACAGTGTGAAAGAAAAGAAGAGTTTATTGAGAGAATAAAACAACTGGATATTGAAACCCAAGCTGCCATTGTGTCACACATTCAGGAGGTGGGACTCTCAGTATTGTCTATTTTGACTTTTTATCTCTCCCTTGACTTAACAGGGTTTGTTTTGGTTGGGGTTTTTTTTTTTTTTTTTTTTGCTATGAAGTATTAATGCTTGGAATTTCATAATGGATTCATGAATGTCTCCAAAAAAAGATTGAATATGTTACTGCAATCAAATTATAAGATGAAGATGATAGGCTCTGGGAACATTACTTGGCTCAGTGGTCTTTTAAAGAGATGCAGTGGTAAATGCCTTGCTTGCCAGTCACAGACTATGTAGAAGGAATGTTGTAAGGGTACTTGTGTAATATTTTCAAAAGCCATGTCTGG
>NW_009258688.1:1357382-1394794 GCF_000687185.1 Egretta garzetta
GGTGCTTAGTCCCCAAGTCCTGTGGTAGGTGAGACACAGGCTGCCCCGTGGCTTGCTTCGGACAGTGGCCTCTGAGCTCAGATCGTCTTGAAAAGTGTACTCTGCAGCTGAAATTGGACATACACTCTGTTTTTAAAGAGCAGTTTGATCCAATGACAAGTATTTGTGGACTTCTGAGGTTTCTGTAGAAGGAAGGAATATAGGTAGGTGTTTGGAGACCCAAAGGAGAGCCATGTGGAAACGGCCCCTGCTGGGTGCGCCTTGATGGGAGCTGGCACTGCTGCGGCCACATGTCAGTGCTTGCAGGTGTAGGAAGCCTAGTGTGCTGAGATTTGAGGAACAAATAGTGAAGACCTAAGATGGGAACTTTTTTTCTTAGCACTTAAAAAAACATAGTTCTGCTTTAAAAAAAAATAAAATTGTGATGAACTAAGCACATGGTTATGGCAAAAGCAGGAACAGTCTCTAACTGAGCCTGAGATACTTGCCTGCTATATGTTTCAGAGGAAATCAGTTTGGGTAACATAGCAGTTGAAAGGTACACTGCCAGCAGCAACCAGAGACACTTCTGCTAAAGGCAGCTCCTTCTAGCTGTATCAGCTGCAAGCTGCAAATTCGTTGAAAGCAGGGCTTCTTCTCAGTGAGACGCCAGCCTAACTGTTCAGTGCGGGATCGGTCCCTTCAGATCCTTGTGGTGACCACTTCAGTGCTTGCAGTAAGACAGCTGCATACTTCTAATATGCAAGCACAAGTGCTATTGAACATAATATGCATCTGATCACTTTAAAAAATCAGCCTTAATAATTATAAAATAACCCCTAAATACCAGAAATTGCTGGGTAGTGTTACAGTTAAGGTAGTTGTGTTTGTTATTTACAAGCTGGTTTTGGTGAAATGTGATATGTTTTTGAATTGATCAGTAGAAGAACCTTGGATGCAGTATATACATCAAACAAATTTACAAATCATTTTTTGTTTGTTTGTTCCTGTTCCTAGGTGACTCACAACCAGGAGAATGTCTTTGACTTGCAGTGGCTGGAGCTCCCAGATATGGCCCCAGAAGAACTAGAGTCTCTCTCCAGGAACATGGTTTTCCACCTCAAGAGGCTCATTGATGAGAGAGATGAATGCACAGAAGTATGATGACTTACCTCTCCCATATAGAGCTTGTGTGAAGTAGCAGATGCAGGCTCCATTCCTTCTCTCGTGTCTTGTTATTGCACTGGGTTTCTGTGTCTTCTGCAGCTTTCTACTACATCTCTGAGAATCTATAGAAAGATTTTGACTTTTCCAGTGATTCTCATGTAAACACTGAGGTGTGGTGAAATGACTGGTAGAGAGGAGTGGAGTGGTCTCTTCATGAAGCAGAGAGACCAAAATATTTGAAGTTGTAACTTTGTCTTGAGATTTTTGTCTCTGCATGTCTGCTCAGTCATTATCTTTGAGTGATTGCTTGCCTGTCTTTCCATTGGTATCTACTATCATGGGTTTCATGAATTCTACAAGCAAAATAGACTGCTTATTTTGAGCACTGGAAGGGGAATGTTTTAGTGGTCTGAGCATAGTGAAGATACCTTTCTTCCTCTGCGTAACCTTCCCTCCTGGCTCTCGCTTGAATTCTGTATAATGGCAGGCTGATAACTTTCTACATTTATAAACAATTTTTAGATACTTGAAAAACAATATCTCTTGACATTACATACTTCTCTGTATTTCCAGGTCATTGTAGATCTCACTCAAGAGAGAGATTATCTGCAGTCTCAGCAACCACCAAGTCCTCTAAAAGCACCAAGTCCAGATTCTTCACCAAACCCAGCCAACCCTCTTTCTAATGAAGACAAGCAGCACCTTGCAGTTGAGCTGGCAGACACAAAGGCTAAGTTGAGAAGAATCCGGCAGGAGCTGTGAGTCACCAGTGATTTGTGCTTTTAGACAGACTTGTATATTAAGTCTTGTGCATCCTGAAAATGCAGTTGCCTGTCAGCTTCAGTACACTGGCTTCTGGGAACTCTCAGAACTGCATCTTTCAAATTTTTTATTCATAGCAGTATGTTGTGGTTTAACCCCAGCTGGCAACTAGGTCTGATACAGCCGCTTGCTCACTCTCCTGCCCCCAGTGGAATGGGAAAGAGAATCGGGTGGGGGAGGGAATTAAAACCCGTGGGTTGAGATAAAAACAGTTTAATAGAACAGCGGAGGAAAATAATAACAAAAACAACAGAATATACAGAATGTGGAAAACAAGTGATGCACAATGCAATTGCTCACCACCTGCTCACCGATGCTCAGCCCGTCCCTGAGCAGCGATCACTGCCCCCCAGCCAACTCCCCCCAGTTTATATACTGAGCATGATGTCATATGGTATGGAATATACCCCTGTGGCCAGTTTGGGTCAGCTGTCTTGGCTGTGCCCCCTCCCAGCTTCTTGTGCACCTGGCAGAGCAGGTGAAGCTGAAAAGTCCTTGACTGGTGTAAGCACTGCTCAGCAACAGCTAAACCATCAGTGTGTTATCAACATTCTTATCTAAATCCAAAACACAGCAGCTACTAGGAAGAAAACTCACTCTATCCCAGCCAAAAGCAGGACACAGTAAGAAGTTAGCATGGGTGTTCCATCATTCTGCTTTCTTAACTGGTCTTCTAGCACAGTGATGACTACTTCCATTTTTCTGTTTGTGTCTCATCACTCTCTTCCCCTCTTCAAAATGCTAATTGCTAGCTGCACTTTTTAGTTATTAGTGGGAAGTCCAGAGGCCAGTGAAGCTAGCTATGGCAGCAGTAGCACCAATGAGATTTAAACAGAGGAACTTAGTATAAAAATAGTTGCAAATTCAGATACTTGGTATGGTAACATGAGAAAAAAAGGTCTTTTATGAAGCTGTCATGACAAAGAGACTCTATGTTCAGAATATGCTAAGAGATTTCTGTCACCTTTTCCAGATTCCCAGCAGTGTCTGTATAATCAATATTGTTTCAGGGGGGGAAAAAAAAATCTTACTAAATTTTTCTAATCCTTTTCAGGGAAGAGAAGTCTGAGCAGCTTGGAGATTCTAAAAATGAAGTTGAGGAGCTCACCCTAGAGCTGCAAAAAATAAAACAAGAGGTAAGATGGCTTGTTTTACTGTGACATTCTTCCCCATTTAAAAATGCCTCTTTCAGTGTGTGCCTAAAAATACTACTATGCCTATAATGAAGAAATCAAGTTACTCCAGGAAGCTGTTTGATGACTGTGGCTGTGGCACAGCAATGCTACACTTTCCACGTAACTGGTGAGAGCAGTCTCATCCGTTTAGCTTGCAAATAGCCTAGTAATGCCTGAAGCTTATGCAGCAGCAGGCATTAGAAATATCAGAGTCCGGACGGGGTGAAGGACCTCTCTATCTTGTAGAGAATTTACTGGCTAGTTGGGAAAGTTCTCTTACTTCTGAACCAGGGGAATGCTATTTGCCTACACCTAAAATAAATAAATAAATCAAAGTTTAAAGAACATGCTTTCAAGTATCAACTAAGAGTTTTCTCCCTGCTTATTTCTCACTGCTTCTCACAGAATATCCACCTGGCCTCAGATGCTCGCTCTGCCCGAGCGTACAGAGATGAGCTCGACTCTCTGAGAGAGAGGGCAAACCGCGTGGAAAGACTTGAGATGGAACTTGTTCGGTGCAAAGAGAAACTTCATGATGTGGATTTTTACAAAGCTCGCATGGAGGCAAGTGAAAATTGTGAGGAAGATTTGCTGAGTAATCCTTAATGATTGGCTTTCACTGTGCTACCAGTTCATGTGTCATTTGTCGCTGAGCTGACTGTAGCAAAATATCGGAACAGGTGGAAATTCCGTAACATACATTGTAGTTATTGACTCGGCAACATTAAAACTTCTTTCAGTGGGAAGAAGGACTTGGTGCACACAAAAAATAAATACCCATTAGATTTAATAAAGTCTGCTTAGTTCAGCATTATGTGGCTATGCAGGAGAGACCTTTTCTGGATGCTTCTTCTAGAGAATCCAGACCTTTAGTCTAGCCTTGAAAATTTACTCTTAGGCAAAATGCCTATGTTTCAGAGTTGTTTCTTTGACCAGTGTTTTAAATGTCATGTATAAATTAGCTAAATGAACGTCTGGGTGTTTTTCCTTAGGGGTTTGTAGCAGTTGCAACTGTTGTTAAAATGGCTGGGCGTTTTTAAGCATGACCTCACATGCCAAATTCTAGCCACCCCTTCTTGCAACTGTTGCTTGTAGTTGAAAGGAGAGAAAATTCGGACCTTCCCCAGTGCCCTGAGTAGGGTATGTCAATGAGAAATGTATAGCTTTGTTCCAGTAATAATGCCAGTTACTCAGCTTAGTCACCTGCAGCTATGCCCATCCTGGAATTATTTATTAACTTAGGTTGGAAAGGACCTTGGAGATCTTCGAGACAGACTCATTGCTGTCAGTATGGCTGACAAATTTAGGTCAGACTGCTCTTATTTTCTGTCCTTTCAGTTCTTTGAGCCATTCTCGCCTAAACTCTCAATAATCCACACATGTAACACTTCAGCCAAAGTCAAATAAATATCCAGACTTGCTGAACACATGGAGGTTCAGTAATTGACAGCCTCACTATAATTAGGTAAAATCCCAGGTCTGAGATAGAAGAGTGATGTTGAAACTCTCATCTGCCAGCCCTCTGGCTGAGAACACAGACCTGATTTCTTCTGCTCTATAAACTCTACTTTGTAGGTGATATTTTTTCCCTCTCTAACCTAAGGGGCCAGCTCCTTATGAATAGGTTCACTAAAACGGATGGTTATTAAATGTAGTAATAGACTACAAAAGCCTGTCTTCCCTTCCCTCTCAGTAATTCCCAGTTTACATTAGGAAGTATGAAGTTTGTTCTCTCTCTGTTTTCTTCCCTCAAGCTGGCAAATCAGCCATGCGTTAACCTGGCACACTAGCTATCAGCAGGGCATTCTGGCATTTCCCTTTGGGCTGTGCACTGGAGTTGCTTAGCTTCTACCTGCTGCTTAGATAATTTCATCGGAGCTAGGAGAGGAGTGTTTTAGTCTTGTCTTCATCTGAGATCAAGGGAGTTAGCTATTTCTGTTCTTGAGTTCTGGGTCTCCTTGCTTGTCCTAGAGCTAGCCATTGCCTGCTCTGCTGTCTGCATGCTAATCTTGCTTAACATATTCAGTGAAGAGACCTCCACTTCAGTTTCAAATTTGTTCCAGCTTTCCTCATGCCCTCTTCCACCCTGCCAGTTTTTGATGAAAGTGTTGAGCATCACAGATGAGTGTTGGCCCTCCAAGGATACCTCCCTGAAATACAGTAGGGGAACGAAGAGCATTTCCCACAGATAATGACACTTTTCTAATTCTGGGCCGCAGCGTGGCTTCTAGCAAAAGTTGTCACTGCTGTAGGGGCTGAGCTCTTCTAATATGCAGCAGGATTGTGCAGCTGTGCAGGCTGGTCTGTGGTCTGGAATAGCCAGAGAGTTTTGCATTCTCACCACTCCCTCTTCCATCATCGATTGAGTCTTGGCACAGCCATGGGCTGCCAGTGTTGAGCAGTGGCAGCGTCAGGCAAACTCTGCTGGTTTCATGCTGATACATTCAGAGGATTCCACAGGGCACTATTCTGTCTTTTTTTATGGTCATGGAGTAGTACAAAAGCTGTGCATAGTAGTCAGTATCCAACTTTCCATGGTCTCTCAGTTTTCTGTCTTAGCTGTCTCAAGTGCTCCACCCCTCCAAAAGAAGGGTTAATGGCTGCAGTCAGTTCAGTGTCTGCTTGGATTCCTCCCACTCCCTCAAAAACTGTTTGACTTACAATTCCAAGTTGCAAGATGTGTGTGAGGATGTAACGTGGTAGAGATTTTTACCACTAGACAGTACAGTGCTGGTTCATCTCGTGGCATTTACTCGTTGCGGCTGGCTTCCTGAGATCTAAGTCTTAAGAGACCCGAACAAATCTTAGAGGTACAGCGATGAAAATGTAGGTGCATAAAGTAGAGTGTAAGCCACTTTTCCATAGTAATGAGGCCTTAAGGCTCATAGGGTCTTGACAGGATTGTTAATAAGCAGTGCCAAATTGGTAAGTGGGAAGAAAAAGTGGGTTTACCTTTGTGCATCAGTGCAGAAGGCTATTAAACAAGCACTTAAAAATCTTTTCCTTCTTGTAGTTCACATACACATTTGGTAGTTTGAGGAAAAAAATACAGAATATGCTCTGTGTGTGATACTGTGACAAGCTTTAGCAACGGTGAGCAAGCTGCAAGTAGTTTCTGAAAGCCCATAATACAAATCAGCAGGGGCAGCAGGAAGAGATTTAAGGAGCTATTGCAGAAGAAGTGCAAAAGGAGCCGGTCTTTCTGTACCTGAACGTAACACGTTTAGGCATGTGTTGTTTTCCTTATCTGTTTGTCTTGACAAAGTTGTTCAGAAATTACATTTTAATTTGACTGTCGTTCAAGGGACTTGGAGATGAATGTGCTCTGGAGACCTTCCTGCTGGGGTGGCTTAATGAGGTTGTAAATGTGAATGCAGAGGACCAGGCTTAATGCAGGGCTTCCTCCAAGGAAGTGCTTCTCTCCAACATAAAGCCTCTCTCCTTGAAACCTCTCCCTTGCACCTTGTGCTGCTCCAGGAGATCAGATTATTTTCCGAGGCCAGGGATTCTGCCTTGCCCATTCTTCCTCCTTCTCACTGCAATCACGTTTCCATGCAGGATGACGGGAGGAATTTCTGTGAATGTTAAAAAAAGTAAAAGCATCTCTTGTATGTTTTCATATAGCTGTCCAAGGCAATGTTTGACTGCTGCAAGATGTTAACTGTGTCACGGCTCGGTATGGGCAGGTTTTCAACTGACAGAAGGGAGGGGTTTCAACTCTGTTTAATAACTAGGCCTGGATATGTGTGCGAATTCTCTAGTTTCAGATTTAAACGATCTGATTGCTACTTTAGTTTCTGAAAATGTTTTTCAGTAGCAACACACCCTGATTGTGCAACCAATTACTCCCAGAGTTAATTGTAACCATATGAGTACACAATGCACATTCTTAAAGCTATTTTAAGGCACAGTGATACAGGATCTAAAGACAATATGTAATTTATTTTAGAAATTACAAAAGCCAAATTATACATGTTGAATATTAAACATCACAATTTAAGTGATATAAACCAAAGGGGTTTTTTAATCCCTTGCCTAGTAAATTCAGTGTATTTTAAAAAAAAAAAAAAAATCCACATCCAACTGTTTTTGCTGTCAATTTGAAAATAAACTCATAATTACAAAATAGCATTGCTGGGTTTGTTAATTAAAGAAAAAATAAACCTTAATTCTAGTGGAAGCACCACCACCTGCTGATTGTCTAACAAGTGTGATTTGTAGCCAGACACATTTTTAGATCAACTGTGTTATCCCTGCGACTTCTGCGAGATGTTAGTGCTGACATGTTTTAGGTGGGACAGTTTTACCTTCCAGGCCTTGAGATGTAACTCTACAAAGCTCCCATGGAGTAATTATTTAAATTATATGAACTTTTCAATATTAAGACAACCTCAGATCATGGGCACACCGATGAGCAATGTTGACCTTGCCATAGCAGGCATTTTCACCAGGTTATTAATTTAAGATTTCATAAGAACAGCTTTGAACTGACATGTCCACCCCTCCTCGGCGCTCAGTGGAAAGTGCCTCAGTCTTCCATACGTTGCAGCTCCCAGTGATGCATGGTTTGTACCAGAGCCTGGATACATGTGTGCGCTTGGCACGTAGCTTGACTCTTCACGAGGCACTAAAATAACTAGTTCCTGCTTGGTAGGCAGTTTGGGGGACAGTTCTGAGGCCATGTTTTTGAGGTCAGACACCACCTTACTTCTTAGGCCTGTGGTCCAGATCGAGTGTGATGACCTAGCAAAATAAACTCTTGTCATGTTGCTGTTTCATTACAGATATTGTGGCAGCTTACACAGCACCCGGCACAGTTTGTCGTGTACTTCCTCTGGTCTGTCATCTGTTTAGTGTCAGCCTTTTTAGCTTGCCCAGCCTGAACTGACCCTGTTAGATCAGACTTGGCCCAAAATCCTGTTTCTATAAAATCAGTGTTCTGGTATTATTATTATTTTAGTTACTTGCATACTCAGACATTTTAATTGCGGTAGTTGAACCACTTCACAAGCACTACCATACTTGTCCTTTTAATACTACTGTAGTAGGGAAATTTTTCCTCTCGTATTTTGCAAGGTGGAGGCTGACCCACTGAGAGATCAAGGGTGATATGGTACTGCATAAGGTAGACTTCCCATATTATGCCATCTACAGTCAAAATGTAGCAAACAACTAAGATTTCTTGCAGTATGAGGCTGTTAAATCATGGCCCCCTGTAGTATCAAAAGGCAAGGGGAGTGTCTGTCATCAGATGCTCTTAACTTGTGCTTTACAGGTATCTTTTTTCTTTTTTTAATAACTGAGCCACATAAGGCTTGTTAAGGCTGATTCTACCCCCAAAAATGAGAAGGTAGTTGCTGATTAAGCAGTGAAAGCAATTTGCTCATGCCTGGTGATCTTTCAGGAATCTACTTGGTTTGGATGTTTGTGGTCTGAGAGCACAGACACAAACACTGATGTCAGCAGAGACTTCACATTTTGAAGACCATTGTCCAGGAATAAACTTATTAAACCATATGCATTTCATCCTGCCTGTGTGCACATTTTCTTGTTTTGCATACTTCATTGGAGCAGGGCAACGGATGGGGGAGGAGGGAGGAAAGCAAAGAAAATTTATTTAGAGAATCGATTAATCTGCTTCTTGCCCCACTGTATCTCTTCTGGGCAAAAATCCGTCCTGTGTCCATTTAATCTTTTAAATGCTGATACTTTCCTGCTGTGGGAAATTCTGTATCTGACTCAGGACTTAGGTGAGGATCAACAAGAGTAAAAGCTAGCAGTGAGGTATTATAACTTGAGATAGGATGTATTTTAATGAAAATGTTTAAAACATGACCATGTGTACATGGCCAGATTTTATGCTTTGGACACTTCATGTTTCTGGAGATAAGATACTTGATTGCACACAGCTTCATTTGTTGCTTTGCAAGGAACAGTATAATTAACTTGTTTCTAATGCTGTGGCTAAGTAGTTCAACTTTTACTCAGTAACAACAGATCCAAAAGCTGTAATGGATAGGCAACATGGCTTGTGCAGTTAATGCTCATGTGTTTATTGGGGATGGGGTGGGGTGCGTGTTAAGTGAGAAGTATAAAGCAACTTCTCTTGTTTGAGTGAATTAAAATTCTGTTTATGAGAGAGAGAGAGAAACTTTATTAAATAGACATTTACATGTAAGTGTACTGAAACAGGGATTGGACATAGTTTATATTGATGGATAGTGCTCTCTAATGTGCTTTGAATACACTATAACATCCCTTAAAAGTAAAAAAATACAATCTATTTTGAAACTGGGGCCTACAGTGAGTTGGCTAAGGAAATGGTATTATAAAAGTGGTATAATAACAATGGAATTGGAATTGAACAGTTGCTTTTCTGTGTCTTGAGTCTCTTTGCACCTCATATAAAGCAAAAGGAACTCCATTAAACTTCTAAAACTCAGGAAAAAACAGTAAGAAATATTAATTTACTTGCATTAATGACACAGAGAATTAAATATAGTATAATCTCCCATTAAAATATCAGGTAAAACCTTTTTTCTGAAACAGAGAAACATGTCAGATTTCTTTCTTGTGTTTTGTAATGTCAGTTTATGAAAGTCACCTGGTCTTCCAAAAGTCAGTTAAAGTAAAGAGATTAACATTGTTACTTTTTCTCCTTAGGAGTTAAGAGAGGACAACATCATATTAATTGAAACAAAGGCCATGCTAGAAGAACAGCTGACGATGGCAAGAGCTCGTGGTGATAAACTGCATGAATTAGAGAAGGAAAATCTGCAGTTGAAATCCAAACTTCATGATGTAGAGCTGGTATGCCCTCTCTTTTTTGTGATACTAATTTTTTTTTTACGTCTATTTTTATGCTAGGTCACAGATTTATGTCACAGAAACCACTGGAGGCGGGCAAGTAAATCAACAGTGCTTTTAAGGAGGTCTTTAGTTGAACTTTGTGTGCACAAATTCTTGAAATATTCTAATGTTAACAGTGTAAATATTGCCAATACTACTTTGTGTGAGCCTGAATTTAATTCTGTGCAAGAAGGTATATCACAATTTTAAAATACAGATTGCTTTCATACATTTTGATAACAGAGATGTTAAAATCTGACAGTTAAGTGGAAATCCCTTAGCTATAGGAAATTAAATCTACTGTAGTAAATTATCTTTCTTGCTGGAAATGAGCCCCCCAGCCTTTACAGTGACTTTAAGAATCTGTTAGCACTGTAAAAGACACAAAACTCCAAAACTTATTTCTGTGTAAATCAGAGATGTGGCTTATTGCTCCATAGCCAAGGAAATGTAAGAAGTGGCAGATTATTGCCTACAAGCAAAAAGCAACATTGGATTTTATAATACCACTAGAAATAATAAATACTTTTTTGTCTCTTGCATTTTACTTAGCAGTTCTCTTCTTTTTCCTCTGTGCTTTGAATTCTTCTGGGTTTAACTGTATAGGGTTTCAACAGGGTCTGTTGGAAACAAAGATGTTGAGGGTGCTGTGTCGAGTTACGTTTAATGACTGATTCAGGGCATTATAAGGGTCACGTCATGCTCCAGCTTTTCCAAAATGGCTGGTGATTTTGAATGATGCTTTTCCGAGTGACTTGATGAACTTCTGTGCAATACTTTTGGAAAATTTGGGACCCTCTAAGGCACCACTTCATGTCCCATAAATGCAAGTGGCCAAAATAATCGTAAGAAGCAATGGTAGATTCATTCTCCAGATATGTTTTCTGGATATTTTAAAATGCAAATTATGAGGCAAATGTTACCTGCCGATCCATGTGACTGGATCCAAATTTGATGTGATGAGTTGAAGAAGGTCAGTAGAATTAAAGGTTGTATCTGCAGGGTCTGTGCATGATGCTACACGTTTTTGAATGAGTTGAGCTATGGAGACAGCTTGAATCCAGCCTGCCTTACTAGGCCTGGCTTGTACTGGTCCTGTCATCACCCAGTATGTTCTCAATCCAGTCACCCTCCTTTCAAGTGTATCATGGACCTGAGCTGACTCTAAACAAGGCCAGCTGGGTGTCTCTGCACTGCATTCTGTGGCACGTATGGTAGCCCACAGCAAACATTTAATGCTCCACATGTATTTTGATATAAAAGCACACAGTGTCTAAGGAGATTCTTCTACCCTCGATGTGTGTTGTGCTTGTAGCAGTTCAACTGCTATGGACAATCTTGCAGATAAGCTGAATGTGCATTTTCATTCTTGTGTGTCTTGCACAGGACCGGGACACGGACAAGAAGAGAATTGAAGAGCTGCTGGAGGAGAACATGGTCTTGGAGATTGCACAGAAACAGAGCATGAATGAGTCTGCACACCTAGGCTGGGAACTAGAACAACTGTCTAAAAGCACAGATCTTGCAGATAGTGAGTACCAGCTGGGGTAGCTGTTACCGTGTTTGTGGTTTCTTTCAGAGTGGACGGGGTTGGTTGACTGAGATGGGCTCAGTCAGGTTGGTTGACTGAGAAGGTAAGTCTGAGCTTGGAGAACGTCCCTCATTCAGCTGTTTGACTTTGAACTTTGTTTTTTGGAACTTCTAAAATGTATTCCTTCTAGTTTCTTTCACTTTCTTTTGAAAGCATTAAAATGTTTTCCTTTTATTTTGTTCGTCACTGAGAGAGTGACTTTTAAATAAAATTATAAAAATGAAAAGAAAGCTTTGTAAATGACACAGCAGAAGTGTCACACGGAACAGTGGATATTTCTAACTGAATGGCTGGGAGGAGTCTGTGATCTTTAGTATTCTTTAGTACAATTAGTACAGACAATTAGCTGGATTTTTAAGTTCCAGGAAGTAGTGTATGCTGAAGTCATTTATTTTTACTAGATACTGAAAAATGTGTACAGTTAAAATAACTGGCTGATTATTTCTTTGAATGGTTGATTTGATTTCCATAACTATCACAAACATAACTAATGCTTCCTTCACTAGTCAGGTTTTAGCATTGGTTTCTGTGTATAACATTTATTCTGTCTATAATACCAGCCTAAAGAACAATGCTTAATGGAACTTGAGAAATATAAGCTATTTCATGTGGGTCAGTGTGCAGCTTTTATTGATTATGCACCTGATTCTGCTAAGACTTCCGTGTCTGGCTTTGTGTACCAAGAACAGTTTTACCTGAAGACAAAGGAATAAACTAGAGTAAGCGGATGTTCACTTTTCAGTAAAGCTGTCTAGAAAAAAAAATTTTGTTTTGTAAAGCAACTGAATTTTTCCTGACACCAATTCTCAAATCTACGTGCTGTCTAGGATCTGAGTTTCCTTTACTAAGATTAATGGCTAATGATTTATTACTTTTAATTAAGTAAAATTACTTAGCCTGAGATGTGAATGGCACTCTATTCCTCCTTATGTGTAATCAAGGCTATTGCTTATTATATCAGTCAGTGGGGGAAAAAACACAGTTGTCTCAAAGCTTACTAATTTTGATGAAGAATATTTCAGGAAAACATAAAACTGTCCAATTTTTTGGCATGTTTCAAATAGCAAGTTTTGCCCCCTTTCTGATTTGGTTTCACTAGTGATATAACAGAAGGAAGGATGGTGGTTTTATTTTGTTATCTCTTATTTATGCATTTCTGTCAAGCATAACTTCCAAAATTTGCTCAACAGAGTGGTTTAGAACAAATGAAAAAAGATGAGATTCCTTCACAGCACTGAGGCTTAGCACTTTAGCACTGGAGCTCAAGAACCTCTCTGATTAACCAAAGAAAAAGAGAGTAAGAGGAACTGAGAATATCAGTAATCTTTTATATTCGGTAAGGGAAAAAAAAAAGCAAAGGAATTCTGATTTAAAAAAAAAAACTAAGAACATTAAACTTTGAAACTTTATTTCACAGAAGTGCTGTCCTACTTTATACAGTAATTCTCTTTAAGAATTTCCATTTCAATGTTTGTTGCTGTTCTGAATTGAATGCAGCCTATTTGTACAAATAGAGTCAATCTGCAAAGCTCTTTGAGAAAACCTCCTGTTCCTAGATTTCAAGTTGAGTCTGCAGAGGTGACAGATAGCAGAAGATTTTACCTGCTAGTTTGGAATATTTTATTCAAAATAATTTAAAAAAATAAGCATGGAGAAAGTAATTTAGGTGGGCTTTGCTTCAGGATGGAACCCAACTGGAGTATTTAGTTAATGTTTACTATTTGAGTCTTCATTTGACCAAACCTCTCCAGGTGGTGCTCCATAAAATGGTAAAATCCCATTTCTCCCTTCTCAGAAACTTGACAGTTCTGAAGTACTCAGGGAGCTGAATGTAATAGTGCTGATTATTTAGCAGGAGTGAATAATTTTCTGTGACTTGGAGACAATGTTAAAGTCAATTTCATGCGGAATGTGGTTTTGAGGTGAAGGATAGCAATTATCCCATGTGAAAGAGAGGGTTGCTCTCATAATTATTCAGGTGCTGAGCAGAGAAGTGAACAGAACTATGAGTCTTTGGTGCTGGGAGTTGAGGCTGAGAGGTAGCGAGACTTTTGATCTGCAAACAATTAGAGTAAAATAACATTTCTGTTGTAAAAGTTGCATACATCTTGTTAATTCTGAGATTTCAACTTCACACACTTCCTATAATCAACATTGTGATGGATGTCCTGTGCCTGAGCACCTGGTAGTCAAATATCCTCCCTGATTCAGCATATTCTTGAAGTGGCTGTGAATATAAGCACTGGAACACACTTTTGTAAGAATTTTTTCTGTGACTAAAAATGATCAAATACCTAAGTTTTCACTAGCTTCTGCAAGTGCACCATCTTGCTGGTTTAGCAAACACTTTGCAGTTGTTTACTTTCTGCCTCAATTTATTTCCTCTGATGGAAGTATCAGAGGGTATCAAAGTATATTTTGCTACTAATGTGGCTAAAGCAACTTCAGGAAGAGTTAGGAAAGTAACTTTTAAGACCTGTTCGGATACTTCCCTGTTTATTAAAGGTCTTAATTGTTATCTGTGAAAATGGGTTCTGTTTTTAACAGTTTACTTAGCAGTCAAGCTGATATGATAAGGATCTGACTGCAATTCTCTTCATACAAGTGGATCTTAAGGACCTAGGGAGGGAGATGTGAATTGGTTAGTGCTGCCTTCTGATTCTCATGTTTCAACAGCCAGAAAGTCCTTTGTGTTTGAGTTGAATGAATGTGCTTCGAGTCGCATACTGAAGCTGGAGAAGGATAATCAGAGCTTGCAGAACACAATCCAAGAGCTGAGAGATGCCTCCTTGACCTCCAAAGAGAGCAGCCTAAAGTTTGTGGAACTGGAAAAGGAAAATCAGCAACTTAGCAAAAAGGTAATTTGTTCACAGGAACAAACAGAGCTCTTTTGGTTTTTAATCACAGTGTGGACAGGACTGTACAGCATTCCTGAATGATAGGGGGTTGCAGGGAATTCACCCATGCCCCCAGAAGACTGGGCATGTTTTGGGGCCCATCTATTTAATTATGCTCTAACATCGGTGTATTCTGTTGCCTTCTGCTTCACTGCCCACTTAGGTGCATCTTTGTTAGCAAAAGTGACTGTTCCTGTTTCATAAAAGCTGTCCTTCCGTGCTCATTTGTCGCTGTCAGATTGTACTGCTGGTTGCGTCCCTTTTTGTTGTCTTATGATAGTCACTACCAGGCAAGGAAGCCATGGCCACATTGAACTATTTTGTTTATTTGAAGGTTTTTAATATCGTTTCCATGTAAGTAAAATAAATCATACAAGTGAATTCAGGCTAGTGTATTTTTAAGTAAGTCTCTTTTGCTGTCCATAGTCCTGGATCAGATCTTTGTCTTGTCCTTTTGGCTATTAGAAGTTCTCCAATGTCTCCCTCTCTGCAAAGATCTGACTTCTTTTAATCTTGGTAACAAACACGCAGGTCATCACTTGTAAAATTTATTTTTATATATATGTGTGTTACACTCTATTAACTGTGACTACATTTAGCTCAAATGCTAGCTCAGTGGTTGTCCTTGTGAAACACAGTGCTCAGTTTACCTCCAACCACTAGCTTTATTTTTGTCTGGCTAGTAACTTGCATCCTGAACTCTGATTAATTGGGCCAAGTGCCAGTGTGGATTTCAGTCCTCTCTGGCCTGTTTATAGCCTAACTGAATGCTTTAAAGGAAAAGGGGAGAAAAAATCTGGATATGAAATGGTGGTCATGGATTACCAGATTGTAACTAGCAGAGTGCCAGTTTCTCTGCCAAGGTGAAGAGGTATCCATCACTGGACCACTCCATCTTCTGGGGAGATTCTTTTGCCAAGTTGAGAGACCGGTTCTGCTTCTTGACTTTCTTCTGTGAATAAGGAAACTGCAAAAGTTCAGTTCACTGTACTCCTCCTTCCACATTCCCATTTAGGACCTGCTGTGTATGAGTAATTCACTCCAGCTCTAATTTACGTGCTTAAATTTGAGATCAAGGCATATAAAGCACTCAGCAGATACTTGTGGTGTATCTGCAGTTTAAGTCACTTGAACAACTGTGGTCAACCTTTGCCTCTGCCCCAGGCACATTCCTGTGGGCGCCTCTTGTTATGGCACTGTATTGGTGCCAACAGTTGTGATTCCAGAATTACTCTGATGTTTTTGATGATTAATGCATCGGCATGGTGGGGTCACCTACAGGTCTGGTAGTTAAATAAGACAAAAACCAGTAGTGGGGAATGCCTTTGTGGTGAAAGGGGCGCACTGTATGTGTCAGACCAATGAAAAAAAATGGCAGTTAAAAATACTCCTATTAAGAGCAGTCAAAATGCATGAACTCTTCACCAGAGAAGCACAGAATGTGATGGGAGCTGTTGACTGAACACCACAGGCCAATCAAGTTGTTGATGGACTTTACCTCCCATTCAGGGAGATTTGGGGGGAAAAAAAGATAGTAGAGAGTATTCTGTAGGCTGTGCGAGACATACAGTTATGTCTCAGGGTACAGAGACCTGATACATGATATGTAAAATAGTCTTGATTTCACAGAATCATAGAATCGTTTGGGTTGGAAGGGACCTTTAGAGGCCCTGCAACCAGCAGGGACATCTTTAACTAGATCAGGTTGCTCAGAGCCCCATCCAGCCTGAGCTGTTTCCAGGGATGGGGGCATCTACCACCTGTCTGGGCAACATGTGCCAGTGTTTTACCACCCTCATTGTAAAAAATGTCTTCCTTATATCCAGTCTAAATCTACCCTGTTTTAGTTTAAAAGCATTACCCCTTGTCCTATCGCAACAGGCCCTATTAAAAAGTCTGTTCCCATCTTTCTTATAAGCTCCTTTAATTACTGAAAGGCTGCAATCAGATTTGCCCAGAGCCTTCTCTTCTCCAGGCTGAACAACCCCAACTCAGCCTGTCCTCATAGGAGAGGTGTTCCATCCCTCTGATCACTTTTGTGGCCCACCTCTGGACCCGCTCCAACAGGTCCATCTCTTTCTAGTAGAGAAAGTTGCAGTACTCCAGCTGGGGTCTCACCAGAACAGTCTGCACCAGAGGAATCGCCTCCCTCTCCCTGCTGACCATGCTTCTCTTTATGCAGCCCAGGATATGGTTGGCTTTCTGGGCTGTGAGTGCACATTGCTGGCTTGTGTCCAGCTCTTCATTCACCAGTACCCCCAAGCCCTCTTCGGCAGGGCAATTCTCAATGCCTTCATTCCCCAGCCTGTATTGATACCAGGGGTTGCCCCAACCGAGGTGCAGGACCTTGCACTTGGCCTTGTTGAACCTTATAAGGTTCACATGGGCCTACTTCTCAAGCTTGTCCAGGTCCCTCTGGATGGCATCCTGTCCCTCAGGGGTGTTAACCACACCACTCAGCTTGGTGTCATCTGCAAACTCACTGAGGGTGCACTCGACCCCACTGTCTGTGTCATTGATGAAGATATTAAACAGTACTGGTCCCAATATGGGCCCCTGAGGGACACCACTTGTCACCGATTTCCATCTGGACATTCAGCAGTTGGCCACTACCCTCTGGATGCAACCATCCAACCAATTCCTCATCCACCAAACAGTCCAACCATCAAATCCATATCTCCCCAATTTAGAGAGAAGGATGTTGTGTGGGACCGTGTCAAAGCCCTTACAGAAGTCCAGATAGACGACATCCGTAGCTCTTCCCTTGTCCAGTGATATGGTCACTCCATCATAGAAAGCCACTAGGTTTGAGATGTTTGACTTTTTTTTTTTTTTTTTAAATATTCTCTTCCTCTAATGTACTTTTGTATTTCTCACACCTGTATGCCCTTAATTAGAGGGTATCCATGTGCACAAGGGGTGTGCTAGGGGAAAGGGGGATAATAGGGCAAGCCTTTCTGATTCATTGTAGAACGGTTTCTACAGTAGGCAAAAGAGAGGGCAACAGTTCTTAAGGACTCGATAAAGACAATCATGTATAAAGATAGGACAAGAGATAAGTGTTTTTCTCAAATGTTGTATGCCTGTGGGTTCTTTGTAACTTTCCTGAGATACCCATAGTAAAATCTTGTCTCCCTAAAGTAATTTAACTGGATTTAGATTTCATCTACTGTCTGAGACTTTCAAAAAATGTCAGAGTATGCTTGGCTGTCTGCTGATTTAGTGCTTGGAAGGATCATGTAGCCAGAACAGGATTATTTGGGTAGTACCAGAGGAGACAATATGAAGGAAAAGCCACGTACATGGGTTTTTTTCCTTTCCTGCAAGGTTTTCAGAGGAACTAATAATAGAACACCCTCCTTTCAGGCACAGGCAAGTAGCAGTAGTCCAAGTACCTATCTCTTTTCTCTGCACTCTAACTTGGACTGAAACAAGCCATAAACAGTAATTTCTTACTTGCCTCCAGTTTTCTGGGAGGTGCTAATGAGGACCAGCTATTGCTGAGTTATTTGGTTTATGTTCCAGCTTTCTCTGAAAGCTCCTTTGAGACCAATGAACCTTAACATGGTTACATTTCTAACTGTTAAGCTCTTCTTATCTCTGATCTGGGCAGCCCCTGCTTGTTTAAACACTTCCTGTAACGAGGCACATGTTGACATAGGCAGAGCCCAGCCTCCAGCTATTTCCCACTTGTAAGAATTATTGTTAATACCTTTTCCATTGACATTTTTACTGTTGGCAAAGTTCATAATACCAACACAAAAAAATGAGCTGATGCTTTTGCAGAGCTGTAGGTGCTCACAGTACATTACAAGCCGAAAAAGGAATACTTCCTGGCTTGGGAAGCTCTCTGAACCCCTTGCTTCTAAATACTGAAGTGCCTAGTGCATTATGAGTACAACTTTCAAAAGGAGGGAGTAAAAGATGTCGTTCATTGTAGGACTGGGGCCTTATTCACAAATCTTTCAAATCCAGCATTGTCACCTACTGGGGAAAACAGAGGGCCAACAGAGCACAGGGAGAGGGAAGGTAAACTTGGAAACTCCAGGGCTTTTCCTCTGTTCCTGGTTTTTGTTGTGGTTTTTCTTTTTTTTTTTTTAAATTCTGTTGCTCACTGAATTGTCTCAACTTTCTCCACGTTCACTGATAGATTAAGGCCATCAGTGATGGAGAGGCTAAGAGGAGGCAAGTCCCTCAGAAAGGTGAGCACCAGAAACTTAATCACTGACGACAGGAGCACAACAGGGTATGCAGGCAGGTGAAGCACTTCTTGCTGCTGTACCTTATATGCTCTAATCTTAATAGGCATGAAGGAAATTCTTGGCACTGAGAAAAACAAAACAGTCCATTTCCTCCTGTGAGACTGGCAAGCTGCAGAAGGGAAGGATTGCATCTTTCAGCCATAGTCCCCATCTCATTCCTTTCTAGTCTCCAAAATAACTTAAAAGTGCAAACAGTCATTGTGTCAAGCTGTGGCTGATGTGTTTCGGTGTATTCTCTCCACACAGATTGAGAAGCTGCAAAATCAAATTGAAAAAGAGAAGCAAAGTAACCAAGATCTGGAGACCTTGAGTGAGGAGCTGATAAAAGAAAAGGAACAGCTACAAGTTGTCATGGAGACTCTAAAAGCTGACAAAGACAGACAGGTGCAAAGTTCAGAAGTGTAATATAAAAGTATATGCTTGGTAATGGTAATTTACTGATGCCACTTACAGCATTTGGTTCTCCCAGGGGAATAGGGCAATTTGAGAGCTATTAAGTGCAGGCCAAAGTTGAACAAGTGTAGGTAAAAGGTTTCTTTGAGCAAAAAAAGCCCAGCGTGTTTTGGTAGCTACGGCTCCTGTAACCATAGGGGGATCCATAGGGAACCATAGGCTGTTGTAAGGACAGGCCTTCCCTCTTTGGGGAAAAAAGTCCTGGATCTTACTAAATGGGATACCAACTGGTTTTAGGATGTGCAAATAAAGCCCTATTTCATTGCTGAAGATTGGTCTTCTGCCAGCTGTATGTCCTGATTGGTTTGGTTGGGTTTTTTAGACAGCCAACCTTTTTTGCTCTATTTTAAAAAGATGCTGAGAAAGCATGTATGCCTTCTGGATTGATATTTTAAATGCCCCTCAGCTTTTACTACTGTGCTGCAGTACACTGTACAGTGCCCTGAAACTATCCTCTCACAAGTTTGTGCAACGAATTATCTGTATTTATTCGACTAGCAAAGAAAATAGATACAGATTAAAATTTACTCTGAAATTTGTGGGGTGAAGATTAATAACAGCATGTCTCATTTGTATAGTGCTTTTCATCTTGAAGGTTTCTTACCCAGACTTCTACCTGGGCAACTGCGCTTTACCATCAAAGTCTTACATTTCAGACTCCTTATTGTAAGATTTAATGAATGTTTCACAGGTAGGGCAGGAAGTAAAAACAGAAGTATCCTCAGTAGTCAGAAAAGGGCAGATTCTGATTTTTTCAGGTATTTTTGATTTCTGTGGATGTTGTTTAGATAAGAATCAAATGCAAATTGCCGTCTAAATCACAATGGTTTCAGCTGAAATTTGGCCAGTGGGGTAAGTATACTGTTTTTACAGAAAGTGTGTCCTTAATGACATCTGTAACTGCTATGAATTTGCAAATATTTTGCGGTTTCTGATGCCTCGTCAGAGAGAATTTGTATCTTTGGATCCCAAAGATGTGAATGTAAACCTAAACAGAAGGATGCCCTTTATTAGGAATGATTCTTAACAAAGCATCCTCTCTGAAGGTCACTTGTCCACTTTCTCCTTCTGCCTCGACCTTCTTAGCTGGTAGGAGGAATATGGCACCGTTTTTAATTTGTTAGAATCCCATGTTACCAGAGGTAACATTTTTTTCATACATTTATGTTGTTGGTTTTAGTCAGGGAAAACTGTTGAGGAGTTTGTCTTGGATTAAATGGACATGGTTTTATTCTGTCTGCTTCAGGACTAATTTATGCTGCACATTTTAAGGTAGATGAGTAACATTTGTGTAAATTTTTTATTGTTTATGTAGATAAAGGACCTTAAACAAGAAAATGATCACCTTAATCAAGTGGTCTTATCCCTGAGACAAAGATCTCAAGTGAGCAGTGAGGCAAGAGTAAAAGATATTGAAAAAGAGAACAAGATCCTTCATGAAACGGTTACAGAGACTAGTAGCAAACTGAGCAAGCTGGAATTTGAGAAGAAACAATTGCAGAAGGATTTTGACCAGGGAGAGAGAGAATGAACAGCTCACAAAGAAGGCAGCAGCGATGAAAATAGTGACAGAAAAAGTTGAAGTTCTTGAGCAGGAGAATGGGGATCTGGAAGTGGAAAATAGGAAGCTAAGAAAATCCCTGGATACATTGCAGAATATTTCCATACGGCTAGGGGACCTGGAAAGGGACAACAAGCAATTGGATGAAGAAAATCTGGAGCTTAGGAGAGTGGTGGAGACTATGAGATTTACCAGTACAAAAATGGCACAAATAGAAGCAGAAAATAAAGACTTGGAGAGGGAGAAAGAGGACTTAAGGAAGAATGTGGAAATGTTAAAAGCAATGAGCAAGAAATCAGAGCGGCTGGAGTTAAGCTACCAGAGCATCAACTCTGAAAACCAGAGACTTCAGCAAATCGTAGAGAACAGCAGCAAAAAGATCCAGGAGCTAGAAAAAGAAATACAGGGAATGGAGAGTGAAAATCAGGTCCTCCAGAGAAATCTTGAGGAACTAAAGATTTCTGCCAAACGGCTAGAGAGATTGGAAAAGGAGAACAAAGCCCTAGAACAAGAAATGTCTCAGCTTGAGAAAGACAAAAAAATGCTGGAGAAGGAAACAAAACGGCTTTGGCAGCAAGTGGAGCTGAAAGATGCTATTTTGGATGATAGTACAGTAAAGCTGGCAGTTGCTGAGAAAGAAAACAAGACACTAGAAAAGGAAATTGCTCGATTCAGAGATTCATCTAATAAGCTGAAAGAATTTGAAAAGGACAATAAAGATCTCATAAAGCAAGTTACAATTGATAAAAGAACACTAGCTACGTTGAGAGAGGTAAGCAAAATAATAGTACTGCTTTCAACATGATACTATTTTTTGTTTTGGCTCTGTGAAGTGCTGAAGGGAGACAGCTGTCCCATGACTATGTAATACATGAGCTAGGAGATCTTCACAGCCTTAACAGCCATCACAGGATAGTGTTGCTCTGGAAAGTGGAACCTGCCAAAAAACTGCATTGTACCACTTTGTGTCCACAAACACAATGTCTCCAAATGACATCTCTTTTCATGCAGCGTAGGGTTTTAACACAGCTGCCATGTGGTAGCTGTAAACCAAAGACTTGATACTTTCTCTAACCCTGTGGCCAGAAAATTGTTTGCTAATATGGGAGCTCCAGCAGGGGAGATATAGTCTAACTTCTAGGCTTAAGAGTCATTGCTGAGGACACGTTGACGTCCCTGTTCTAAAACAGACTTAGCTAAGACAGGAGCCATCCCAGTTGACCAACCTCACCCTTTCAAAAATAGCTGCACCGAGTTTTTGCTTTATAACTACCCACAGGGTCTTTTCCCAAAAGCTTCCATGCAGAGTGAGAGCCTGCTAAGCAGCCCTCTTCAGTAGCAGCGATCTTTTCCAGCACCCCTCTCCACTGCAGAATGTGGTAATCGTGCTTTTCCTAGTAGTCATCTTTTAAAAATACACAGTTAGCATTAGGACATTGGCAAACTAATGATGTGTGTGCCAGAACCTGATACTCTTGTAAGTGGCCTATGAGCAGATCCAGGTTATTGCAGCTCACTCTTGTTGCCTGCCCCAGCTGCTGTTGTCCTGGCGGAAACCAGGTTTCCTGTGGAAGCATTCAAAGGAAAACGGCCAATGCTGCAGTAGCTCAGTGAAGTAAATAAGCTTAGCAGGACTAATGCAATGACCAATTACTTGAAGGTTTAGTTTTATTTTAGTTTTTGAAGCATTAGTGTAATTTTGAGGAGGAAAAAAAGTTCATCAGCAACATTTTATATAGTCCCAAGTTTGTGTTTCTATCCAACTTTCCTTAAAAATAAGTAAAATAATAGCATTGCTGAGAAGGGTCCTTTGTAATCTTTCCCTTCTCAGATTTCTGCAGATTTCCAGTGGTACAGACCCATACAGAAGTGTACCTTCTTTTCCTTAGTTACTTTCTGTGGGTTCTGCAGAAGGAGTTCATGGATGTTGAAGGGACCTGCTCACAGACCACGGACTGGCACCGACCTTAGCCTTACCTTTTTTCCCTTGCCATATGAATAAATATGTGGCTAAATTTGTGATATCAGAGGACTATTGAATACCTACAGTTTGTGTCTAACAAAGTATTTTAAAATAATTATTCTTGCTTCTGTTTGATATCCAGGATAGTTTTTTTTCTTTCTTGAAATGCTTCAGTAACTTTTTTTTGTTCTTTCCTCATGCCTTGTTTAAGAAAACTTCTGAGCAGAAACATGAATGTAGTTCTGTATGGTAATTTGCACTTCAGAGAATTTTGAATTATAAGAGTCTTTGAACCTGGCTATGCACCAAAAATGATTTTTCCTTTTTTAAATATGCAGGCTGGTATTATGTATTCTCAGGCCATTTCCACATAGACCACTTTACTGGCATAACAACAAAGCATTGTGCCAGTATACCTTCTGGTACAGCTCCATCAAATCTCCTCCTCCTATGACTGACTTGTCTGGTGCTGCTTAAGTTTCTCCCAAAGAAACCTAAATGAAACCAGAATGGTCCAGTAGGTACCAGAATAAGTGACCAAGCTTTGTAGTCTCCAGAGCTGTCCTGTCTCTTACACGACAATGTAGTTATGTTTTTTTATTTTTGGCAGTAATTTGTTATATGTCAGAAACTCAGAATAGTGAAAATACGCTGTTACCAAATCCCTTGGTAATAGCATCTTAACCATATTATCTCAGGAAACTTTCATACCAAAATCCTTTGGCTGGGCTTTACAGCAGGGCTTTTTGTCCCAGCTGAGAGGTGGGAACTCCCTCTGCTGGTGTCCCCTGACCTGTGCACATCCCTTCTGTGGTACACGGGCAGGGTGTCTCCTGGCCTGCACACATTCCCTCTTTTGGCAGGAGGGCAGGGTGCCAGTGTCGGCAGAAGTAATTCAGTGCAGTGAGCGAGACAAAGGCCAGAAGAAGCATTCTTCAGATTTATTCCAAATAAACCCTAAATAAAAGCAATCAGTTTAATTCTGCACTCAGCTGTCACTGCTGAGGAATTTTAGCTGACCTTCTTGGAACTAGGATTTTATCCAATGACTTTTTCAGTACTTTAAAAAAAAAAAAAAAAAAACAAAAAAAAAAAACAACTATAGTGCTGGATAATTATCCACCACCCTTTGCACAGTAACTCATCGTGTTACTGCTGTTACAGGATTTGGTCCTGGAAAAGCTGAAGAGTCAACAGTTGTCTAGTGAGCTGGACAAACTGAGCCACGAACTGGAGAAAATCGGATTGAACAAAGAGCTGCTGCTACAGGATGACAATGGCAATGACGACACGTAAGGAAACTGAGCTCTCTCAGTCATTCTTTTGACTTTGCAGGCTTTTCCTCAGCCTAACTCAAGCCCTTTGCCTTTCTTTTTGGTTCTCATCTGTCTCACTCCAACTACCTCTACCAATCCTGGACATAAAGCTTATTTTTCTGTAGCAAGCTGGGAAGTATACTGCAAGTTTTGCAAAACATTTTCTTGGGTGGAAGGAAGAAATGCCATTTTCTCCTTCCATGCTAGCCAGTGTTACTACAGCCCCCCTCTACTCCCCAGTAGAGTAGCTGGGTAGCTATTTCAGTGTGTATTTCTCATATTGTCTTTACAAGTAAGAATAGTGTCTATTAAATAGTGTCTGTTATTACTCCATGTCGTTGGTGATCCAGCCACTTGTTACTGTAAACATAGATGTTGCCTCAGAAATTCCTGATTGCAAGGAATTTCTTTGCAAGTCTATAGTAATGAACAAAGAAACCCCAACAACCCATGTGTATACAGGCCACTTGGTAAGACCTAATTAGAGAAACATACCCATCTTGTAGAAGTCTTTAGAATCTATTGTGGGTTTTTCTCCTTGGCAAGAATGTACAAAAGTGCCATGAGAAGAAATTGCTGTTGTGCAATTAGGGGAAAAAGATTAAAAGCTTACTCACTTTTAAGTTACGTAGCTCTCGGATATTTCTGTAGAGCCATGCTGGTGTTAGGTCTATTAAAATTGACTGGATTTTCCAAAAGCAGGCTCCCCAGCTATAATACATCAGTAGCTATCTGTGGCAACAGAGGAAATAATTTTCCTGAAGCAGCAAACTCATATAATGTAATGTGGTGAGATTTGGAATGGGTGAAGGTGAAGTCTCCTACATAGATGGTGGCTCATATCCTAGTGGCAGACATTGGAAAGCTATTTTCATGTCTTTCAGGAAATACAAGATTCTGGAGAGCAAAACTGAATCAGCACTAAAAACAACACTAGCTGTGAAAGAGGAAAAGATTGCAATGCTGGAAGCTCAAGTGAAAGACTCCCTGAACTTGAACCAGCAGTTACAGAATGATCTAAATATGGTAAGAGGTTAACTGAATTTTAATGGTTCACAATGTGTTTTGCACATTCTTTTTTTTTTTTTTTGCTTTTTTTTAAACTCGGCAAGAACAAGTTATCTCTACTTCCCCCTCCCCCCCACACCCATACACCCACTCCCCAAAACCCTTTTTGACTGGACTGCTTTCTCTTGTCCCTTTCTATATAATGGCACCAATTTCAGCAAAATTGTTGGGCTGGGGGCACAGCAGGAGTTTTTTGTTGTTGGTGGTTTGGGGGTTTTTTGTTTTTTGTTTTTTACATAACCACTATTTTCAGACCTCTGTTTTCCCATGTTTTTTCATTGCCACGGTGTTGTTTTTCTGCTTTGTTTAATGAGCATAGGCTGAGGAAGACTACAGTTGAAGCATCTGACCTAAGAACAGGCTGTTTGTTAGGTGACAGTGAGCTTGAGTCAAAGGGCACCTGACTGGAGGCCAAGAGACGTGGATTCCTCCACCTGTCTGTGTCTCAGCTTCCCCATCTGGGAAGTCAGGGTGATGGTTCCTGAATCCCTTAAAGTCCCTACAGTGCAAGAGAGGAACTGCACATCCATCACTATTAACATAAAATCCCACTGTTAAATCAGTATTGAAGGTTGTTGCTTGTTGGCTTTGCAGGTAAAGAAGGAATTTGATGCACTTAAGCAGACTCAACAGGATGGGCAGTATACTCAGAAGTCACAGAGGTATTCAGCAGAGAAACTCATTCCCAACCACCAAATGAGTGAGAAATTGGAAACAGGACACCGAGAAGCTACCATGGAGCTGCTGAAACTGAAGGACAGGGCAATTGAACTGGAAAGGAATGTAAGCCTTCTCCTGTTTCCTGTTATCTCTGAATTCCCTTGCGATCATGAGTGGGTTGTTAGGAAGTGGATTTTTGAGCTTATAGAAATCTGGTGGGTTTTCTGGAGCACATAAGTCAACCAGATTCCTCTGGTATCTCTTAGGACTGCATGGGACTTCAATGGTATATATGTCTTGTATAACATCACTGCAGGGAATAATCCTGTGTATAACATCTGCCCTACCTTCATTTGATGCTGGGAAGAGTTTGCTTTTGCACTTTTATTGCAGAATGATCATCACTAATTAGTTCTGACCTTTGATAGGACTCCAGATGATCAGGACAGCTGTTTCATTTCTTCTTATCACCCCTTCAATGCCATCTCTCTTTCAGAATGCAGCCCTGCATACTGAGAAGCAGCTGCTTAAAGAACAGCTGAAGCATTTGGAAACACAGAACGTCTCCTTCAACAATCAGATCCTGACACTACAGAAGCAAAATGTCTTCCTTCAGGAGCATAACACTTCCCTACAGACACAGACAGCCAAACTCCAGGTCAGGACAGTCTTGCAGCTCCAGAAGGCTGGATTTGATTATAGTAGTGTGGAGAAGATGATAGCTAATAAGAAAACGTTTGTATTGGTAGGCCAATGTTGGCCCATAAGGTGGAGCTTATTTTGAGGTCTGAATTTCACCAAGCTAGGAGGGATATTGGCTCTGTAGCTAATGTCTGGTAGCTGTCTTCATTAAGAGGATAGTTATTCAGAGAGAAATTAGTAAAACCGATACAGGAAAATCCAAATGTGTTATTCCAGAAGCTGCAGTTCTGGAATAAAAGCTCTTTGCTCTTTTTTCTGTTAATGCCATGCCTGTGAAAGAGCTTGGAAGAAATGGGAAGAGGACACAAGTCGGCTCCCAGGAGGCATTGTAGCAATGGGTTCCAATCACAATTTTCATACTTTCAGGCAAAATGTCAAAGTTGCCAGTGAAAAACAGATACTCTTAAATGTTACTTTGATTTTTAAAAAATAAACTTCGCTTGAGAAAGAGAATAGTTTTAAAGGGCAACATTGGATTAGCTCTAATTTTTTTGGTAGGAATTTTGTTTTCAAGCTTTTCCTCACATGTTCACAATTTTTTTTTTGTTCCCTTTGCTTATTTCTCACCTGCATTTGAAGTATATAAGCAACATAAAATCAATGCGCTGCCTGTCTACTGAAATCAGACTTGTTAGGAGTGCTGCCCCCACACACAGTGGTGCAGTTATTACTTGTATGTAAACATGGGGTAACTTTGGCTTTGTACATGATTGTCAGAGATGCAGTTGAGTTTGCGAATGTTCCAGCTCATCTTGGTCTTCAGGCATAAGAGCTTCTGATAGTAAAACAGTGTTTCAGTTCAGAGGTTATCCTGATACTTTTCAGACCAATGATAGTGTGGTTTTATGTGGTGCATACTACCAGCAATACCAAAATGATGCCAAATTGTCCATAAATGTCTTAAGTCTACAAAGCAATGGATGCACTCTTGATTAACTCTATACAGATATAAGCTGCTACTATGTGTTTGTTGTTTGTTCCAGTAGGTGTAAATAACTAATGCTTGTTTTTTATTTGAGAAACTTTAGGTAGAAAATTCAACCCTCAGCTCCCAGAGTGCTTCTCTGATGGCCCAGAATGCTTTACTGCAAAATCAGCAGACAGCCAAGGAGAATGAGAATGAAAATCTACTGAAACAGAAGGAGCAGCTGAAAGCTGAGTATGAGTCATTGCTTCAGGACCATGAACACCTTGCTTCACTGCATGAACGGCAGTCCACAGAATATGAAATGCTAATAAACCAGCACAGCTGCCTGAAAACATTACACAAAAATCTGGATATGGAGCACAAAGGTCTGGGTGAGAGGTACGCTCGCTCTTCAGGGGTGTAGTATAGTCGGAGTGTGTCCATTTAGCCTTAAATGTTGGTCTCCACTTACAATTGGAAACTACTGAGTAAGTTTTCCCCCTGAAAAAGCATCTTCTCAATCTTGCTATCATTAGGAGACTAGAAGAAAATATTTGCAAAGTTGTAGATTTGAGACCTCTAAAGGTGGCAGACCACAGATGGCTCTGGTGATATTTAGCAAATACGGGCTTGGGTCTTGGGGATGCTCTGTCAGAAGTAGCTTAAACAGCTTTAGTACACTTAAGGATCTGCACTATAGTAACATGCAGCCTTAAAAAGATTTCCCCAGTTCTACTGTGTATCTCTTCTAGTCATATGGTAAGGTCTGCAAGTCACCTAGGTAATTACCTAGGTGTGACTAGTATGTATCTTGAAAAATTGAAATAATTGAAGATTGTGTGTGGCATCAACCTCATGACAAAGGAGGCTCTCTGAAGGAAGCCATAGTGAGCCAGCTCTGAAGACAGTGTTGTATTATTTATTTTCTTCTGGTTCTCACAGTCTCTAAGGCTTTTGCTTCAGGCCTTTCAATTGCATTATGAAATCAGTCTTCTGTTTATTGTTTAGTCTCTAGTCACTGTCATTTTCTAACAATTGTGTGTGGATCGAACACTATATATGATGTACTACTATATAAATGCCACTCTGCCAACCCCTCAAAACTTTTCTTGTGCAATTCAGTGATTTTCTTCAGAACGTCTGTATTTAGGTTCAGTTGCTGTGCAAGACTATGAGCTGGGTTTAGAGCGACTCAACAGTGATCCAAAGAGGGTGGACTACAAACCGGTGCTACACTTTTCTTTCCCAAAGACTAAGGAGCTGGCAGTGTGCAGTAGACTTTGACAAAATACAGAGGTAAACCTGTTGTGATTAAAATACCCTCCAGGGCTGTGTGACAGGACAGCTGCTTGGCTGTCAACTAAATGAGCTGTAAGTGATTACACAGCCACTGTTCCTGCTTACCAAGTCTCTCTCAGACTGATTAATGATTCTCATCGATTCGGGCTTTGCTTGAGATTATCCCACTGCAGTGTGTTGAGGCAGTTTGCTGGGTTCTTTCTTTACCAATTACTTAACAGTTCTAGCCAAAGGAAAAAGTGGTTTTCTAAAAATGTTATCGCCAGTGAGAAGTGCTCAGATCACCATTGTAAACATTAGCAATTTGGACTGTCACCGAAAGGGGGCTACCAGTCAGAGATGTTGCAGGGAGCAGATGGTAGCCTTTTCTATACTCAAAGGATGTTGATTTTGGCAATTTGAAGAGTGCAGTGTCGTCCTCAACTGGTCAGTCTCAAAAGACACTTTATCAAGGTGATTGTCCAAGGACAGCCCGTGTCTCCATTTGGCTGTCAGAAAAAAGAGAAAGTCAGAAAAACAGCTGTAAGAACGGTTTTCTTCTGCCACTCTGAGGCATTTAACTGCTAAGATGAAATATCTCACTTTCAACTTCAGGTAGAATGCACCACCTGCTAAATTATCCCAGAGCAGCTCAATGCAGCTAAGAAGTTTGCTTGTGCATTGTCCAAGAGACAGGTTTTGCTTGTCCCAACTCCAAGGTAATTGGTTTTTTCTCAGTTGGTGACAGCATTGTAGTCATAGTTCTGGTGCTTAAGGCAGGACTGCACTCCTGCACAAACCAAGGACTGTAGCTTGTCTAAGAAAATCTGCAGCAACTTTAGCTAGCTTTTGGACTCCTAACACCGTGTACAGCCAAGCTCCCCAAGGTTTTCGTAGTTCACTCTAATGCATTCTAACCACAGAATATTTTCTGCACCTGAGCAAACTTCATTAAACCTCCCACAGCTCTATCTGCACAGTATTAGCTCTGCAGTGGGGATTTAATAATGGGTTGTCTGTAACTGCAGTGAAATGGCCTGTCATAGCCCAGCAAACCACAGACATGTGGGTTTGACTTAGCAAGAAAAGGAGAGTTAGTATGTTAGGATCGTTTACCATTAATAGCAATTTCTTGACTTTGTGGTATTTGGCTGACCGTCTCAGTAAGCACAGAAAGGCTGGACTCTCTTGCTGCATTTTTTAAATTGCTTTACATATTGCACATTACTAAGGGGAGGAAATAATTTACCAGCTACAATTGATTAGCAGGTCCTTGAGCATTTCTTTGTGGCTTACTTTGGAGAAGTCTAATCCTTCAGAGACACTGGAAAAAACTCATCTTGCTGGAAAAACAGAACCCCTGCTGTGGAGGGTTACATATTGCAGAGACTTATATTATTATGTTACCAATGCTAGCTGGTAATTATTTATCTGGGTTCCTTTTTCCACATGCTTTTTATCATAGCTGAGAATTTTTAAAGTTCTCTCGGTCACAAATACCTACCCACAGTATTTCTCCTAACAAAGCAGCAGAAAGCGTGAAAGCCAAAAGGGGTAAAGAGGAATATGATTGTTCAATCCCAGGAAAGGATAGTGTCAGAGCCAAAATGGATTTTATTTGCATGCATAAAAAAATCTTCTTAAAAACCCCTCTGTCCAAGTGCCTGATGTTTAAAGAAGTGGAGTGAATGTGAGTGTTGAATAGCCTAAAGGATGGGTAACCTTGCTCCCGGTGGTAGAGCTTGTCAGGTTGGACAAATACTGCTCCAATGGTAGACTCCATGCTAAATCCGGACTACAAGAAAACTTTGCCTAGGGATTTCATTAGGGCTCCAGAGATGCACAGTCACTTGCATTTTTGCAAACAGTCTCTTCTTTCTTACCTCTCACCTAATATCTAGGGGGGCAGCAGTGGTCTACCTCAGGGGTTCCCATGTTCAAAGGCAGCATGTGGAGCCAGTAAAACTGGACCAGTACACTGCTTCCCTCTAAGTAGCCCTCTTTTAAAAAATAGAGGACTTGGGGGGAAAAAATGAACAGAATAGCCCTATCATACAGAAATGGCAGAAGAATTCACAATGCAGTTTCTGCAGAGGCAGCTGCGGTAATCTCTGCCAAGGGACTGACTGTGGAGTTTGTCTTCTCAGACTCTGGATTGGCACACAGTCTGTCTTAAATCCTTCTTGGAGCTGGATGTGAAACCTTCCTCTGCTTTCAGGTTCTTCCATTTGTTATACGGACATTGAATTTGTCCTGGGGCCGAATGGAGGAAGAAAACAAATAAATAAGGTTAATTAAACTCCACTGCTGTTACTGGGAATGAATAGCAAAAAGCAGCTTTTGTCTGGGAGACAGGTACTTTTCTGTGTGGCCCTTCAATGGACTGGAATTTGGTACAGGCTGTAATTTGACCCTGGGATGAACGGAGCGGTAGCCTAAAAGAAAAACAAGTTGGCAGGAGTCAGTGTATTGGGTGCTGTCTGCTGCTTTCGTTTTTATTTTGAAGTTTTCATGACTGCAGAGTAACTGTGCTCTGCATTCATCTCTGCTGGGATGAGAGTCGCAGAGAGATGATACTTGGTCTTGCCAGCTTTTTCAAGCAATGCTGTATCTTCCACCTCGTTGCTGTTTTACAATTGCTTAGAGGGATGTTTCTCCATGACTGGCACAGGTGTATCTGCCCAGGGATATTTCAGGGCAATATCCTTTTGTCACAGTCCCAGAAAAATGTGCTGATAACTTTTGACATTGACCACACCAGTGGTGTCTGCTGGTGTGTGTGTGTATGGGCACAGACCCTGACAGAGGCCACCAGAGGAAATAAAATCTTCTCAGACCAGCTTGCTCTTTTGCAAAGTGGTCTCAAACCACCTCATTCTTTGCAGTGTTTTCCAAACGCAGGCGGTGTAGCAGCTCAGGGAGGCTGAGAGCCTGCCTAATCGATACATGTGCCAAGTTATCAGGGGGGTTGTTCCACACCTCTGTTACTTTAGCATTCCAGAGATCAAAATTAAAGACATAGTTGATGGCATTTGCCCTCTGTCTGTGCCTATCTCCCTGCCCTGAACAATATATGCACAAAAACCTGGAAGCCTGGATGTGAACACCAATGTTGCTTTTGGGTTTCTCAGTAGCAAACAACTAGAGCTGCTCAAGCAGGTGGGTCAGCCCCTGCTTAAAGGTGTTTTGCTGTCACCTCACTGATACTCATCATCTGTCTGGAATATGCAGGAGTTTATTACCTATGCAGGATGCTATTACCTATGCATATAACCTAATATGCATTAGGTTGTACCTAATAAACTGTTGCTCATTCCACTGCTTTCTTGTTGCTTTTTGGCTGCTGCTTTCTGCTTTTTAGTCAGGTTTTTGAAACCTGCCACAGACAATGACTTGTGAATGGGATTCCAGTTTAATGGTGCAGTCTCCACTCACCCTGGAGACTCGCATACTTCTTACCAAATGATCAGTATTTGGAATTGAAATTAGGTTCTGGCAATTGCATTCCAGTTCGCATAAAAAATGGATTGGGTTGTTTTTTTTCCTAAAAGCCTCCCTGCTGACTTCTAGACTAAGCTGAAATTCTGTGCATAGTGTGGAATTCTTCAGCCTTGGTAGATGTTTAACCACACAAATGTATATGAAACTAAGCAGGCAGGAAAAGAAATTCTGTCTGGTCATCATGGTATTACCTATTAAGAATCTTAAACTAGAGGAATAAAAATGTTTACATGAAAGTTGAGAGTATGCTGCTCCTCTTTTTACAGATACAACAGTTTAATGAAACACAAGGCAGAATTGGAAGAGTTGGAAATAGTTTTAAAAACTGAGAGAGAGGTTCTGCAACAAGAGAGGAGATCAAATGCAATAACCACTGGGGAAAATCAGAAGCTGAGGGAGGAACTGGACAGGTACGGTTCCCTTGCTAAATTCTTGTATATAGCTCTAAAAAGTCAATTATGCAGAACATATGGTTGTTTTGCTCTGCTGTGTTAACCACAGCATACTTTCATTAATGTGTCTTAATTTTTTCTCAGTTTCTGTCTTACTAAGTTTATAATTTTGTTTAACTCATTTAAGATTATCAGCTTCATGGATACTGTCAACAGATACCATTATTTGGTCCCTCAGACATGGTTTGATCCTGGGATGTTTGCTCACTCAAAATAAGCTTCCACGTGTGGTTTAGTTCACAAGTGTTTCTGTAATGAGTTGTTTCCAAGTGCTTGTCTTGAAGTAGAAATACAAATACCTAAACCCCCCATTAATATCTAGAGTTGTGTGAAATGGTTCTTAACCCTGGTTTTTTTTCCCTTAAGGAGAACAGTGTTATGTTTTTTCCACAATATGGTTTAGCTCTAAGTTACCATTGCTGTTTATTTTCTGCTGCCCAGAGAAAGCTGCCATTTATTAATACTCCAAAGAAACTTGATTCTTGGTATTAGAAGTGGGCTTAGTGATTCATATGATCACTGGGTAACTGTTAAGGCATGTCAAAACCCCTTTCATGAGCTAGCATCCAAACTTTACATAACGCAGCAGTAAAATGTGCCCTCCCCCCCCCGACCTGTATCCCTACTGGGACTCTCTCCGTTATAACCAGTTCAGTGCCACTGTTCATACTACAAAGGTGTTTTGAGAAATAGTTTGGTACAAATAAGGGGCCAAAGTCAGGTCAAGATAAAGCAGTGTCAGATTGAATCCTATTTAAAAATTACACGCTGACTTCAGTCACGCAAGTTTTGTGTGCTCTCCTGATTGTAATGTACTTTAGAATACTGCAGAGCTCAAGCACCTCAAGCTTGCTGTTTTCAACTCCATTTCTCTAGGGACAAAGATATTGCAAAACGTTGATTGCAGTACCGGCAGAGAGCAAGGCTTAGCTGATCTGTCAGCAGATGCAGAACTTAATCTTTTTTATTTATCTATTTATTTAATTTTATGTCTTCATGATGTGTAGACATTTTTAGGTTTACCAAAAGCTGTAAAAGAATGCTACAGTATCATCTTACAACATGAGTGTCTCATAGTTCAGGACACTTTAATGCTCATATGTATCAGGAAAAAAATTCTGAGTGTTCTTTATTTGTGCCAAATAGAGCTGCCTTTATATCCAAATGCTCTTAAATACATTGTGCCTCAGAAATTTGTGGTGTTTCTCTTACACGTTGAGGAAATAGCAGTTTTATGTTTCATCTATTTTCCTTTCAGTTCTTCTGTAGATTTGAAATATTTTATAATGCTGTTACTACTTTCTTAATAAAATTTTATTATGTGCTTAAAATAAAAATGTCCTTAGGAGTTAGTCTTTGGAACTTAATATTAGGTTTAGTGACAGCTGCGCGCTGACGGTGTGATCTTGGAATGTGAGGTACTTTCTGTGAAGTGTCCTTCATAAGCCTGCTGGCTTTTTCGTGTTTAGGGTGAACTTCTTGCACAACCAGCTAAAGGCAGAGTATGAAGGGCTGCATTCGCACACTAAAGAGCTGAAAACTTCCTTGAACAACTCTCAGCTGGAGCTGAATCGTTGGCAGGCTCGCTATGATGAGCTGAAAGAGCAGCACCAGTCCATGGATATCTCTCTGACCAAGCTGGATAACCACTGTGAGGTGAGTAGCTATAGGTAGATATGCTGCTGGGTTCCTGTTAGAGTGCTAACATTCATTGCATGGAGTCTTTGGCACACTATGTGTAGAAGGTCAAGCTACGTGGTCATAACACCACCTCCATATACTTTGAAGCTTATAGATTCATATCCCAGGTTGCTATGCTACTGTGTTAGCTTGATTATGGTGCACATCTAGGGAAGCCAGACACAGAGGAGAGATTAATCTATCTTGTTCAATAGCTCCTGTCCCGTCTGAAGGGAAATCTGGAAGAAGAAAACCATCATCTTCTGAGTCAGATTCAGATGTTGACCCAGCAGAATCAGATGTTACTGGAGCAGAACATGGAGAACAAGGAGCAGTATCATGAAGAACAGAAACAGTACATGTAAGAAACTAGAGATTTGAATTGTGAAACCTAAAAAAGTCACCTAGATAATCACAGAATGCAAATGATCTATCAGGACTAGAGGGAGACAGGTAGGGGAATGATAGGTCTACTTGGTATCTGGCTAGCAAAGGGGATGTTTTTGAGGAGATATGTGTAATGGGGAGAAGCTACAAATTTTCTTTGCGTTGCCTTACCGCAAAGGACTGTTCAGGACATCTGGACAAGCACATCTTTATTCAAATAATATACCTGAACTCATGTGGAAAACTTAGTTATAAAAGATGGAATGCTAAACCCAGTGGTACTTCTCAAAGGTTTCTGAAGAGCTTGGAAAACAGCCAAGTTGCAACAAAATCTTAGTCTTATGAGAGTCATTTTATATTTAGATTCCTGAAGAATAGCAAATATTCATGCTCCTCTAGTTTTTTGTCATTTGCATTATAAGAAATATTTCCTTTGTTTTTAATGTTGCAAGTGCCAACATGCATTGCTGTATCCCCCATGCACAGGGTGGCATGCTTAAGTGAGATACCCTGTTTAAACATATTGTACATTTACAAAGAATTCTGGTCTCACTGCAGTAAATCTCTTATAGGTAAGAAAGACGGAAGAAACTTGGTCTTGATCCCAAGAATTTTAGTCTAAGCACCTCAGAATGATGTGGGAGTTAGTAAATGAGTTTTACTTCAGTACTGGATTATATGGTTGAAATGTTAGAAATTGTTTGCTGAAATTGGCTGAATACAGTTCAGACGTACTCTAAGCATATTTATCCAGGTGTCTGACAGTTTTGCAATGGAGGTACAGGAGAATCTGCTACTTGAATGAAAAAAATTTGCTAAAATATGCTGTGCGGGTTAATAAAATAAAATAATGAGTAAAAAAAATAGCAAGATTACATGGCACTGCCGAAAGTGCTTTGACAGTGCTTGCAGGAGACCAAAGTAGTCTTAAAAAGATTAAACGTTATTTATTTATCTAGTTAAGACAGCGTAAGCAGAACAGGAATAAAATACGCAGTTATCATGTAGACAAGAAGTTCAAACTACATAAGGATCTTAACCCGTGAGTAATCGTCAGTGATCTGTGAATAAGACTGAACAATCAGCAAATGAATTTTCAAAAACCAAAATAAGATTAATCTTAACATCCACCAAACAAACTCTGCCTGAGTCATTAGTGAGTAATCTAGCACCAATCTACTGTTGTTCTTTCACCTTTCATGCTTATTAGACAAAAATCACCCATCAGCAAGTTTGGCAGGCTTTTGCATTTGCCCTCTCTAAACAGACAGTGAATGAGCTCAGTAGGACTCTGAAGGTTATGTTGATAGGAAGGTATTTCAGGCTCTTTCCTCTCTTGGTGGCTTTGGGGCTTCAATGATTTGATTATGCTTGGTTTCATACCGTTGATTCCGAATGTGCTTTTCCCTCCTCACAGTGATAAATTGAATGCCTTAAGGAGACACAAGGAAAAACTTGAAGAGAAGATAATGGATCAGTACAAATTCTATGATCCTACTCCAAAAAAGTAAGTCCCATATGGGTTCAGTTCTGCTGTTGTTGTACAGATTTGTGAGGGTGAGAAAGGGCTCTCCATAACTGGAGATAACAGAAATTTCATCTGAAATAAGAACAGTGTCATCATCTCCACTTCTCCCTTCGCTCTCACTCTGCAAGCCATTCCCTGGAGCAGCAGATTGTGTTAATACAGGGGACAGTACCTCATATGGGGCCCTCTGTTTTCATACTGGAATCTGAAACAGTATTAACTGGAAAAAAGCCACGTTGCCCCTAGCAGAGGTGAGGGACCCCCAGTATGGTGACTAAACAGCAGTAGGAACTTCCAGAGCTGCCCTTTCAAATGGGATAAGCTGTCTTTTTTTTTTTTTTTTTTAAATCAAATTAACAACAAAGAGCCAAGCTAATTCCACCACACATAGTTCTGACTGTTAGCTTTAGCAAAGAGAGGGATTAATCTTCAAAGCAGTTTTTGCTGCTTTCCTTTTCGGTCTGTTCCTGTAGTAGAGCTTTTCACACTGTTAAAATGTCTTATGTGGGTCCATATGTGTAGTTCCGATTTCTAGCAGAGGGAACAGTTGTCTTTCTTGCATATTTCTCATGCTGAAGAAATATTTCTGTAAAATAATTTGTACTTTGGGAGAAATGGATCTCAAGCTCTGTGAAATTCATGCTGCATCTTTCCAACTCATGACAGTAAACAAATAAGAATGTAGGATGGCTTGATGGCTTTACCACAGCTGTAAACTTTGTGGAGTGTTGCTTGGAGTGTTTTATGAATCCCATTCACAAAACCTGCTTTATCAGGAAAAACCACTGGATTGGAGCCAGAGCCTTGGTCAAACTAATCAAGCCAAAGAAGGAGACTACAAGGGAGCGGTTGAAACCAGCAGCAGAAAGCCCTCCACGGCATTCTGAATCCCCAGAGATGGTAAACGCTCCACCTGCCTCCCAAAAACTGAAGTATCAACAAGACACTCAGGATAATGCCTTTCAAGGGTTAAACTCTACCGAAGAGAGAGCAAGCCCTGGGGGTTCTTCAAACAAAGGTAAGGAGTGCCCAGCCTAAATTCATGAGCTGAACAGTATTTTTTGAAAACATTTTAAAAAGATTTAATATATACGATACCTTAATACTCCGTCACATTATGTTTTACATCCCTTTTTTAGTAAACGCTAAAAGCTTTAGTAAGCAAAAAACCCCTAAACTAAAAAGCTGAGTAAAATAAAAGGTTTGGGGGGGAG
>NW_009258688.1:1394820-1444324 GCF_000687185.1 Egretta garzetta
GGCTGTTTTGGTTTGGTTTTAGTTTGGTTTGTTCCTTTTATCTACTTCTTATCCCTTCAGCTTTTGTTGGTTCTTGGTTTGCCTGAATGTAATGCATGTTACTGAATAAGCTGGTGGAAATGCTTCATTTACTGGGGTTTTGCAACAAAGCAGTTTAAAGTTGGACCATACAAAATTATAGTTCATTAGCAACTATTCTTCAAATAGTAATAGCTGGTCTTACAGCCACAGCCAGGAGATGGCGCACATGCAAAAGAAATAACATAAAAATGTTCATTTATTGTAATTAATTTTGGAAGATGATACAGTGTTTTGACTTCTAATCAAACTAAATTTCTTAATGTAAAATGATGAAATGATTTTTTTAAAACTCTAAGGCGAATGTAAGGAAGATGGAATGATTTCTTTGTTTAGTTCATACAGTAAATCAGGTGCTCCTAATTATGGGAAATTTAAAAGAAAGCTCCTCAAAATAAATACTCTGTGATCTTTTTAAAAGGTAATATATATCCCAAGGTTTGCTTATTCCATTGAGATCACTTCTGTTAGCTTCTGTATATAGATTGTTGTCCTCCAGGAACACTTTTCAAGAAGTAGTTTTGAAATTAATCCTTAAATAATAATTCCTGTCTTCCCACTGGGGAGTTTGGGAAACAGAAGGGGAGCAGGGAGGATAGAACTGTTATAATCTACTGCAAGTGTCTATCTGGCTAAAGTTTTTGTTTTGATTGGATTTTATATTTCCCTTTCTCCATTCTAATTCTTTGAGGTTGTTGATTCACTTAAAATAAAAATGCATGTCTCAGATAATCCATGTGATTCCAGGATGTTAAGTGTTTAACAAGTATCCAAAGTTCAACTTGGGAATTTGGGCTTGGGTTTCCACAGAACAAGGCCCTCATGGAGTCCCAGAGATAACATAAGTCTCTGGGGCTTCCTTCTGTTTGACATTATGTGAAGCATGCCTATGTTGAGACAATGAGCATCAGTATTAAAGCCTAGAAGACATCTAGGAAATTCGAGTATATTATCACAAAGTAACACGCACACCTATTTGATTCTAGTTTATTAAGTAAAAACATTTTGGGTGATCTAACAGTAATTTCTTAATGGACTTGTTTATATTTTATGTATATTCGTTAATCCATCTGTCAATCTGAGTCAGATTAACTATGATTAACTATGCGTTAATCAGTCCTCCAAATATATGTGTTAGTCTTTGTTTAGCCTTTTTCGTTTTTACTGGTTGTGTAGTCTTTAATCTGTTTTAAGACACTTGAAGCTTTATTTACGAAGGGTTTTTTACTTTTTTTTTCTTCTTCTTTTCGGGATACCTGGGTGGTGATAATTTAGCTGCGCAGCGCAAAAAGATTGCCTTTTTGAGAAGCAAAATCAAGGATAAAGAAAAGTCTCCTAAGTCTCCATCGAATCATCAGTCTTTCTCTAATCGGCTCCGGTTCTGGTCTTCTTCCGACATCCCATCCTCTCCTAATGAACCTCTTTCTTTCCCGGAATTGGGAGATTTCTGACACCTTCTCTTTAACATTTACCTTCATTTATTTCTGACAAATATTTTAAACAAAACAAAAAAATCCCACGTGCCTTAAAAGAACACACACCTTGATAGAAACACTCAGCATGTCTTACAGTACTCTAAATACAAGCACAGATTAGTGAACATGGACTTAAGTTTTCCTGTAGAAGATGAATCAGTTTGCACACTGTGGATCATTTCTTCAATGCAGCACATTTTTAGGGGACCTCATGGCGTACAGTTTGCGTATGTATATTGGCTGTGGTGCATGTTTTAAGTAAGTGAAGTTGCTATGCGCTTCAGTATTTTCTTGCCATCACATACTTGCATCGTGTCCAGTTCAAGTGTTGAATTGATTTGCTGTTGCTATGCTTTCTACAATGTTGTAGTCCTACTAAAATACAAAGCTAATATATAAGCAGTCTCAAATCCTGGAGATTTTTCCAATATTCTGTGCCACTAAATGCTAAAAATGGCAGGTTTTTTTAACATCTTTGTTTGCTTTTAAATAGCCTAGCTTTGAATATGGAGTGGAAGCTACTGGGAAAATTATTCTCTGCAAAGTTTCTTGACGTTTGCATTCAAACCTGCTGTTTAGCAAGGTTTTACACTTCCAGCTATGAAAAAATGCATCTTTAATTGAGCTAAAGTTTCAATTTCTGCTGCTTCAGTTTCGACAGATTTTTATTTTTTTTTTTGGAAGGAGAAAGTAGATTTGTTCTCTTAAGATTGGGACTAACCTTCATCATGGATCCATTGCCCAGAATTCTTATTGCCTGATAGTCATGACCTAGTGGCTTCTGAAATGAATGTGTGAGTCCAGTCCCCACTCTGTGTTAGAGAAACGTATGCACCGCAGACAATGCGCTACGGGGAGCTCAGCAGAGAGGCCAAAAGATCTTGTCTCCCTTCTTGCTCTGAGAAGTGGTTCCTCTGTGGCACGACCAAGGACACTGGCACAGCAGCCTGTTGCTGCCCATTTGGGGATTTGTAGAGAACGTCTCCAGGGCAATTAATAATTCTGGCATTTATGGCAGGTGTTAAGTGCATCTACAAAGGCAATTAGAAATACAGGTTTGCATGGCAAGCTACAGCCAGTAATTGCCCCTACAGGCATGCAATAAACTTCAGTCCTGGGGAAAGGTGCCAGCCATGTTCTATGGACCCCAGGCAAACAGTGGGAGAAAACACTGCTTCTGAAGTCAGCTTCCAGGAGTCACCCAAGATGACAGTAACTCGGCCCATTTCTCTAATACAGCTTTGCTGCTGCTCTGTGCTTTGAACTAACTGTCTGTCCGTTGTCTCTGCGAGTTGTTTATTTTGACCACTGCATTCCACTGTGTTTTCAGCATTTAGTTACTATTAGTTAAGCAAGTACTCCATAGAAATATATAGAAAACTAGAATCTTGCATCTCATTAAGGGTGTTTCCTATAATAAATTCTTTAAATTTTCTCCTATTTTATGTGTGCCTTAAAGCATTACATTCACATTACAAAAAATGAATTAAACCACCTCATCACTAGGAAAGATGTCTTCAGCCTTCTGAATCTAAATAATGTTCTAGCAGGTAGTTTTTGTTGTTACCATGCTAAGATGCCAGGAATTCCGCTTAAAAATCATTGCACCAGAGCATTGTAAAAGCAGCAGAGTTTTAGCCTTGTAGAGACTGAGCTCTTACCACAGCAAAGATCTAAACCTGAAAGCAATTAGCTTAGTGTGCGGCTCGTGCTAGATAATTTCCAAATCAGCATTATTTCTCTTTGAATAAGAGCGTGACTTCTGTCACTATTTCCTTATCCTATTTTATTACCGAAGTAAGTGCTTCTAAAATGTACCTGCAAGGAATAATGTTATGGGAATTTCACACCTCACTTATCTTTTCTGCATTCATGTCTTTGCTCCTTTTCTTCCTCCTTTCATGGTAATTGTTGCATGTATAATATCAACCCTCCCACTGGCACTAAGCAGGCCTTGTCACTCCCACACTTTTCAGAGAGCACACGATTGAAAAACTGGTGGCAGAAATTTCCTATCCAATACCGAACTGTTCATGGAAAAGCTTGCAAAACTTGCGCCTCTGTTGTGCAGTTTATTTGTGCCTGCTTGTCATGTTTGTATGAGCAGATAAATACAAATCTCCTAAGGCAATTTTTCATTGACTCATATTTATTTACCCCTCTCCCCCTCAGTGCTAATGGACCTAAAGCAAAAGAAGAATTCCTATCACGGAGGCAGCAATGATAATGTTGAAATCTCAGCAGACTCTGCAACAAAACACTGCTGTGTGGAGCTGGGTCCCAGGACTTACTCGACCTCAGCTATTCATCTGCACACTTCCACCCCCATCTCCAGGCTCCAGAGCAGACCAAAAGGTGTGCGGTGCGTTTGATACACCAGCTGTTGGTACAAGGCAGGCTACTCTATAGTTCCTGCTTGGGCGAAGCGTGGCTTCTAGTGGCAATCAAGTACAAAACCAGAGCACTAGTATTTTCACTCCTACTTTATCTGCTTAATGGTTTAATTGATCAGATGGAGGGTTTCCTTACCCTTGTAATGTTATCAATTTGACAGACCACATTTGGATGTCAGTTCTCCTGTGGGTCCCTGCCCAGTGGCTCGCAGCTGTGGTTAGAAGATGACTGCTCTTCCAGTGTTGCCTCTCTAAAACCCTCTTTATCACCTCGGTCTTCTACACTGCTAGAATGCATTAGAGACTGACCTGAAGGATTAACCTTCCTGTGTTTAATATTGCCTTTTAAGTTTTGTGTTCTTTTTAGGCTATAATTCAGAAGATAATCTATGTGAACAGTCCCCTGAGGTGGAGTTTGCAAGCACCAGACAGCACGGTAAGCTTGTAGCATGTACGAATGCTCTAAACCTCTACATTAAGACGAGTTAGATTGCATCCACGTGAACTGTCCTGGTGCATTTTCGTTAAATTAACGTGATAGAATGAGATGTAGTAATGAACATCACTTTGGGAATATGGATCTTAGTACTTCTATTTTTCTATTGAGAAGCTTTTAATGGACGTTTTTTCAAAATAGATTTTCAGAAACAATGCAGACATTGCGATGACTTGCCTCACCCCAGCAACAGACCCTTAATGCATGTCCTACAGATTTGTTGCTGATTTCTTCTGGACAATGTTAAATTCCTTCTTTAACGGAGTGAATCAGCTGTAAAAAAATCTTGGGGGGTGCGGGGGGGGGGGTGGATGCACACAACACTGGTGCAGGAGGAGCACTGTTTAGAGATTTGTGGAAGACTCAATTTGCAGGCTGGTTACCAGCTCCTTCCAAAGAAACTGAGAAAGAGAGGGCAACTTACTGTTGAACTTACTCACTGTTTACATTACTTTGTTTATAGTTGTTGTAAAGGCAAAACCCAGAACCTATTTCTTTGTGCAAAAAATAAGTGAGAAAAACAAGATGGATCCTGAACAACTAGACTTGAAAAATGAAAATGGTTCCTACTCTGTCCAGACTTTGGCATCCTGTGTACATTACATTGTTAATGTTTTCAAAGTGACTTAGTTGCACAGGTCCTATTTTCAGAAGGCAGGCTGTAGCCAAGTTTTTTAGAGAATCAGAGGAACTTAAGATCTGTTTGTTCAATGCTTGTTTTGTGTTTTTCAGTGTCCAGGCCAAACAGTTTAGAGAGCAGTAGAAACGCTTCCAGCAGTAGTTCACCTCTCAATTTGAAAGGTAAAGCTTTTACAGCTGAGTTCTGACAAACAGGAAGTGAAATTCCATTAAACTGTTTGCAAAATGCTGTTTTCTTTCCAATTAAATTTGAAGACTGTTGTTTTGAAATTGTAATGATTATGCAATCTGGACATGGCTGTCTTGGGAATCAAAACTGCTGGCAGCAAGTATTTTTCTAAGATTGATTCTAGCCAAGGGGTGGCTTTTAAGGCAGGCAGTCTAGTTTTGCTTCAGTCTGACTGGCATCATATTGTGGGAAGTATCAGGCCACTCTAACACTCCTTTTGCAACAACAGGTCTCTTCTGTTCTTACTCTGTACACAGCTTGTGTACAGGATCAGTGTGCTGTAGACATTTGCTTTTGCTGAAATTGTGCATCTTTGAAGGACGCTGGGAGACCTGGCACTGGAAAAATCCACTTTCTGCTTTTCCACTGGCAGGTTTTGGCTCTCAGATCACACACAGTCAAGACTAGGAGATATTCTAGTGGTACAGAGGTAGTAAAGAGGCCCCCTTACTATCTGTGTTATTCCTATTCTTTGGATAAGTAGTTGTGCTTGTTTAACACAAGGGCTCAAAGTATGTACTGTAAGACATTTACTAGTCCTGATTTTTCAAAGCTCTGACTGCCTTGAGGTCTGTGGGAGAAGAAAGTAAGGTCAGAAATGCCGCCTACTCTGTGTGGAAGTGGCCCTGGATGATGAAGTCCATACCTCAGTGAGAAATCTACTGAAATTAGGGAAGAACAGTGTCTTTAATGATATTTATGCTTCTCCTCAGGTTCCTTAGATCATATCCATGGTAGAACTGAGAGCCTCAGCAGTGAAGATATGGTGCCAAGCAGAGAGGCACCAGCCTTGCTCCGAGACACCTATTCCTTTCACTCTGCTTCTGCCGTCTTAAGCCCCAGCAGCAGGCATGAGTCCTCCTGCCACAGGAATGGTTTGATCTCTTACGATATACCTCAGAAGAGTAATCCGTCCCAGCCTTATGCAGGCAGGCAACGGTCTGCCTCACCTGGCAGTGAGATGGTAACTTTGGAAGAGTTCTTGGAAGAGAGCAACAGGCTGTCCCCACCAAGTGTAAGTAAATAGAGCAAGACAGTCCATCTCAGATGTCAAAAAAACTGTTCAAAGCTGATTCAGGGGGATGAGGGCATAGGGAAACAGGGAAAGACAAGAAGATCGGTGTTCATATATGTGGGATCTTGCAAAATTCATCAAACATTTCCAACAACTAAGGCAAGAGTAACTTTCATACAGCACCCTGCTAATTTATTTTGGTGTATCAGCTATGGCGAGTCAGGCGGATAATTCACTGCCAGTACTATGTATTGGACTGCTGGGGCTGTATAATATCAAACACTTGTGGTCAAGGGTTTGTATTATATTGTCAGTTCCCAGCTGCAGGTATTTTTATTTGTGAACTGGTAAGTTTTCTGTGTAACTTTCAGCTGCTGAATCTGTAAATAGAAACGAAAACTTAACAGTAGTTTTCAACTGAAGTGTAAAATACGCAGTTGTTAAAACCATCTCCTAATCTGAAAATACCATCAGTGCATTTGAGAGAGAATATTTTTCTTGCCGAAGGAAGTTCTTGATGCTTTCACTATGCTGTTTGTATGTGTTTGTGTGCTGACTGGCACTGTTATCTTGGTTCAGTGACTGCAAGAATATGCTGCACACTGAAGTGCTTTGTCAAAAATGAAATGTTTGTTTTCTAGATGGCATTTGTCTGTAGTACTCAGACATGCTGTACAGTAAAGGTGCAGTATTGAGCATGTTAATACCTTAAGAACAATTCGCTGATAGTGTAAGTGAACAGGTGTTTCTGTTTCATGAATGCCTTGGTAACAGTGTTGAAATCAACAGAGCTGTACCATTTTATGGCATCAGTAAATTCTGGTTATTGAATTTTCAGAGCAATATTTAGATATACCTCCTATTCCCTCATTATTCTAAATACAATTCTTAGCTTTTAGCGATGTTTAAAATTTGATTAATTTTTTTGTCTGTAACTACCTGACCATGCCTCCATTTTCATTCTTTCTGTCATCCTTGTTCCTTTTCAGCGTCGGCGCAGTTTAAATGAAAGTGAAATGATTTCATTGCACCAATTTCTGTTAGAAGCTGATGCACTGTATCCCTCTTGCTACTCCCTATGTCCTTCCCTCCATCAGGAACCTTCGCAGTCACTCGAATCGGTCCTCAGTCATTCATGTCCCGACAGCATGAGGCACAGAACAGGCAGGGGAAATAGGAGATCTACTTCACTGTATATCCCCAGGGTATCCGTTGTTCTTGCTACGAAGGCATCAGCTCCCAACTTACCACAGCTTTTGCTAGCATATTAATACCTATAGAAGCATACTGTAGCTCTTAGCTGTTATTTTAAAGGCTGCTAGATCACTTGCATTAATTGCTCATAAAGTATTTGCAGTGCTTGTTCATAAACATGCGTTTCTTGGAGGACTAGTCATTCTGTAATGTTAACGTGTATAACGGAAGTTTAAAGTGAAGTTAAAAATAACCCTAACATTTTAACATTTGGTTGAACATAGAAATCTTCCTGCTGCACTATTACTGTTGATGTTGTTCGCTTCTTGCAAACGAGTTTTGTGACTGGAAGAAACATCTGGAACACTAGTGAAATGAATATATTAAGCTTTAATATACTCTTAGAGAAGAGTACAGTAATAGATTATATGAGCTTGTTTCAGCCTGTTTTTTGTGAAGACAGCATGTCCTTTAACTATTCTGAGCATGCCTCATACTAATAGTCCAATGATCAAACATCATCATTTTTCGATTGCATGGACCATCACCATGAAATAGTCATTGTATATTTTCTTTTACTGCCAGGTTAATCGTCTGACTTGAAACTTGCAAGTTAATTGGGGGCAAGCAATAATTTCTCCATTTTTGTAATGATTTTTTTGTACGTTCTGTTATATTGTACATGTAGCTTTTAACATATTTAGTATATTGACTGGGAGAGGTGAGGGGAATCAGTGAAGAAGCAGTGAAACTTTCTGTAATGCTAGCACATCTCCCCAGGGTATTCCCTCCTATTATATTCCTGAAGTTAAGAGTGTTATCCAGGTGAACTGTTCTCTGGAAGATGACAGAACCATCATTGATATCTGCTGATACTGATGGCTGTCATTAATATGATACTGATGTGAAAAGAAGCAAAAGACCTGCTGCCCAGGTTACAAGTGAGGTGAAACTTTTTAAATTTAAGACAATTAACCTGGCAAACAAGGCTGTCATGATCTAATGATGATGAGCATGTTACTCCTTGATTTGGATTTATATCCGTTGTAAACATGTATATCTTCTGTCCCCCACTTTAAATATAAAATATATTGTTGTATTTGGGTCGAATTAAGTGGGAAGGAAGATTATCTGAACACAAACCCCTGCATGATTCTTCAAACAAAAAATGTTATTAATGTGGCATATGTGCATGTTTTCTCACACTAGGACACCTCCAGTAACAGAGATGACTTGCTCAGCGATTATTTTAGGAAAGCAAATGAGCCTTCAGCTACTGGGAACCTGCTGATTCAGCCATCCAGAAAGGAGGCTGCTAAGATGCCCACTAGTCTTGTTGCTCCAAATGTAAAAATGACCATCGCCAATGAAGAAGGAAGAACAGCTAAGCCTGGAAATTACATGAAGCCAAACCTCAGACCAGTCGAACCAGAGCCTCCAGCAAACTCCCAGGGCTCCCTTAAGCTTTCTCACACGCCACAGCACCAGCCTGCTGGCGGGATGCGTCAGATGGCACAGCCTCAGCAGCCTGGAACCGCGAGCAGGAGGAGTACGTCACTGAGCCGGGCATTTAGCTTAGCTTCTGCAGACCTCCTCAGAGCCACTGGCCCGGAGACCTACAGGCAGGAGAGCCCTCAGAAGTCAGCAGCAGACCTACGTGGGGGCAAGGACACTGTCAGCCAGACCGCTAGGGCTTCTGTGCCAGTGAGCTCCCAGGTGACCGTAAGAGAGAGGCCACAGTCTGCAAAGGTGGCAGGTTCCTTGCAAGGTGTCGATTCCCGCTGTCGGCAGCTTGATGCAAGGCGCCTTTCCCTGGCCTCACCAAAAGATGAGAGGCCTCACTCCTTCCATCAGTTCTCTGTCTCACCCACTGCATCCACCAGCAATCTGAACATGCAGCAGCAGGAGCGTATGAACCCCGGGCAACACTACTCACCCGCATCTCACACTCCCTCTAAAGTCAAACCCAAGCCAGCCACTCGTACCGGGGAGGTGGCCACAGTGGTCCCTGCCAGAGCTGTTGCCAGCAGCACTGAGGGAAATAGTTCCCTAGGGCAAGGCCAGGGTGATGCCCTGCTTACCAAGTGCCAGGCCAAGCTGCCAGAAGGCAGCACTGGGGCTATGGAGGAGCCCATGAGAGGAAGCAGCTCCAGCAGTGCTCTTGGGTCTCCGGATCCCCAAGGGGATCAGCAGACTGTTTGGTATGAGTATGGGTGTGTGTAGCCCATGGATGCAGCTAGCAGTATGTGTGTTTGGCATTGCTGACGTCTGGGTGGCATTTGTCTAGACACTGTGCTGGGTCTTGGAGGCATCGCTTGCGCGATCTATGTTCTCCAGGTACCATTTTCTAGTTGGACAAAGTATGATTTAGAGAAACAAGAAGCAAAACTCCAGCCCTTCTTTTGACACTGTTGTGCCTAAAACAAAGTGGAAGCCTGACCTAATCTCACAGCAGGCTTGGAACCTGATTCTCACAGGTGCTGAGCGTTCCCCACTCCAGGAGAAGCTTAGCAGGGTCTTTTGTCATGGCTGCATTGTGCACCCCTTCTACCTGCATTAAAGAAGAGTTTCACAGGTCGTGTGTGTGCTGAACCCAGCCCCACAATTGATAAATAACTTAACTGTACTGAAAAGGTCATGTAAAAGCCAAACTCCTTTCCCCCAAAGACAGAACTGGACACTTAGCTTAAGTAGCTTGAAGAAATGCTGAAGAGCAAAAGTCTGTGGCTTTAGCCATGGATTTGTTAAAATTGATTGTTCTTGCCACAGTCACATTTTATAGAGGTAATGTGTAGACTCCGAGGGTCACATCTTAACCTTCCCTGCTGAGACTGTGTAAACAGAGGCCAGTGCAATTACCCACTGCCTTTGCTGTAGCTGCAGCTCAGTGGATCCTTGACTCGGCAAGTCAAGTGGTGCTGCCTTATGAAACTTGTTTTACCTTTTATACAAACACTGGAACTAACGCAGCCTTTCAGGGGAGATGCTATTTCAATTGCAAAGGTGGCATCTCATGTACAAAAGTATCTTGTAAGTATGTATATAAGAAGCTCAAGTGTTGTATAGGAATGCTGTGTAAATTGTATTACTACATCCTTGTGTGCATGACAGTCCACATCCTAAGCAATATGTGGGATTTTGTCTTTCAGAAATCCTTGTTTATGTCTCCAAGAACTTTGCTCAGATTAGAAAGCAAAATAATTTTGTATACACATGAAATATACTTTTAAAAAAAATCTATTTATGTGCAAAGAAGCTCCTTGTATGTTTCTGTCCAGAGTGTCATCAGCTGCTTATGTATATATGATCAAATGCGTATCTTTAATTCTATTTCATGTTTGTAAAGCTGTTTTTTTTTTTTTTTCTTGCAATAGACTAAATCCTTAAAAAAAGACTTGTCTTGCTGGTTCTGATTTAATCTAGTAAAAGCTAAAACTGATTCAACTGAGGATGTTTTTGTTATCTAGTATGTAGTAATCCCATTCTGGAAACTACAAAATTGTTTATAATAAAGATTAAAATAAAATAGGTGGATGTTGTACTTTTTTTTTTTTTTTTTTTAATTAGGGGGGGAAAAAAAACCCCTCAACCCATGATTTGTGGTGCTGGATGGAGATCTGTCTGAAATAGCTTTGTGTAAGCCTCAGTATTGGCATCTCCGTGTGACAGACTTGCATTCGTTTTTATAATGTTGCCGCAAAAGACGTATCAAAAATCTTTCCGTTTGATTGCACCCTTCTTACTGAAGACTTCAGGAGGGTTGGTCCTGCAAATAAGTGACTTCCAGGTCACTGTAGAATCAGACCGTTAGATTTTCATGCTTCTCTGACCACTTCAGGCAGTGCCAAGCGTGCTGTCAGTTTAGACCAAGCTTGCATTTGGTACAATCTGTTTCATGCTTAACTCTCAGGCTGCCTTACAAAAGTGAGAAATATACTCATCTTTGAACACGAAGAGAATGGCAAAAGGAACTTTCTGCCTTCTCTGCTATTTTAATTGCAAACCATAAATTTAAAATTATATGCTATGCAGCAATTTTAGAACATACTCAGTATTTTTGGTAAACTGAAATTCTTCTCTGAGAAGTTCCCTTTCAATATTGATTCTGGGACAGATTGCTAAAGGTGAAGGACTGGTGTTTCTTCCTTTTTTCAGCTCCTTTTTGGGGGCATGTGCTCAATTGCCCTGCAGGCTGGGCTGCTGAGGAATTGGTCTGCGAGTTGTTGGTTATGGTACATCTGCTTCTGCTCTAAATACCTGCCCAGTCGCTTACACCTTTAGATGTCCTTTTCTGAGTTATTTAAAGTTATTTACTTTCTCAGTTCTAGTGAGTTTAAATTAACATGTACTTAATACTTACATAGTACCTTTCAAGTATGGGATAATTTTAAATACAGACAGGATGACATGGAGAAAGCATTGGAGTGCATGTTGCTGTGATGCTTGAGCCTTCCTGAGGACATGAAAGAAAAGCGTGGTACAGGCACCTGTCCTGCTGTGGTCAGGTAAGAAATGGGGCGGGAAGGAAAACAAGGCCTGCCCACAGCTGAGGTGCTCTTAGCCTTTCTGGGGTGCCCAGAGCGGTCGTCGGTAGGATAAATGGATGTTCCTGGGTGTCAGAGCTAACAGGGGAGAGAAGACAACTGCATTGAGGAAGGGTAATCGGCAAATCCTCCCGCCCTTGTGCCAGCGGAGCTGGGCAGGCAGGGCTGCCCTCAGGCGCTGGCTGGCGTGAGGTGGCAGGAGCTGCCGGGAGAGGTTTTTCTGTGAGGGAAAGGCGGAGGGGGCAGAGCTGCCAGCCTGTTTCAGGCTTCTCATTTCCTTCCAAAATGAAAAGGGGAACTGTGGTGAAATAGTGGCTGTTTCGATTTGCACAACTTTGAAGGCTACTGAGACCCGCCTTGCGTAGTTCTGGATGCAATGGTTCAAGTAATTTTTTTTTTTCCCCCATAATGGAGTGCCTCAGTTTGTATACGTGGCTCATTAATTCTCTAGGTCATGTTTTCTATTAAAGGACAGATCTTTGAAGGGGATCCCATCCCAAGGAGGCAGCTAAGTAGCTGATGGGTTTCTGAGAAAGCCAGGGGGCTGTGCCTTTGGCAACACCCCCTCCTAGCAGCATGCTCAGCCTCTGAACTCAGGGAAGCTGTTTAATGTGAGGAAACAAATTTTGCTTAAAATTGCACCCACTGCGTGACAATTTGCTTAAAGTAAAAGAAATGGCTGCTGTGGAAATTGCTTCTAGGGAGTTGCGTGCTCTGGAGTGACAGAGTATCTCCTTAGCAAGAAATCTGTAGGCAGGCTCCTTCACAGAGATACCTTGTCATGGAAGCCTTTTTCCTGTTAGATATTCTTCAGCTGTTCCTCATACTTGGGAGCTTTTTGTCAAGTCAACAGACCTTTTCTGATTTCAGTTGAGTTCAGAACATAAAATCTCCAGAAGAATTAAAAAACAGAATTTACTTTTTTTGTAACGAGGGAAGTTCCAAGTGTAAGTGCATTGTAAAAATGGCTAGTGCTTAGCTTAGAAAAATGACACATCAAGGAACACCATGTGGTTGGAAACTATCTGTGATCATACAGATGTTTGGAGGCATATTGGAAGTTCAGCCAAAGGTAAATGACTTTAAGACAGAATATGAAAGAAATGCTCCAGAAATCGTTAGTTCATGTGAAATGACTACAACCTGGATGTTAAATGGATGTAAAGAGACTACACAATTTATTTTTTTTTGTTTAAACATGAACCCAGCTGTTCTGAGAACATTTTCATTTTGGTTGTGCATTTTTAGAAAAAAGGGGGGGGAGGGCGGGGGGGAGATCGCTTGAGGTAAGCTTCGCTGAAGAATTTTATCCTAACAATTGCTTCTCTGCTCATCAGAGACATGGAATATCAGATCCTGGCAGCACTGGAGATGTTCGAGGCAAAGTGGAAAACTTGGGAATGTTTTTACAAATGGCCAGTACCAGACAGAATTAACCTGAACTAACTGCAGAGGGAAATAGTTCGGTTACTAAAAATAACAAATGAAGTTATCGTTATGAAGGGTTGCTAGATGGGAGAAATAGCCCGGGCTGTGAAGGTCTGTCTTGAAAGCTGGTGCTAGAGGCTGCTGTAAAAACTTCAGAGAGAATGGCATCAGCTGGAAAAGTGGTGAAAAAATTTATGGTTTAAGAGAGTACTGGCAGGAGTTTAAGGTGACTGGGAGAAGCTATGGTAAATTTTGCAAAACTAAATGGTACTTTTCCAGTCACAGGGATTTCTTCAAAAGTATGAAGAGAACAGTAGACATCAGAGAGCTGCTGTTTAAAAGCTTCTCAAATGGGAAAGTCCTTAAAAGGCTAGCTTGGGTCCCAAAGACAGTGAAATGTGAGTTGATGAAGTGTGACACAAAGTTGAGGTTAGTTCAGATTTGGAGGACTGTGAAGAATCCCTTTAAAGAATAACATGGATGAGTGGATTACCCAGTGGTGGGCTACCTCTGCTGAAACTGAGGAAGGGGCAGTTTGTTGGGATTTTTTTGGGGGGTAGTGGTGGAGGAGCAAAACTGGCTTTTACTGAGAATAGGACAATGAAAATGTGGTTATTCCACAGAAACGAGGAACCTAAACCATGTCCAAAACAAAACAGAGAATGCCATGGAAACTAATGTCAGCTCTCTATCGTTCCCAGATGCTGTTGAAATACTTGCGTGTTTTTAACCAAAGATTATCATAACTGAGGATTATGTAGCTCTGATGGTGAGGCTATGCCAAAGCACGTAACGTGTGCGTTGCATACCAAAATGAGGAAGAGCAATACATCTAAGCGTTGGCATTAGCCAATGAAAACTACATCATGCATAAAGGGTAAAAAAAGCCCAGCTCCCTCTTCAGGGAGTGACACCCCATGGTGTGATCCAAAAGTCAAGCTAAAGTGCTTAGGAAGGGAAAAATGAAGCTATTGGTGACACTCATTGCCCCAGGCTCTTATGGAATCAAATAGATTAATATAATATCATAGTGTTTTAATGCTTTTGGTTTATGGTATGAGATTTGGAATGGAGCTGGGCTACCACACAAGGAATGGCGGGCACCTTCTCCATGTGAAAATCCCTGAAGTTTGCAAATCAAAGATCACCTTGCTCACGTTTTCAGTAGTTGGCATGCTCTGGAGGTATGAGACCCATTAAAGGCAAGTAAAGCACAGTTTGTGTTTGGGCACACACTGCCAAGTAAGAATGTGAGAGTTAGAGAGGGGCATTGCAGCTGGAGAAGCACAACTCCCCAGTGGACTGCTGAGGTGTCTCTAGAGACTTGCATTGGAGGGAAGAGGGAGTCTTCTGCAAGAAGTAAGTGGGAAAGTATGTCTGAAGGACCGAAGTGAACATTTTGTAGTGCTACTAGTCTGATTGTTTTACCATTCAGCAGGGTGTTTTGAAGGTTATGGGATGTGGAAGTCTATGTTCCCTTGCTGCTTTAAATATCTCTGACCAAAATTGTCCCATTCTTATTAAACCCATGGAAAATGCTTCCCTGCATCTTTGCAAGAGGATTTTTTCCGTAGTTATCCAAAACTTGGAATTTGAACATGTGTGCAGTGTGAGCCCATAAAATACCTAATCCACAGATGTGTGTGTTTCAGAGCCGCAGGTTACCTGGGGATGTTGAGCTGCAGCATCTCAGACTTCTGCAGAGATGGAAAACTCCCAAGCAGTTTGAGTGCGCTCCTGTAGGATTCTTTTGGTTATTTGTAAGTAAAAGTAGAAGAAATACTGAGAATTAAGGGAATGACTGTGACGTGAAAATCTTGGGAACTTGTTTTAGAACTGCAGTCCTCTGAATAAGGATTGCTTGCTCATAGCAGTCCAAAAGCTCGTCAGAGTTCAATGAGCTTCTGGCCGATGCTCTTCATCATATGGTTTAGTGTTAGGTAGTCCTGCCAGGAGCAGGGAGTTGGACTTGGTGATCCTTATGGGTCTCTTCCAACCCCAGATTTTCTATGTTTCTATGAAAAGGTAAATGGAGAAATCAGGCAGGCACAAGCTGTGTGGGATAGACCTTGTATCAATTTAGTTGGGATTTAATTAAATTAAGCTAATGTTGGTAACCTTCAATTTCCTCAGTCTCTTGAGTTGCTCACAGCTTTTTTTGGTCCATAAGTACAGCTTATGTACTCCATTTCCATTAGACCTCCCAGCTACCTGGTAAAGTTCTTCCTCCTCCATGTAAACTAGTTTTAAGTCAGTTAGGGTACAAAAGGTTTAAATCAGCATCCAATGAGGGCACCAGTATGTACACTCCAGAATGCAGCGTAGGTACCTGCACCGACGCAAGGATATCCCTGCTGTTGCTACTTCCTCTTGCTCCTGGATAGCTGAGGCTTAAAGGTGGTGGGTTTGATGGGGAACAGTATATTTTTTTATCTTTTGGCACACTCTTAAAACCGCTTCTTCCAAGAACAACCACATGTTTTTTTAGCAGAAAACTCTTTGCATGAAATGTGCAAAGGAGTCGTCTTGCTAGATCCTGTCCAGCTCAGATAGTGCAACTAGCTACCGCAGTCTGGCCAAGTCCACCTTATCTTCAGCAGCTTTCCTTCCTTTGTGACTTCTTCTCGACAGCACTATAGAGCTCTCTGATCTTCAACCCAGAGTATCATCTTTATTTCCTACCCTTGAGTTCACTTTTTGTGCCCTGTTTCTCTCCAGATCTAGTTCCAGCTTTCTCTACTGTTTCCATGCCTGTTTCCACTGCTAAAGGTTTTAGTCATCTATCAGCCAGCTCTCACTTTTTTGCCATTTTTCTCTTGCTGTTGCCATCCCTTTGTACATCTCCGCCCTTACCAGACTTTTATATAGTCAGATTCTCAAGTCTTGAGGTCAGGTTCTAGTCCTGATCTCAGTATCTGGTTTTGGTGCTTTCTGATGCTTCCTTAGTTCTTCATCCACTGTTGTCTCAAACATTCCCCACACTTCCTTGCCTCATCCTTGGTCATCCTGCTCAATCATTTTGCCCAAATATACCAGTGCCTTCAGGTCAAGGCGACTCTTCTCCCTCGCATCCCTCCATAGTGTATGCTGCAATCATTGTCTTCTCGCCACGTCTTTTCCCCACATCCTCCTTTAGGTCATTCGTGGTGTTGCTCTGTGTTTGTGACGAGGGATGGCCAAGCCTTGAGGCAGGAAGTGCACCATGGGCTGTAAACCACCACGGGTATTTTTGGTGCAGAAGATGCACGTTTGCATGAAATCTAGAGCCAGTTTTGTTTTCACATTTCAAAATCTACTTATTATTTATTGAGATGTCTTTCAAAAATTTATTCATCACAGTAAATACAGAATTCTACTATCTGTAGCAGGATTTTAATGCAAGATCTTGTAACAATTTCTAAGCTTGCTTGTTATATGTTTTAGGACCAGTAGATATCTTTGATGAAGTTCTGTGAGAATTTGTTAGCCCTTAAAAATACTAATAGGATGATAGATGCATTTAAGAAGGTTCGTATCAGTTTTTGCGTATCGAGGCAATATTGTTTCTATTTAGTCTGAATTATTTTTAACAATATGCGTTTCCACATCATTTTTATTGTTTTAGAATTTCCTTCCTTGCTTATTTTGGCTCCTCTAATTGAAAAAAGTTTGAATTCCTGAAGCCTAGTCCTATTACCCTCATGCAGCTCCCGTGAACACAGATCCTTTTCCTTGTTTATTTAACCAGCCATATCAATGGTAACAGAGTCCCATTTGGCAGATCCTGAATTCCCTTCAGTCTCCCACCCTGTCCTATACGAATACGTGCTTATTTTCTTCTTATGTAATCAGGCAAATGAATGAAAACAGATACTAACAAGACTTTATTGGATCAAATTTCACCCACGTAAAGTTTTGTAACCAAAATCAAAAGAAATGTTCCCTTCATGTGTTAAACTCTTAACAGGTTACATCTGTTTAACAGGCAGTGTTTATCAGGAAAAGGAGAGTATACTTACAAGCTAATCTAAAACTGAAAGTGAGAAGAAAAGCAAAAAGTGAACTAACACAGTAACCCCTGTCTACTGTTTTTAGCATGATGTCTTTGTTAGCAATGTTTTACAGGAAACACTGGCATCTGGAGAGCTTTGTACATTCATACCTCGACTGACTGTCTGCTGCAGTTACTGAAGATCAGGGACTGTTTTGCCCTTGTAGGGTTTTTCAAGGGCATTTAGGCCCCATCTTCCCCACTGCATTGGGGCACTGGTGTATGGACCACCTTATGACCACAGTCCTTCTCAAACTAAAATTCCCAGATCCATGCTAATAGTGAGAAGAGCACAGGAGTTCAAGTCCACAAGGTTATCCATATTGAAGAACTCCACCGACCTGTGACCGACCTTCTTTTCCATATGTGAATCCAAGTCCACACGTGCATTTGTAGTGGGTCCAGCTGGTTACTCCTGACACATCCACAATCATCCATGGGTCCTTCACACAATTAGTAGCTGCAAGACCACACATCAAAGCCAGTGACTCTTAGTGGCATAATAGCTGGGGAAAAATTAATTCAGTCTGTTGTTCTGCAGATAGCAAGAACAGAGCTATTCTAGCCTGGGCTCTGGAGAAGATGTCATGACAACAAATGATTTCACTGACCCTGCATCCTAGATTTCAAAAAACCTTTTTATTCATTCTGATAGTCTTTGCGGAGCAATTCCTTCATTCTCAACTTTCTTTGTGTTGGTGTCTTTGTGTTGTTCAGTACTGTGAATAGAAACAGGCAGAGCTTTCTCGCAGGCTGTGTAATATTCACATCACCTGTAATACTCACCTCACCTCACTCTTCACTCTCTGAGTGAGGCCCTTTCTCCCTTTATAGGCAAAGGGGAGAACCAGGTACCTGCAGCTGTACCAGAGGGGCTCACTCTAGGATAAGCAAGCTCACCCTCTCTGCGGCCTTCATCCTCTGCAGACCACAACTGCTAATCCGCACGTAGACACTGTACAGTATTAGTACAGCCCCAAGTTCAGCCACGTGAAGCCCATTTCTAGTGTGCAAAGTGAAGTCTGTGTGTTAAATGTTTGCAGTCTAGGTGCAAGAGATGGTTAAATTGTGCCTTCAGTGTAAATGAAACATGTTCCGTGCCTGAGGAAGAAACTAGAGTGGTATCTGCTATCTGGCAAAAAAACCTCACAGGGGTAGCTTGGTGTCCACATCTAGTTTGCTGAGTCTTTGCTGCCCTTCCAGGTTCCTACCTCTGCTGAAGTGGGTAGAGGTAGGAAATTATGAGCACTTCTGAACTTGCATGCTGCAGAACCTTGGGAAACAGCAGCATGGTGAGGATAGAGAGAGAATGTCCTGCTGGTTACAGGGTGTGAACACATTCTTACGATGAGCAGAGATGGTCTCAGCCTGTGTCACCCTGCTGAGCTTTAATTTGTGATAGAAGATCCCCAGTTTTTCTGAGTTTCCAAAGGTGTTGCCAATCTTTTTTTTTCCACCTTCCAGAAAGCAGGTGCTGAAGATGCCAACTGAGAGCCAGTTTAGTGACCTTTGAGCCAGGAGAGTTTGCACCTGCTTGAAGGATGCTCTCGCAAGGTAAGTTGAATTATGAAAGCATCAGTACCCTAAGCTAAATTACCTGGCCCCAGATGGCGTTTCTAGCCCTGCAGAGCCTGGCTGATACCTGTCCAGAGCTGTGCTGGCCAACATGAGATGGAACTCATGCATTAACCCACCGAGTCAGCTGAAAGGTGCAGCTCACTGGCCGTGGAGGCTGCGAAAGGGGCGCCGTGCATGTTCTGACCCCATCTCTTCCTCTGTGGGGCATGCCAGTGAATGGGATAAAAGTTTGGTCAACAGACATCACTAGCAGAAATGGAAGTCTTTAAAAGAGTTAAGGATTGGGTACTTCTTCAGATATTCACCATTTGAAGAACGGAAGCTCCCAAATAGCCAGCATCACACGTGAGAGGCTTCAGGAGGCTTAATCAGGGTGCTGCTTGCAGGTTACCCTGGCCACAGGCCTCGCGTATTGTCATGGCATCAGTGGCATTTCTCCAGACAGTGCTTCTCCTTGGTGCTGGCTTTGTCAAAGCCCTGTCATGCTGCTGGCAGTGCACTGTCGCACATGGTGCTCTGCTCAGTGAGTGATTTGGCTCTTCTCCTTTCTTTTGTTTCTTGGGAATATGAGCTTGGTGTTTTTCTGGTGGCTTGGAAGAGGGAGCTGAGCTGTAGGTCTTGTGCTGAGTCTAGGGGAATGGGAGCCCTGCAGGCTCCGGAGGGAAGCTGGGAAGTCCCGTGAAGTCGGACACTGAGAAGGAAGAGAGTGGGTCTAACCTGGCATGGCAGCAAGGGCAGAGACCTGAGGTTTCTTCTGGAGATAGAGTTGTGGCCTGGGTGATTGAGCTTGTTTTTGAAATGTATTAGGCAATGGCATTTTCCACTGGGAACTCTTGAAGCCAAGCTCACCCCTTGGGGTATGTTCTGGGCATAAATTGTAGGCCATTGATCCATGCATCTTCCCAAAGCACCTGGATTGCTGATCTGAGGACTGCACATATGCCCTGCAGAGTGAAAACCAAGACCTGTGGAAAATGTTAAAAATAACACATGATGCAGTGCAGACTGGGACAGGAACAGAAACAGAAAATAGGAGGACAGCTAGATAAAGCAAGATGCCTGGGCTGCAGTGAAATCTGCAGCAGTGTTGCCTCTTGCACTGGCAGCTGAAGCAAGTGAAGCCTTGTGTTGCATAGCCACTCCTCAGTGCAGTGTAAGGGCTGCACCTGCAAGGGCTCTAGAGATGGTAGCAGGACAGAAGGAAGAGCAGTAGCAAGTCCTTGTTTCTCAGCTACACAGAAAAGGAATGTGCGTGTGGATTATCACTGCAAAAGAGAGAGAGGAGTTATTTATTTTCCTCCTATCCTCACAAAAATAAGTGCTTGAAAGGCTTTAAAACAAAATTCTATAGGAAAGTTGCCCTTAAGGGTAAAGCATAGATCAGGTAATTGGCAGTAAATGGAGCCAACGCTACCAGAAATGACCTCTGCTGGAATATGCTTGGAGAGGGATGCTGATGACTGAAAATGAGACCAAAGTGAGCAAGCAGTGGTCAGGAAAACATGCTCTATGAAGAAGACTGAAAAAATGGGGTTGTTTAGTCTACAAAAGCAAAGTCTGAGAGAGACAATGTGATTAATCCTCAGACATTTGAATGATTAATACGGAGAAAGGTAGCAATAGGCTGTTTTTCATGTCCATTCACAGAAGGAGAAGAAGAAATTAAATTAATTAGAAACATAGAAGATGTTGGGGATGGAGACATTGCCAGAGGAGAGGCAGAATCTTCCTCAATGGCAATTTAAGAGAAGAAGATAAAGGTCTGGAGGAGGTAGTCTGGCTTTCCTTACTGGGCCTCAGAGTAAGGAGATGGTCTAGCTGACTTCCTTCCTGCTGCATTTCTGTGGCACCTGTGACATTTATAGCACAAGTTTAGCTCCATTCTTTTTGAAGCTTGCTGCTGCTGGTTGTGACACATGCAAGCCAGGAGCTATTCGATTCAGGGGAGCTACTTAATCACCACACACGTTAAAATGATTTGACCAAAGTGAGCGAAAAGCAAGAATTGCCACTTGCACTGAGTAATAGCTATTTGTCAGCTTTAATAGCTGCTGTATAATGCACGGAGATAAAAGGCTACAAAAACTGTAATTTCTTTTCACTTTTTGATTTCTAAATACGTCACAACATGAAGTTGCTGAGCGTGTGTGATGTCGTCCACAACAGATAGTGGTTCTGCTGCCTTGGAATTGACAAAGTGGGGGTGACCCAAGCCACCAAATCCCTTCATTTTAGCAACCTGCTTTACAGCATCTGCATGTTGAGACAAGCAAAATGGAAAGGCTGGATGAAAGAAAAGCAAACCAGGATTTTTCTGGAGTTTATTTTGCTCTGTAATTTTTTAAAAAGGGGGTTTGTGGAAGTGACTGTTTCTGCTCCACTTGCAAGGCCTGATTTACCAGCTGCGCGGATCAAATATCACCTTTTTAACACACTCTGGTAGACCTATATTGTGTCTGATACCAAGGCTCTGGCTCTGCTTTCTGGATATTCTGGTCACCTGTATCTAACATCTGTCTAACACATCTTTGAGCATGTTTGTGGTTAAGCATGACAGAGAATTGCAGCCAACATGGGAACTAGGAAAGAGATACTGCCCGCAATGTTACTTCCACCACTGACTCTGCTTTCCCTGGCATGCAAAGGGGCAATCGCTGTCTGTGGGTCTTCTCAGGACTTGTTCCCCATCTGCAGTCTGGACCCTGCAGGAGGTGGAAGTGCTTTCCCTGAAGCTGCCAATGAAAGCTGGACACAAAAGTGCTCTCAGGGAAGCAAGTAGTCCAATATAGTGTCCTGTTGCTCCTTATTGAAGAGTATTGCTCATACTATTAAGGAAGTAATGGCACTTCATTTTCTTAATATTGTTTTTTATAAATTCTTTGAATCTAATAAAAGAGCTGAAATATCCAAGGCTACATTACTGCAGATTGAAAGGCACTAGAACAAATGTTTTACTTTGCTTCCTGAAAGATTCCAGTCTGTGTGACTTTCTTGATATATGTATTTTTATATATGAATATAAAAATATGTATAAAATAATAAATACTAAATGAGTACTAAATAAAAAAAAATTTAAAAAAAAACCCAAAACCCCAGAGGGAGCATTTCAAATAGCCCTGATAAATTTGATACCAACCCTTTGTAGTCTTTAATGTTGCACAGGGTGTTTGGCCTCTGGCTATGCTCCTGGGAGCCTGTGCCTTGCCCATTCAGCCAGGTATGCTGTCTGCATCTCTGCCATCCTCTGTGCAGCACGATGAGCCTGCAAAGGACCGTTCTGTGCTTTTTGCAGCCTTTTCTAGCCATGTTAAAGAATTTCCTGTTTTTTCTGCTGCACCCCTCCTCACAGAGATCCCTTAACCCCCCAGATAATTTTAGATCCCTGATCTGCCAGAGGCCCTGGCAGAGGAAGGGCTCTGCCATCTGGTAGCCTGTCACACCTGAAGAGCCCTTTGCCTGTGTTTGGAATGAGGAGTTATTTTTGATGCCGGTTCTGACGTTAGCCATGGATACTCCTGGAGTATTTCCAAGTTGTGTAAATGTCATTGTATCCTCTCCTTGGTTTTTGTTGGGTTTTTTTGTTTGTTTTTTTTTTTTTTTCTATTTTGTTTCTGTGCTTATGTCACTCTGCTTTCCACCAGGTTGGAAATGGAGAACATGCATCCTGCACAAGACTCATATTTCCAGACTTACTGCCTGTGGCTGCCCTCAGAGCACTGCCGCCCTGTTACAGTGAGCAGATGGGAGCTCTCATTAGGTGCTGTGCTGAGCCTGCAGTGTCACCGGTGTCCCTACAGCAGTATGGCAGAGTGCTACATCAGGTGAGTTCTGTACCAGTTCAGAGCCTGAACTGGTAATAGCTTTTGTTTCCAGATTCAGTGGTGTAATTTGTATCCCTCTCTTTTTTTGAGAGTAGTGCATTTTAGTTTGAATGACAGACACATAAATACATATCCCATGGTGCAGCTTTCAATCCTGTGGGAATAAGGGTAGTGGCATGAGTTAGCAGGAGGTCAGCTTTTACATCTGCTACAGTCTTCCTGAATGACCTCGGACAAGCCCTTCGATCTGTTTATGCCTCAGCCTGCCTCGCTCTGTAGATGAAAGAGGAAGGAAAAGGAAACCCCACCTCGCAGCCCTTGCTCTGGAACAGTCGGAGAAGATGCTCCCTTGTGCAGACATCAGCATCTGCTGTGCTAGGACTTAATGAAGGTCTGATCTCAGTGAGCTCTAGGAACAACTTACTGTAAACAATACCAATAAAAACACTAACACTCTGTATACTTTGTAATACACCTGCACGAGGCAACATCTGTGTGTGTTTAGATAAGCTGTAAGCAGCAGTATTTGGGCTTTGCACCAGCTGCTGTGATCAGAGTGCAGCTATCTGCTGGTTCCTGTCTGTGACGGTAGGTACGGGTGTGAACACCCCTTTGCGAGCGTTGCCACCTCCGTCTTTAGTGTCTGCTTTTGGCACTCTCATCTCTTTCATTCATGAATGAGTGGGTGAGGGAGGAGAGGGCTGGGCTGGGCTGACTCCTTTGCAGTTGAACCATAAAGAGCACAGGAGCTGAAACACAATCTCCTCCTCCTCCTTCCCCACGCTGTTTCACCGACAGCCTCACTCACAGCTGGGAGGAGGACAGCCTCGCCAGCAGCCTGAGCAGGAGCTGGGAGAAGGGAAGTTTTGTGCTCTTCACACTGCAGGGAAAACCTCTTCGCGCAAACTCTGCTCACAGGTGAGTTTCATTTATTATCTGTTCATTCTTAAAAACAAGTTAATTTTCCATCATTGAGCCAGGTTATACAAGGTTATGACCCCTGGAAAAGTGGCAGGACAGTTTTTTGGCTAGGCTGTTAAAGCAAAACAACGAGGCAGTCCAAGGGCTCAACCAAAGCAAAGTGTCCAAAAAAAATCACAACTTCAAAATTGATTTCCTTGGCAAGTCCCCATTAGTGGGAATTTTGAATAAAAGTTCTTCCAAAAAAACTTTCTTGAGTTCCACTTAGGCGCAAGGAGAGCTGAATGCTGAAGTTGTATTGATGAAAGGGAATTGTTAAGATAAACCAAGAAACTGTTTCGTGTTTGTGGCAGGGAAGTAGAGCAATAGCCAGTAGATAAATTCCAGTAGTCATTTTCAGAGAACTTAGTAGGACTGTATAGGTTGACTAGATATAAGCTATTTTGAATGACTAATAAGCAATTTAAATACTTCATTTCCCCTGAGAACACCAGCCAAAAGTTACACCTAACAGGAATCTGCTAAACCACATACCTTGGTGTGTGGGTGCTCTGTGTAGATCCATATAGATTTGTCTTTGGATCTCAAAACTATGTCATTAATACATTTTCCAAACACTAAGCCATTTTTCTTGGTGCTGTTCAGAACCTGACTTGGGAAACTTGGAATGTGAAGCTTTGTTTAGCAAAATGAAATCTATTTGGTCAGAAATGGATTCTCTTTTTTTTAATAGGATTAGAAACCTTTGTTCATTACGGTAGGTTGCCTGTGTTACGAGTACATTTTTCTGGTTCTTGACAGTCTTTGTAAAGCAGTAAGAAAAGTAAGTCACTGAGAGATCAGCTGCATGTGTGCACAGGGAGGGGAGCTGAGAAACAGAGAATTTAGAAGAACATACCAGCCTTGTCCTGTCCTTTTCTGTTCAGAACAAATGCAGATATTTATTAAAAATTTAAGGAAACTTAACAGTGAGGCAAGGAAAAATAGCTACATGTAGTCTCATAAGACGTGACACTGTCATTGTGAGCATTACGGGACTTTCTGAGCCGTCTGTTAATCAGCTCCCTCCGTGACTTTTTCCACATTAGCACACTGTGTTCACACTGGCTCCAGAAGAGTACGGTGTCTGACAACTTCTTCTTTCAAGTTTTCTTTAATCAAGAAGCCATTAAGAAGTGAGGCAATCCTATGTTTTTAACACCCATTCCACCATCCCTTTTCTGAGGAAACAAAATTTTTTACTGTCCTCATCCCTATCCTTCCTGCCTCCCTATCTTATTGCTGGTATGTTTTTTCCCCCATATCATGCCACTTCTACACATGCAATTGTAAGGTCTTTCTGTGGTATGAGGGAAGAGGCAGAAGGTAGCTGTTCCCAGCTCATTTTACACTTGGTGCTGTACAGCTGTAATTTAGATGATAACATACAAGGTACATCCCCAAAGTTTTAGGAGTAATTCCAGGGTCTGGGGAGTACACTGTGAGAAAACATTGGTTTATAGGATCAGACCACTATGTTGTTCCATGATAGTGGGGCGCAGCTGGAGGGGTGACGATGTCTACAACACAGTGTTGTGATTTGAATATCACAGTTTTAAATGAAGAAAGATGTGGCACTTCCAGTATCTCATGTAAAAAACCTTGTCTCCCTTAACATCTGCAGTGAGATGTAGTTATGTCACTTTGTGGCTGGTGGACAAAAATTGATTCCCTTTGTCCTGGGACTCTCACTCTGAGGAGTGTAAGCAATCCTAGACAGTGGGGAAAAGAGAGATGTGGGCAATGGGGAGAGAAGGGAGAGAAAAATTAGTCCCAGCTGAACCAGGTGTACATAGGTGTCATCATACCAAATGCGATCAAAGGGAGTGAGCTTGGGGGTGGCTGGTTCCTGCAGTCAGTCAGACTGGAAACTTCTTACCTGTGGCTGAATGCAGTTGCATGGGCACAGGCGTACAAAAGTGTGGGCATTAATGTAAGTTTTCCTTCCCTGACCAGCCCTGTGGATGTTGTCGCTCAGGTTAACCAGCTGATGCTGTAACTGTGAGTTTTCTTGGCATCCCATCGAGCAGTGAACAGAGAAGAAAATTTTTTCCCTGCCAGTTTTTCTAGACCTGACCTGAGGCTGCATTTATGTTGCCCTAGGGCTTCAGTCCTGCTGGCTGTTCTTGTGTCAGCGTGGAGATAACCAAAGGAAAAGTTATTTCGGAGTCCTGAGGACATTTACACAACTTGCTAATTATTTGTAAGTGAAGAACTGTGGAAAGATAATTCCAGACATGGTGGCCTTGAGAGGCTCATTACCTTATAATTAGCTGAATGCCTCCTCTAAGAGGTTTGTTTTTCCTATAAAGTTTATTCCGAGTGGCTTTTAATGCTTGTTATGAATTATTCTGCCAGCTGAAGCATTTGCAGAGCTGCTGTCCCTGACAGCTGATGGCAATTGGTTTTGAAAAGACACAGAACAGCTTTTAATGTTTAGAAGAAACTGGCCAATAATTTTAATTGAAGGTATTAGTAATCATCAGCATTTAAGAACAACATTGCATTTTATTCTCCGAGGGATACATCCACTGTAATTCCTTTTTCTCCACTGGAAACCATGTTCTGAACTCTGTTAATCTACTGGATAGAAAAAGGAAAATTTTCTAGGCACGTCATCTGGAAGCTGTAGCTAATCTGTCTGAAAAAGAAAAAGGACTAAATAATAGGTTTAAAACACTATTTTAGAGGAAGGTTGAGAAACGAGTTCACCTGAAAGTATACTCTGTTCTCCTCCATGGAGCCCTCTTGCCAGAAATTGTTTCTGTGGCAACAAATTTGTTTCCAGCTGGGTTGTCTTGGAGTTTGATCTGGGGTTTCTTAGGCTCAGATCTGTCACTGTGCCAGAGGTGAATAGAAATGCAAAACTGATCTGGTCTACAGGTAATGGAGAAGGCACTCTGCTGTTGTTACTCTTGCTCCAACAGAGATGTTCTCTTGACATTCTCCACTCAGAAATTGCTACAGGCAGCTATTGCTGGTAGGATGAGCTGAGCCTCTCATTTCTGAACATCGTTGCTTTATTCCACAAGCTTTCAAGCTGCCTTTCTCTTACGTTGTTTGCTATGAGTTGCCAGTAAAGACGTATGAGCTTTGAAGAGAGGTTAGATAGCTAACAGAGGAAGGCGAGATCAAAAATTAACGCATTACAAAAGCAACTGCAATCAAAATATCAAACTTAACTCACTTTAATGACACCTGAATAAAATGTTAAAATGGGCAACATCACCAGGAAGGAATGGAAATATTATAACAGAGATTTCTTGGTTTGTCTTTTTTATAAGTCAATATTTTAGTAACAATTAGAATTTGATCATTTTATATCTGGAAACATTTTGTCTTTCATCTGCCAAAGGAAGAATGAGAATTTTTACTCTGTGATGGTTAATGATTTAGTGTCTGCACACATACCTGTGTCTGGTTTATGCTCTTATGTTTAAGAAGGATCAGATATAGCTTTCAGAATAAGAATTATCTTTTAGAGTAGGAAGAGGATTAAACTAAGATCCCTTAACTTATATCATGTCAGGACACTATTATCTGGCATTAGAACTTCTGTCCAAATTTCAGAGACAGTCTTATACCTCCACCCCAGACCAGCACCTGGATTTCTGAACAGCTCTCAGGTTTGGAATCCCGCATCTCCTGTGCCAGCTTTTCCATCTCCTGCCCAAGAGCTCATCAGAACTTCCCTGTAACGAGTATTTGATTCTTTCCCTTTCCTTATGTGTGTTGGGAAGCATGAACAATTTACAGTAAGGTGGTTGATTTTGATCTGAGTTTATTCTCTGATACTGTAAAAGAAGGGGTTTTTAATTTCTGTAAGGTCATGGTTCTTCAACTATTTTTTCAGTTTCTGTGTTGTAGGCAGGTTGTTCCTCTCTATTTTCTTTAAAAGAAGACTAGAGAAGGGCCAGTCAGTTTTCAAGCATATGGATGGCTGAGTTTGTGCCTCCAGGCAGGACGCTGGGATTTGTCTCCCAGGAGAGAGGTGGCAAACCTGGCAGGGTTCTGACACAGGGGTAGCAGGCAGTTGCTGTTTGTGCGGGTGCCAGCATCATCCAAAGGGGATGGGAGGTGCTGGAAAGGACATTTAGGCTCTTAGTCAGGAGGCTCAAGTACAGGAATCCAGCAGCACTGCGCTGAGGAAGGCTTCACACAGCATATGCAAGCCAGGCAGAGAAAGGCAGTTTCAAGGTATGACAAAGAAAACGGAGGAGGGAAGACAGGCTCATATACTTTGGGAAATGAGGGCATTCAGAAGCAAGGGAAGGGCAGACTTTGTTTAAATCTTAATGAAAGCAAGACACTAGCACTTGAGTGATGGCATGAGTACTAAAAGAATTTTTTAAATTAAAATTAAGAGAATTGAGGAAATGAACATTCAGGAAATGAAAATGTAAGCAAGGCTGTAGATACAGATGCCAGCAATTTGTTTGGAATGATTTATCCATTGGGGGCTAAGTTGTGGGAGTCCTGTATTCTCAAGCAAAACAAAAAAAGAAAGGACCAAAGTTTTCAATAGTCATCTAGGGGATGAGAGCAACAACAAGGGAAAGAACACAGAGGAAAACCTTCTGCAAGGCACGCTGCTTCTACACAATTGTAGAAATCTGAGAAATAACATTGGAGAACAAGTCTTACATGCAAATATTGACGTACATCTGCAGGAAACTTGGTTAATCTCCAAAAGGGAAACTGCAAAAAAGGAGGAAGCCTAATTAAAGGCAGCAAAAAGGGATAGCTTGGAAGAATTCTCTACAGGCTAGATGGGGGCTATCTGAAGACATGCACAAATGCATGTGTGCACCCCCCGCCTCCAGTGCTGAATCCAAGGATGGAATACCAGAAATACAGAACTGGGGCCAAAAAAGACTTAACCAAGTCTGATGGGTAACAAGAACACCTAAACAGCTATGCGTGGAAGGGCGGATGGTGTGCTAGACTAGAAAGGATTGGATCTAGAACAGAAACATGTTTGAAACACACAATGGGGATCAGCATAAACCAGAAACACAAAGGATTTATTGCAGTTTAAAATGGTGACAGTGCACACGATGTTAGGTACTTCAGCTGAACGGGCTCCTATCCTATGAATAATTTTGTTTCTTTGATTAAAATAAATCCAAACAGAAGAAAAAGAATGAAGTCAAAGAAAATGAGGGGAGAAAGGAAAAACTCTCCAAATACTGTAAACAACTTTTTGCTTTACCGTGTCTTAAAACTTTTGCTGTACAAAATGAATCACATACTGAATCATATATGCAGAAAATAGCATTTAAAAGAGAGATGACTTTGTTGAATGTATCATTACTTGCTGATGCATGGAATAATGAAAATGTTAACATTCTCCTTGAACAGGAGATGTGCTCAGTCTCTTCAGACACATAAGAGTTTTCAGCCACATTTCAGTTAGACCTAGCAAGCAAAATTTTTCTCTCAGCCAGCCTTTGCTATTTGATGTCCCAAGCTACTGCTTGTCAACAGCACTGCAAAATCAGTTCTATCCACTGAACTACCAGTAAAGAAGGAGCAAAAATTGTACAGTTGGATGTTTCATTGCTTTCCAGACTACTTTTGTTTAACAAGGTAGTTCTGTTTGGAGGGCATGATGTGCTGATACTTGGGTTTGATTATACCTTGTTCTGTCTGGAGGCAGTGGCATTAGAAACGATGCAAGCAGAAAGAGAATTTGGTCTCTGCCTTGATCTCCAACTTGTTAGTTTTTGAGTAGATGCCGGGGAGGCTCGACAGAAGGGACTGCCTTGCATGTTGCTGGCACCCCTTCCCCTTTCTGTGAGAGCATATGGGTACAGAGCGCAAGTTGTGCTCAATATACATGTCAGCTATGTCTGTATAGTGCCATAAGCATCTGGGCAAAGATACAGGCTGACATCTGACTCTCTTTGCCTGGCTTCAGTGCGTGCATGCTGACCAGTACGGGACGCTGGCAGTGTGCTATGGCCCGTGTGCTGCCGGTGGGTGGCCCAGGCTCGGGCAGCTGTGAAATCTGTGGGGTGACTCCCACAGGGCCCTTCGGGCCATCACTCTGTGAAGTACGGTGATGCCAGGGGCAGAGGGATATGCTGGCAAACCAAGGCAGGCAAAAATCATTGCAATGCAATACAGATACAGCCTAAACTTTAAGTCACTGATTTCTATACAAGACATCTGGCATTGCCTGATGGAGCACAGTGCTGGTGTCAGAGCAGGCTGCAGCATCAAAAGAGGCGGTAATACAGAGAAATCTGGGAAAATGAATCAGAGAGTGATTTTCCCCAAGGCTGTAGATGGTAAAATGAATCAGAACTCATTTAGTTCAGAAGGGTGAAGTTCCTGTTTCTCAATCCCAGGCTACAACACACTTGTTCCAGTCCTTGTTCCTTACTGGTAATGTTACATGTTGATCATGGCTTTTTTGGCTTCTAGTCAGTAAAACCTGCATAATCTTGGCTTTTCTTGCATTGCTGTTTTAAGTGAGGATCACCACACAGATTCAGGATTATAAGCAGTTCTGTTGTCCATGATTGATCGTTACTTCCTTGCCTGCTGCCTGTGCGGTAGAGACAGGACAGTGCTTTGGCTTCCGTGTCAAGAAGGGCTGTGGGGGAGAGGGAGGTTGAGTTGACTGAGGTTTTAGTTGAGGGGAAAGGAAAATTTAGAGTTGTTCTCTGAAGAATACAGAGATTTAAGATTTCTGCAGAAAGTGGTGTGGTGTGTTTTCCTCCACCCACTGTTCTTTACTCACGCAAGTCGTCCACGAAGCCTCAGGGAGATGTTCCCTGTGGGTAGGAGCTAGTCACAATAGCTCAGCGGTGAAGTACTTGGAGGGTCATGTCGTCCACCTGGCTGATCTTTAACAGCAGGAAGGAGGGGGCAGATGAGGGTAATTTTTAAAAGCTTTGAGGCAACTATGGCATGACTAATTCCTGTTATGTGATTCACCTCCCTGATACCACTTGGACTGCTTGGCTGAAAATACACATTGTATGAACTTCTTATTACCATAAATAGGGATTTTCCAAAGTGTAGTTTCTTTGCAGTACTTCCCTATGCTCAGCCAGTTGTTCAGACCTTGCGTTTGGTAAAAGGCCCTAATCCTAGCTAAAGAATAAGAAGTAGTCTGAGATATTGGATTAACTGTGCTTATTATCTTACCTGCCTTCCTAACCCTTCATGTCAAGTGTGTAGGTTTCATCTAAGAAGTCTAAAGTCATAAAAACCTGACATGAAATGGTACAGCAGCAGAACATGCTTTTTTTTTTATTAGTTTTTGTGCATGTGAAGTCATACAGATTTCACATTGATATTGCTTTAATTTCTAGGAAAACACTTCCAAAATTAAAAACATTTGATAAAAAATCATTTGAAAATGATGATTCATTTTGAAAAAAAATTCCTTTGTGGAAATGATTTTACTTCATGTCAGATTTATACAGTTTGTTTCCATGCCATTAAAAGTCACTAAGAGGGATGAGCTGTGTCACATCACCTGGCAAACAATAGTGGAGAACAGAATGGGAAGGTCCTGAGAGCTCCCCAAACATTTCTTTACCTTCAAGGGGCATCAGCTGAGCCATTATCAAGTTGTTTCCCCAAATTTGAAGACCTTCTGTGATGACAGCCCTACATCCCATGCACCATCTATCCCAGTGCTCCACTCGCCTTTGTTAGTGGAAAGTTTTTCATGGTGTGTAATCCAGCCTCTCTCATCTTTGCAACAATCTTTAACATGTTTGAAGGCTGCTGCTGTGTTTGCCCTCAATCTGGTCATCTTTAGACTAAACAAGACCCACTCTCTCAGTCTTCAGCTTTGCTAGACCTCTGACTTTTCCCCCGCACTTCTCCTGACCAAAGCCAGTGGATCCCAGGGGATCTGTACGCCTCTGTAGAGCCTTACAGAGCGCATACCACATCCCAATGTGATATGGGCAGGGGTGGGAGGGGTGTTCTATAAAAGCTTGTTGTTGACTTCAGTTCAGTATGTGACCCCTGGAACGCCCCCATCCCTTCCTGGTGTTCTGCTGTAAAATAGGATGTGCTTTATTACTGACTTCTTGTATCATATGGAATACATAATATGTCGTATACAGCAGTTTGCACATCTGGCAAGAAAAGAGGCTGGATAGTTGGTGCTCTAATTAAAATGACAAATGTCAGCCTAGGATGATCATCTGCTGGGTTACTCAGGGCATTTTTTTCTGAAATGTTGACATTTTCCAGGAATGTAAATTTTGTGTTTCAACAAGTCCTCCCTGTGAAACTCTCCCTGTGTAGCCTACAGGTAATGTGTTATTGCAAGTTGCTGGCGTGTGGTACCTTAGCTCTTTAATGGCCATTCAGAAGTGCTCAGCTGCTTGCTTTCTAGGTGGCTTCCTGCTTAACTGAGAGTGAGTTTGTTTGACTTCTGAAGTGGGTTGAGTAGACAACATTTATGTTTGTGATCCATACTGATTCAGCTGTTCCTTAGAGAGCTCACTATCTGTGGGCCAGGGCACTTGTAAGATTAAACTACATTACCATGTCATTACTGATGGGAAATGGGCATTGGAACTAGATTTAGAGGTCATGAAATTATTTGAATTAATTACTGGGCTAATATACATGGGCTATCTTCATTGGCTTCTAGCTGCATTGCATTCATCAGCCCACGCTGCTTATGTTAGGCTGCGCAGATCAAATTTCTCAGCTTATAGTGATCTCCAACCTAGTGCTGTCAACAAGCATCAAATTCGCTATGAGAAAAAAAGAGTCATGATTGAGGTATTTTAACATGAACCTGCTACTCCAGTCCACGTGATCAATTCTTAATAACAAATTTACAAGTTGAGGGCATGAAACCCTCAACTGTTCCACCACTGTGGGCCAGATGGCATCTGAAGTTTTAGCGATGAAATATTTAATGTAATTAGCTTACATCAGACTTCAGAGAAATTTGGTAAGCAGAAACTAAGAAATTGGGACAAATCCCCAGGATATCAAAGTTCAAGGAAATGGAGTGATTTACCCAATGCTGTGAATAATTGCATGTCTGTGTTAGGGAAAATTGGACATCGGTGACTAATTAGCCTTTTGTTTATGTGGGTTCTAAAAAAATGTTCCTGGCTTCCTTCTTTGACAATAGGTTTATAAATGGAGTCATACAATAATGACAAAAGTAAAGTGATTCGTAATTTACAGAATACTTTTATGGTTTCCTCCCACTGAAACAGATACACACAGTAATATTATTGTGAACAGAGGTTCATGTTAAACGGGTCCACTTGCAAGTTAACAAACACTGAATGGGTTGTGTATAGACCTAAATTAACTTTACAAGGGAATTCAGTTTAAGGAGGAATTGAGTTTAAGCTTTTTTATTCCAATTTACGTAAGATGGTTTCAGGGGTTTAAAAAGATACAGCCCTTTGACTGTATTCCTCTGGTAAGACTCTCTTGCAAAGAGAAGGACATACAGGGTTTGTTCTTCTAATGCAAAAAAGCAGACAGGAAACAAGTAAGTATAGCAGAGAGCTATAAAGCCTTTCTGCTTTACACACAACAAAACCAGCAGAAGACAGAAACAAACTCCTTGCAGCCAACTGCTGTTCACACGGAGGTTTGACAAAAACAAAATTTCTGCGTGCTTTCCATTCTTAGTGACTTAGAATTTATACCCTGTCTTTAAAGTGTTATATGTTTAACTCCAGATTCACTGAGAGTGGTTTAGAAACTGATCCACTTAAAAAATACATAGTATGGTCAGTAGAGAAATTAATCCCATGCCCTGAAAAGATACATTAATGGTGCGCATAAAATGAGCTGCACTACAAGAAGGTGAGTATCAAGGTCAAGTACACTGGGGTCAGGAATTGGAAATCGAGGTCTCTAGTGCAACCTAATTTTTAGCCCACTTGCATATTTAAACCAGGCTGTTACCTTTAATGAGTAGAATCATTATTTCTACTGGCCTTGTCTCAATATGAGCCGTGCCAACTCTGAGCTCAACAAAACCAGTGCCCTGCTGAGAAGCTTGAGCCAGATCTGAGCACCTTTCTTGTAGAAACATAATGCAGTACACTGGAATTACCTTGGTTTTCTTCCTGCACCCTTTTTCTTTGATCTGGCAGGCCAGGTATCACACTGCTGCAGCTTTGCTGTTTCTGGTCCCTGAAATAACAGTCAGTGCTAGCTTGAGTGTATCTCGATGGCTTTGCACTGTGCCCTTAAGGGTAGCTGACTAATATGTTGCCTTATCCCAAGTAGTGAATAAGGATAGATGATCTTATTCACTAGAATTGTTTCCACCGCTAGTAAATGTGCCTATCGCCCACTTGTTTGTTTTATCTACAGCAGTCATTGGTAGGACATTTGAGTGCTTCACAAGCACTATCAACTTACCTTCAGGAAACTCCTGTCCTTAAAGGAATATCATTTTGAATTTGTGAAGACAGAGAAATGGGGATTATATTGTAGGCAACCAAACTATATTTGGACTTCTTCTAATTTGCCTGTGTATCTCTTAGAGTACAAAAGGTTCCAGAGACTTTACCAGTGGTGAGTAGAGAGGACGCCTGACTTTGTGCCCTTTAAGTACTGCATCCCACTGTAATTCTTTTCTTCTCAGCAGTAACAGAGTGAACCTAAGCGCACTGTTATCCATCCTGCTGCATAGCATTCCCCACTGCATACTGACAATCTGATTTTTTTTTTCTTTCCAAGCACAGTAATTTTGCATTTGCCCTCAATGGTTTTTGTTTTATTTTCAGACCCAGGTCGTCTCAAATCCTGTTTGTGTTATATGCTCCTTCCCAAGTCGGTATCATCTGCTGATTTAGTAAGGGCATTTTCAAGCCCTTCATTCTGAATGGTGTAGAAGTTATGAAACTATAAACAGATGAAAATACTAACTAGCATACTGAAAAAGGCAGGTTATTGCACACTCAACTCAGTCCATCGTTCCAGATCAAGTGAACTACAGGTGGCTGCTTTTTGAGTGTGGTTGTGTAACACATCCGGCAGTACATAACATCTTTACAATTTCCCAGGTGTTACTGAGAACATACATTCGCATGTGTCAGAAGTCTTCATAAAATCAAGATGTATTACACTTGTTGCTTCCTGTCTAGCCCTTCAGCTGCCTACCTCATCAAAGATGGAAATGAGATTGGTCTGACTCTGCTGGTTCTTGTTGAATCGTGTGTCTCATTGCAGCAGCATCTCTAAAGCAGCCTTCCAAGCTGCTTGGCTGCAGCCCTGCTGCTCTTAGTGCTTCTGTGTCTTTCTCCCCCTTGTTCCTTCCCTGGCTTTCATGAGCCCTGAAATGCAGCCTCTGACACAATTCCCACTCAAGTCCTGCCTTCCCCTTCTGCATCAATAGCCCTGGTGCATGGGGGCTCTGTGTGAGAAAGGAATTGTTTGGGTATGATGGGAGCTGAAAGCTGTTGAGGAGGCGGCTGTCAGGTCTGATAGCAGGCTGAAGAGGCTATGAGGACAGGAATGGCACTGAGCTGTGGCAGGTAGTTTCTGGGAGCTGGGATACTGATGTGACTGGGATGATATTTGGGTGCGATGCTGTGAGGGACAGGACTGACCATTGGCAGGGAGGGGAGGCAACAGGCTCAGAGATTAATCAGGGGAGATGAGACGAGCTTCTACCACTGTCCTTTATCCCTTCCAACTCTCCTTTGCTTTCTGCTCACTGGAGCAGCAGCAGGATCTGGAGCCTGGTAAGGCTGCATCTTGCAGGGAAAATAGGACCCATCCAACCTGTGCTGATCCTCCGACAGAAAGCAGGTAGGACTGAGGCCTGAGCTTGTCTCATCTTGCCCAGACAGGGTGTGAGGTAAGTGCAACTGCCAACCCCAGCCCAACTTAATTTGTAAATGCATGGATATATGTATTGATTGACTGATGAGTTGTTCTGGTTGAAGCTAGGCTGACGGGTGTATAATTCTCCAACTACTCTTTTCACAAGAGAGGTGTTTTTCCTGTTTTACACCAATCCACCATAATTTCTGAAACTTCATCAGTAATAGTTCACAAATTGCTTTAGCTAATTCCCTCAGAGTGCACATAGACTTTCAAAATATGTTAGCCTTTGCTTATCTATTTTTTTATGCCCCCATCCTGTTAGATGCTGTGTCACAATTTTGGTTCTAAAGATTGAAATAAAAAACAAAAGCAAATATTTCAGCTATGTTTAGATCTATAATTTGTGCTTGTGCCTTGTGTGTATTTGTCTTTCTTTACCCTTCCTTTTCTTGTGTGTTAATAGAAACATCCTTCATTTTCTTCTATGGCTCTTTCTACACTTTTAGACTCATAGAATGGTTTGGGTTGGAAGGGACCTTTAGAGGTCATCTAGTCCAACCCACCTGCAATGAGCAGGGACGTCTTCAACCAGATCAGGTTGCTCAGAGCCCCATCCAGGCTGACCTTGAATATGTCCAGGGATGCGGCCTCTACCACCTCTCTGGGCAACCTGCGCCAGCATTTCACCACCCTCATTGTAAAAAAAGTCTTCCTTATATCCAGTCTAAATCTACCCTCTTTTAGTTTAAACCATTACCCCTTGTCATATCACAACAAGCCCTGCTAAGAAGTCTGCTTCTTATAAGCCTGCTTTAAGTACTGACAGGCCGCAATCAGGTCTCCCCGCAGCCTTCTCTTCTCCAGGCTGAACAAGCCCAACTCTCTCAGGAGAGGTGTTCCCTCCCTCTGACCATTTTTGTGGCCCTCCTCTGGACCCACTCCATCTTTTACATCATAGGTCTTCCGATTGAATCCAAACATCATTGTGCCATTTCCTCATACTCAGTCACACACCCCGATTTCCACTTTCTTCTACATTTTTTTTTCCCCAAAGTTGCTCTAAGGATATTACCCAGTTTCTGCCCATTTTATGTTGTTTGACCAGTCCCTAGTGTCTTCTGCTGGTCATCACTTCCCAGCCTCTTTGCCTGACCTTATTCTTCCAGGCTTTGTGAAACAGGATCAAACCAAGCTGACAAACCCTCAAGCGTTGGGGGAAGCTTAGGGTGTGAATTTAAGGGCTGATGTTTGTGTAGGTGATGATCTGAACCAAATCCTAAACTGAAACAGCCCCAGGTTTCTGGTTCCACGATACGCAGCACAGTTCAAGTCCTGCTATGGCAGCCAAGTGACTCAGGCTCATCTGCGGTGTGTGACAGGTGCAGGGACAGATTAAACAGCAAGGGAGCAACTGTGACATAAGGCACATGACCACTTTATGCTCCCTGTTTGTGGAAATGAGTGCTTTGTGGATGAGGCAAGCTGCATGCACAACTATTACGTCTTCCGACAAGGGAGTCCTTTGGTGTAGTCCCATTTGTCTCTGCTAAAAATACGCGGGTCTAATTGCAGGCAGATTTCTTACGAGGAAAACTGTAGCGATGTTCACTGAAATGGAAAAAAACCCACCCAGGCTCCATGCTAGTACTCGGTCCAAGCTGAAGAGGCTGCTGCTGTAAGTGGCTCCGAGCTATTTCCTGTGCTGTCGCCAGCAGACAGTGCTGAACACGTGAGCTGCTCCATGGTTCGCGGTGCAGGGGGGACTCATGTTTTTGTCAACAGCTAAGGCACAAAGGAGTTGGGAAAGAAAAGAACCTGTTGTTGAACTGTCCAGTGAGTAATGAAAGTTGGCTCGTTTAAACCGAGAAAAAGCAAAGCTCTCCGAAGCCCAGGGATCCTTGGCTTCTTGTTCCTTTAACCCAGGAACAAGAGAATTGTTTGGAGCCCATGTAGATGGCAAGAGTCTTTTAATTTGTTTCCAAGACTTGGGCTTAGATGGGTAACATCTAAAAGATGTGGGCATATATGAGAGAGAAATTTTGCCTGGAAACGTCTGCAGACTCATGATACTGAAGGTGTTACATAAACTATGCTCTAAAAAATCACACAGCTGCACTATTTCCATATTAAAGCTGTCTAAAAGGAATGCCTGTGTGTTCCCGTCCATAACTGCTTTCAGCTTTATGACTAACTGCACCCCAGATGTTTTTCATACAGCAGCTTTTTTCATTTCTCTCCTTCTCCTATCCAGACAAGGTCAGTAAGTAATGGGAGAGTTATTTGGCTTTTCTCTTCCATACCCTGCATCACCTTTCCTTCGGTTTCCACTTTTCCAGCCAGCTTGTAAGACATTGTGTGTTATGTTCTTAATAACAGGGTGGGCTCTTCCACACCCATTTGTTTACCGCTGCCACTGCAGTACTTTCATACCAGGTTTGTTGAAAAATCAGAGTTCTAATCCCTGGTGGGCACGGAGCTATGTGTAGTATACGTGGTGCTAGGGGCAAGGTGAACTACCTTTGCATTTCCCATTTGGCTACTGAGCCTGTCACTGGCCAGGCATGAGGAGTCAGACGGCACAAAGGTGTCCCAGAGCCCAGGCGCTGAGGAGGCTGAAACGAGGGAAGGATTCCCTGGCTCACGGCTGCCACGGGCCAGAAGAGCAGTGTGAGACAGCTACTGCACACACAGGAGCCTGGGCCTTTGGTTTTCAACCCCATCTTTGAAATCAAGGAGGGTTTGTTAGCACAAGGCAAAGAGATTCGTAGCAGCCAGCCTTCTCTTCCTGCCCCCTGGAACAGCCCACTCCTGCACTTCCTCCAGGAGCAGGAAATGTATCCTACATTAGCATAATGCCCTATCAATAAGACTTCTGCTGTCTCCTTCACGTTCTGCATTCTGGCAAGGCCTTCAAGCTAAACAGAAATGGTTTTTGTAATTGTGTTCTCGGTGACATAAACATAACTTAATAAAAACATTTTGAGTTCATAGAGGAAAAGAAACATTTTCAAAAAACAGTGCAACCGTGGAGTACATCTGCTTTTTCTCACACAGTGATCCAGATTGACTTGCTGGGTAACACTGAATGAAACCCAGCGCTGTTGAACTATGCTAGACATACACAGACAGTTCTGGCTTTTCAGAATTGTCCTGTTTGAAATTCTGTTTGGCCTCATCAACAGGAGCTGGACACTGACCAGATGCTTTTAGTTAGTAGATCAGATTATAGACCCCAGATTTTTAGGCATTTTAGACTATAACTAGGTGTGCCAATCATCCTGTGCAGGCAAACTCTTACATGCAAAAGTCACCAAATTATTACACAGGGGTGAAATGGTATAAAATACAAACTCAAATACAATTGTACTTGGCCTGGAGCTCTGGACTGGGAAAGGCAGGGTGGGGTAAGTAGGTTATCAAACCTGCCTCAGCAAAGACTGTGTGCACTGTCCTTGAGGGTGTGGAGCCAGGTCTCCTGTGGACAGAAGAGCTGCATGAAGCCATTGAGAAACTGGGTAGTGTTACAGGAGAGCTAATGGCCCCTAAGTAACAGTTCTTTGGGAAATTAATACCTGACTTCAGGGGTATTCTGTTGCACACATCTGTGCTGCTAACATTATCGTCGTTATTCCGTGGGAAGGTTATGGCAGTCTCCTGGAGCAAACTTCAAATTGAACCATAGGTACCTGTGACCGGGTGCCTTAAAGCAGCATTTCTCCCGCTGTGCTTGATTTACCCGCTGTAACTATTGTGCCACCCGCAGCAGAAGGGGTGAGTCTCTTGACCCCCCAAAGGTGCTGTGTGAGAGTGAGAGGAGGGGAGCAGAGCCTGCGCTGCGCTAGGTTTGACTGGACTTTCATACGAGTTGCACTAGACAATGAAGTTAGAAGTTTTGAGAGAGATGAGCTTATGTTGGCCTGTTGTTTCATGACTGAATATATCTGAGATTCCCCGAGAATACTTCCACCAAAACCAGGGCTGATGTTCTGTCTGTTGGTAAGAAAAAGAGGAAAAGCGAAGGAATGAAAACCGCATTCTAATTCTTAAATATTTACATGTGTCCTTACGTTTGTTGTGATTTCTGTGGGGCTGTGCTACACTGGTTGAAGCTAAACACTGAAAGTCTGCAGGTTTGGCCACTTAGTTCAGCCAGGCAATTCTTTTTTTGCCCCAAAGAAGTGATTTTCTTTTCAATTTCCACAGGAGTAAAAGCCCACCACAATTTAAAAAAAACATTTATTAAAAAAAAAAAATTATTTGTCAGTAACATCCTCAAATGCTGCAGCTGACAGTAATTTTACTGCAGCATAATCATATTTTCATAAGTGTTGCCTTGGAAAAAAACTGTGTTCCTAGACAGGACAGAAGGTGATGACAAAAATATAAATTAGGATAGTAAACAGGAAAAAGTAACAAGGCCTTATCTTTGTCCCTGATAGCGCTGTCTCCTTTTGAATCCGTATTAACTGAAGCTGTAGGTAGAGTGCACAAATTGTTAACCTTACAAAAATATCCACTACAATCATGCATTTTCTGGGAAGAGATTGAAAGAAATAGTCTTGCTGTTCTACAACATCAGGTAAAACACACATCCCCTTCAGACTGGGCATGGTTTGCTCCGCTGTTTTCCAGTCCCGAGCAATTGTGCCAATGGATATATATCACATGAGGTGATAAAATGCTGAATGTGGTGCTTCATTTAGTCAAGGGTTTAATCACTATGAGCTGGCTCAAGGCTGAACACTTGTCCTAGTTAAACTGAGTGCTAACCTGTTGTCAGCAGTTATTTTTATGTGTCTTAAATAGTAGTAGTATAGTATAGGAATGGTTTGTATGGGTATGTGGATTATAGAGGGTTCTTCAGGTGAAAACAATTATATTCATATTCAATGAAGATGAAAAGAAACAAATGCATGGATAGTAACAGTAAAGGAGCGTTTTTGAGAGTCAATGGCAAATTTGCAATCTGTAATGGCATATCCTGTAGGACTGAGACCATGCGGATACATCGTACTGGATTTTTACTGTGTCCTTCCGACAGAGAAAGACAGCTTGCTTTCAGGATTGTGCCTACAAGTAACTGTACGAGAGACTGCTAAAAATTCTGGTTTTTTCATCCTGATGGGTTGAACTGCATATTCCATGGTATCTTGTATCTAAACGGAATGTAAGAAATGGAAATTAAAAATCAACTGTTTTGTGCACCCTGCATTCTCTAAGGAAGTCTGAGTGGACTGCTGGGTTGCCAGAGACATTTTTTCCATCTTGGACAAATCAGATTACTGCTTTTGTGCCTCATCTGTAACACAGAGGTGATATTTCTTCACCTTTTAGATACTCGTAAAACTGAAAAGACAAATGTTTGTAGATTGCTTTGGAATTCTTGGACACAAAATTTTCAGTACTAGGACTCATTCATATGAATCATGATTTCCCAGCCAGGCTTTGTCATCTATCAAAGACTGTGACAAAATTTAGGCTAGGAAAAGGCAGCTTACTGAAAACCATACTATATATTTGACAATTGTATCCCTTCTGAAAATTTTCCTGTGTTTTACCTTCAGGTTATTAACATCCTGCAGCAAGTCATTGCTTCAGCCTAAAGGTTCTGTGGAAGAAAGAAGTGATATGTGAAACTGGATGAAATTAAATTTTGCATCCATCCAGGACCCTGATGAATGAGGTACAGGGAGACGTGGAAGATGATGAATCTCACAGAGACTGCAGCTGTGAACTGCAGTATTAACCATGATATCCACCAGACATTATCCCCTGTGGTATACATATTTGTATTTATATTAGGTTTGCCAGCTAACTGCCTGTCACTGTACTATGGGTACTTACAGATCAAGGCTAAAAATGAATTGGGCATCTACCTTTGCAATTTGACTGTAGCAGACCTGCTCTACATATTTTCTTTGCCTTTTTGGCTTCAGTATGTTTTACAGCATGACAACTGGACCTACAATGAGCTGCTGTGCAAAATCTGTGGCACCCTCTTGTATGAGAATATCTATATCAGTGTGGGCTTCCTCTGCTGCATCTCCATTGACCGCTATCTCGCAGTAGTGCACCCTTTTCGGTTTCAACAGTTTCGGACAATGAAGGCTGCTGTGATTGCGAGCATCATTATCTGGACCAAAGAAATAATCACATGCTGCTTTGTCTTTATGCATGGAGAGATCAGTAGGGATGCCGAGAGCCACATGGTGTGCTTTGAGCATTACCCCATCAAAGAATGGGAGCACAACGTCAATTACTACCGCTTCTCTGCTGGCTTCCTTTTTCCCTTCTTTCTGCTGGCCTTCTCTTACTGTGGGATTTTACGAGTTGTCCACAAGAGTCACGGCACTCAAAAGAAGAAGAAAATCCAAATTAAACGATTGGTTTCCAGCACTGTTTTAATTTTTTTAGTTTGCTTTGGACCATACCACATTCTACTTGTGGTTCGCAGCTTGTTGGAGAACAACTGCTCGTTTGCTGACAAAATATTTAATATTTACCATATTTCTCTCCTGTTGACTACTTTTAACTGTGTTGCTGATCCAGTGTTGTACTGTTTTTCCAGTGAAAGCACTTACCAGAACTTTGCCAAGATGCGAGACTTTTGTTTAGCATGTTTAGGGTGTCTGAGGACTGAGACAAAGGAATCCTATCCACTGAATCCTCCAGAAACTCCCAACAGGCCACAGCATGAGCAACAGCCAGGGTTATTACAAAAATCACATGGCAGAACTGGAATAAAGGACTCCTCCACAACTAACACGGGCAGCCTATAGCATTCATCAAAAAAAGGACATTAATCTAAAATCTGCATCTATGGCCGCATTTGTGTATCCATCTGATTCAGCCATGTATTACAACTGTGTTACCTCCCAAAGGCTTATTAGCAGTGCAGTGCAGTGAGGTAGTTCCTGGAGGTGCTTGGACCTTGGCAATAGTGAGGAAAGCACATGCTGAGTCAGTTCAGTTACTATTATGTGTCTGTTATCATTGTGGTGCAGCTCAAAACCTGTTGTCTTGATGACTGTGTTGACCAGAATAAGCTAGTACTCTTGGTCTGTGCTTCTGTTGAATTCGTCTTTAAACTGCTTTCTGTGTGCCCCTGTAGCATCTAGAGAAAAATAATCCTCTACAAGCTGTCATCATCTGTTGAAAAGGTTGGAGACAGAACAAATTAAATGTCCCCATATGTACTTTTAAAAAGAAAAAAGAAAAAAAAAATGCATTTCTGCAACATTTCTGTATGTCTCTGAAGTGACTTCTCTTTCAGCCAGTTTCAAGAACTGCAGAGAACTTGCCAGAACCAACCTCCTAAAACAACCAATCCAATGACATCAGATGTTCTGGGAGAACATGCGCAAGGAACTCAGCATCTGCTGAGACCTTCAATCTGTTGATTGACTGTCAAATCTGAGACTGTTGAACCTCATCATAAGGCTTCTCTTGACTTCCAGAGGTACTTGGCTCCAATGAGGACTATTTGGTTTGTTGACTTGGAAAAGAACGGGAGGACGGTAGCATATGAGGCGCTTTGAACCCGTGTGCTTATCTGAGTCACCGTGTTCAAAGACCAATTTAGTCTAAATTCTACTAAACCTTGCTAAGGTTTGGATCGCGTCCTTCGCAATTTGTGCATCTTGTGCAGCATAGACCATGCAGGCAATTAAATAACAATGCGTTTGTCAGGGAAACCGTTAAATGCATTCTGTTTAAACTCTGTTTTCTCCCACAGATACCATAGGTTAGGTTTTGGTCATTGTTCAGTAAATACAATATCAGAAATACAATGTTTTAAATTATCTGTGTTTTAGACAGAATGATCTATGGTTTAGACAGAAACAAAATACAGGAATAAGTGGAGATAGCGTCAGTTAAAGATGTGGGAGTTACACTCTGTAGTATTGTTTCTACCACCAGCTCCTCTCTAAGTTTTTTTTTCTTCTTTATTATGCTAATGAATCCTGTATGGTGATGCTTTGTGGTCTGCTCATCACACCTTCTTGTAACGGTTATGCCATGAATATTGCCTTGCCCTTTCATTTCCCTGGTTTCAAACTTTTCTTGAAACACTTCTCTCTCTGCAACCTGGAGCTGATAAGTTCCAGCAGGATAATCAGGTTTGTTTCTTTTTTTTTTTTTAAATGTCAAAAGATTCTCTAGACAGATGGTCTACTCCTGGTATCTGAAGTATGTCATTGTAACACAGCCGTGCTTGTCAGAGGTTTCTAAAAGGCAATATATAAGAACAGTTTTCTGGAAACCACCTTGAGAGTGCAATATTAGAAATAATTAGGGGATGTGTTTAATAAAGAATGTTTTTATTATTTTCTTCCTATATTTGTTCACTCTGTGTTTGAAATAACTATCTTATGGCTTTGGCCCACAGTTTCTATTTGTGAGACTGCAGATCCTCTCCTCCCTCCTCTTGCAGAAAGGATTCATGCCCCCACTCCCAGGAGGGGATTAGGTTTGCTTAGGTTAACATTTGGTTTGTTTAATTATTTTACATTTCTTTATACATAGACCGCTCACCAAGCTGGATTAATTACCTTATAAATGCATTTTTGTCTTCTGACTATTAGTGCTGTTTAGCTTTACTTTCTCCTAATCTTCAGTCTCTGCTGCCTCTATCAACGCGCCCGTAAGGCAGGGACTCCTGACTGCCATAATGCCGTGCTTGTACGTTGTTACGCACTGAGCCAACTGCTTGGACTCCCGTGACCTGGCAGGCTGTAAGACACACAGGCGGTTTGTTCTAGGATGAAATATTTGTTGTCCTGTTTATGCTTTACTTCTTTACAGTTACCCATGTTGTTTAGATTAGGCAGCTGGAACGCAGAGCATGCCACATTACATGGAATTGTCGTCTGAGGGATTAAGTTTTATTGGAGTTGGTACTTTGATGTGGTCAGCTTTTGGTCAGCTGATGCAGCTTAAAATCAGATGGAAACTTGTGTCATGGGGTCCAGCATTCTGCTGCAGTTCTCAACATTTAACCTGCTAACCCGCAAGAGAAGGGGGGGATTTTTTCTTTCTTCTTTTTTTTTTCCACCCTGAAGTCGCCATTTTATCAATTCTTTCTATATTGTAACTGTTAGGCTTAGGCTGCAGAGCTGTAACCAATACGGGAGGAAGGCAACTCTCACTCGGAGCTTTTCTTTCCATCTCAGCCAGAACATAGTCGATCAAGGGTCCTTACTATCGTTGCTAGAGATATGCTACGTATTGCTTTTGCATTAAATACAGCGCTTGGGACTTCACACGAGAAGGGATTTTAAAAACAGACATTAGAGAAAAACATAAATATATTATTACATTTTATATTTCTGAATGAAATTTGACCGTTAAAACTTGTATTTTGGGGAAAGAAGAGCAAAAGCTTACTAAAGAAAAGGTTTTTTGACAAAAGTTAGTGTTTGGAAAGAATAATATGCATTGCACCTGTTAGTGTAGTATGTCAGTAAGCTGCAGAGCACATAGCACGCAGAGAAGGAAATGAGCCGCCTCTTTTCCCAAACAGGCATTTTTAAATGATGCCAATTTCATTTTGTGGGTTCTGTGCAGCAGTGAGCATATGCCATCCTGCGGGGTTGCTGGCTTTGGCAAACAGCTCAAGCATTCATATGAATTAGGTTACTTAATAGTTATAGTTTGAGAGTTTGGAGACTTCTAAAGGAGCTATTTTCTATTGTGAAGCTTCAAAGATAGTTTCACTGCAACATTCTTCAAAGGCTTAAAAATGAATCTAAAAAAATGACTGATCCATAAAATAAACATTGCGAGCTTCGGTGAATCTGAATGTCTAGCAGCAAGTCTGGCATTAAGACTTCTTTCTCTCACACGTGTTCAACTGTTTTAAGTCTTTAAGGGCTGTGTGTCCTCAAGGACTTCAGAAGATTTAACGTTCAAAGTACATGAGTGTTTGTGGTACGAAGTGATTTTTCTCATTCTCAAAAAGTGACGTGTTTGTCTTACATATGAGAAGGAAAATAAAACTCACCTGCCAGAAGGAAAAGCAGATGCAAGGTGTTGCTGGCTGCTGGAAGTCCACTGTCCTTTGGAAGAAGCGGTGGCTAAACTCAACCGCCATCCTCATCCGGATAAAGCGCAATGGTTGGGTGCTCGCCTTTTGTACCGTTACAATCATTTTATGACAGCTAAAGCATCAGTGCCTGAGAGGCGCAGTGTCAAACCCTGTCCTCTCCGCTGTGGGGGCTGACCGCTCGCAGAACTTCAGCCCTGATGCTCATCCGGAGGCAGCTACAGGAAAATCACACCTTTAAAATGACCCAAGTCAGGCACAACTCACAACTGCCTGTCAGGTACTGGTTCAGCATTAGTAGGCCTTTGAGATATAATTTAATCTTGCTTCACGAAGTCTCGTCAGGAGCTGAATTTCTATACCTGGAGTTCATCTAAATGTTCATTTACATAATTTTATTTCATCCTGAATGCAAATGTTTTTAAATTTCTAATCATGCTTTAATTTCCAAGCATTAATTTTAAGCACTATTTATGTATTTAACTCTTTTATTCTTAACAACAGGATACCCTGAAACATCTACAACCTTTCTGTATTACCCAGAAAAGGGACAAATTATATAAATGGCAAACTGCTAATAGGAAGGAGGCAAATGGCACAGCCTGCCCTTTACGCGGAAGGTCTGCGACCCTGCCCTTGTGTTCATCAGCTCAGTTAAAGCTTGCCCCTTGCCTCCTCACACGTCCACAGACTGCCTGCCTCCGTACGAAGGCAGTGCTGGAGGGGCTACAGGAACCGGGCGAGGGAGTTGTAGTTAACAACTTTAACTACTGTAACACGCGCTGGCATTTTTTGGTTGTTGTTCTGAACCACCCCTCTCCACTGCAGCTGTTTTCCCCACCACAAGGTATTTTTAAATCCAAGTTGCTACAAGAGTTACTTCCTGTTGCAGCTATGAGGTTAGTAAAACAGGAACAGCCATGCAAGAATACTTCATTTTAATGATAAGCTTGCTTTGTAAAATCCAGATCACCTCTTACTACATAATACCATTTAATATCCATTATCTGTTACAAAATTACAGAAAAGAAAGGCAGCCCAAATCACCGTGACGACATCCCCTTCCCGCTTCACAGAGATGGTGTAAGGGTGACAATGAAAGGCTGTGCACGGCCAAGATACCAGAGATGAAAAGTCAGCTTTTTCTGATCATTTATACCTTGTGAGAGCCTAGACAATAAGGAAACAATATGGGAGAGCAACGCTGCATATAGAAATCGTTGGAACAGTCACTGCTGTGCTTCTTGCAGCAGCTTTTCAATCATAAGCGAGTGGGTGTTGTAGAAGGGCAGCTCGTCCACTTCCATTTCCAGACTGGCAGTTTTTCCACTGCGGACCCCGTGCTGCACAAGTGTTTTCAGAAGCTTTTCTTCCTTGAAAACCAAAGAAATAGGATGTAATTAAAATCCTGAATCAGATAAGAGCATTCATCACCATCTTTATTTTATCCTAGGGGAGATTTACCACATCCTCCATATTTATTTTGACAGCAATTTGCTAACACCTTTTTTCCCTTGTCCCAGAGAATAGATGTAGCATCTGGAACTTACGGAGCGCCAAAAGGCTTGTATTCCTGACTGCTGTTTAAGTACTGAATGATATTATTGCTCTCCACACTCCTTTAGACAGCACATTAGCGTCAATTCAGAAACAGGAATCCTTTCAAGTTCCTGTATTGCACAAATCAGAATCAGAGGAACTTCCACCCAAAGTATCTCAGAAAGCGAAAGGTTGCACACGGGCTGCACAACCACTTTCCTTTCCTGCATCTTCTCTGATCTCTGCGTGCCTTTTGCTCTGTCCTCTTTCTTTTTTTTTTTTTCCTATTAATCTTATGAGAATTCTGCTTGCTTAGGAAAGGGATGGGGAAAAAAGAAAACCCTGAACTGGTGCTTCCGTGGGAATCTCTGAAATAGTGTATACTTTGTTCAGAACTGCAATTCAATTTCACATTTATAATGGTTATTTTCTTGCTTAATAGTAAGGTAAGGAGGTAACAAAGCGGGTTCCAAGTTGAGCTGTTAAAGTGCACAGAGGGATCAAAATCTTCGCTAGTGAGCTGTGGGCCAGTTAGCATTGCGAGATGAAAAGATGGGTTAAAATCAGCTCAGACTAAACACTAGTTCTATGAACAGTGAAATTAGAAGCCCTGGTTTCATATAGATGTATGCCTAGCATAAACCCCTTCGCTTTTCATTTGATGTGAAATGTACGCAGTCAAACTCTATTTCTACTGTCTTAGCATTTACTATAAAGAGAATTTATTTCCCTAAGTCCATTAATAAAAAATCTAAGAAAAATAAAAAGCTTAGTCATGTCTTATTTTCCCCCTGCCCCAGCCCTGCAGTAGTTTATACAAGACCTTGAAATAGCCATAGATCGATGTTTTCTTGCCCTTCTTTGCTAGGAATGCCATCTCTGGTCCTACTGTTCCAGTTCCATTTGTGTGAGACCCTGCTTTGATGGAATGCGCTACTGCAGCAGCCCTGCCGGTGTCCTTGGCAGACAGTTCTACAGGTTTAAATACTTCGTGTTTGATATTGCCATACAATAACCCCTGGCAAGCTCCTTTATCTTCTGGACATGAATTAATGATGAAAAATTTATAAAGTTAAAATGTCTAATGTTCATTTATTAAATGTTAGGGTTTTTTTCTAGGATGGCTTCTAAACCATAAAGAATACAATAGCTTTGATCTGAATTTAGACACAATATGGCTGTATTTTACATAATACAGTATATAGCCAAAATATAAACATTTCTGAAACAATTAAAGCGTACCTGGCATGGTCAATTAGCAGAGAGTTTAGTACAATTTAGTAACCTGCTTTCTGCATGTATTGTATAAAGATTTGTCTTGTATTTCCTGGTAATGCATCCTAGTTCTCAGCTGCAACAAACTTAAATGAGGTACTGGTTTTCTGTTAAAGAAAAAATACGCAGTTACATGGTGTCGGTCTTGACATCATGTACCAATGCAGCAATGATACGGATATTTAAGGAAATTACCTGGCTACATCGGTAGCCTAAAAAGTGCTACTTTGTAATTTATAAAATTAGAAATATACATCAGCTTGTACCATATGAATGATCATGTATATGAGTGCAAATATAAGCACCTGATCTTTCTGCACGAGAGAGGTTTTTCTTAGTGCTCAGTATCTGTATGCAAAGTGGCAAATTAGATCTCTCATCTCACAGAAGAGACACCTGAACTGGATACGCAAAATGTCATTTCTAATCTGAACTGTTTCTCCTATGTATTTACATGTTAGAGCTCTCTGATGTGCCTACGTGGGGAAAACAGGCTTGCTTAGTGCTATGTAACTATGCCTGATAAATTGTATTCTATCATCAGATGCTATTGTTTCCATTTGTAAGGAACGTACACAATCTACGTTAATGCTTCCTTTGCTGTAAAGTGCTGCAATTTACTTGCAGTTCTCTCTTTGGTAAATAATTACGTTGGGAGTGGGGTAACCAGAAAAATAATCAAATTAATAGAAAAAGAATTTGTTAATTTGCACTTTACTCAGGAAAAAAACCCTTTGTGAATGACAAAGCTAATATATTAAAAATAATCACATCTTTATATATTGCTCATTTATAAAGTAATTCATATTCCTATAGGTCATAATTTCAAAATAAATACTATACAGCTCATTTCTTATTATTAATAAAGAGTTCAGTAAAAGAGTAAGTGCCTGACACATCAACCTGGTTGTGAGACGCAAGGAAATGTGGAGTTGCCTGCAGGGTGTTCAGTATTAGCTGCGCTTGGATATG
>NW_009258688.1:1444344-1489291 GCF_000687185.1 Egretta garzetta
CAACCACTGTTGTATTAACCAACACAATTATGATTCAGCTCCACAGCTGAAAGGTAAGTAAAGATCCTTTAGATCAAATTGTTTCTTGCTCATTAAGTTCTCGATAAAGAACAAATGCTTTGCAGTATCTCTTATTAAACTATATGTATGGCACAATCTCGGCATTGCGTTCGGCAGGCATGGAGCGCTCCACAGGTCTGTGGTCTGTTGCAGTGCGATCCTGACGTTGCCTGAACACGAGGCTGTGGAGAAATAACCTTTTGTTTCAGGGGAAGCCTTCATTTAGTAATTACAATCTACAGTTTTCATGGAAGGAATGCCATTTTTGGAAGAAAACTGAAACACATTGTAAGAAAGCTGTTTGATGCTTAGGCCCTCCTTCAGATGTCTTCTTTCCAATTACAAACAGGCAAATATAAACACCGAGGTGGGTATGTGCGGCGGTGCTCTTTATCTTATGAGGGTAATTACAGCTTTAAAAGAAGCTGGATTGGGCAGAAAGTAGCCATATAAACATAAATGGCCTGAATTTTTTTTTTTATGCTAATGGAGTATGTGAACACTAATGCGTTCAATCTTCTGCACTGTTTACTGTTGTGTGATTTATAATTAAAAAGCATATCCTCTTGTCAGGCATTTTGTAATTTCCTCTCCTCCGCAAAACTGTTCCCATTGATTTTATCTCACTAGATTTTAGCATTGCACTTTCAATAGCCCATTATTGGCTCATTATCAATATTCCCAGCTGTATAGCTTAGTAAAACAAAAACAAGAAGGATTTCCTGTACACGATATCACGTTTAATTACAGTATCTCATTAGCAGGAATTTTGATCACAGTAGTTTTCAGGCTATGTTAATTTAAAGGGAAAAATCAGTAGCTGTAACTGGAAAAAAACATCGAAAAGTGAGAACTAATTAATCTGGTTTTGGAAAAGATCGGACTGAAAGGTGCCATATGCTTTGTTGAGCCAAAGGCTACGTGGCTGTATGGCTATGCTAAACATCAGGATCAGTTTCAGTTTTATGATGAAAAATCAAAATAGCAAGAACTAAAAACACCTAAGGCCTACTCTGCTTTGCCAGAATTTCACTCAGACCATGCTGTCATCTCAGGAGAAATACTCCACTGTTGTGGGCAGTATCTATGGTAGAGGCTCTACATTTTCCTTAGCATTCTTGGAGGTCACAAAGTTACTGGTTTTATTCAAGTCTCTATAGAGGTACTCTGCCAATAACAACTGAACTTTGAAGTTCCTAAGTTATTACAAATATGGTGGGACAAACCTTACTTGATCACTGAGTATTTACATATGTATTTTTAAACACTGCCAGGTCAAAAATAGAGCCATGTGCTTAGCAGGATGAGCACAGATCACAGTCATTTCTCGCTCCTCTCAGTTATTATACTTTTTCTCAGTCTGAAACCTTTGCATTCCCAGAATATTACACTGTTCGGAGCTGCATTAGTCAAAACATTTAAAAATATTCACCTGGAAGTCTTTCTCCAACTATAGTTTAGAAACATTCAAAACTAACTATAGAAAGGGTCTAACATAACCAGAAAAGGTGGAAAGATCAGAAGTAAGGTGCAAAGATCAGAAGTATGGAGTGGCTTCTGTATTAGAGCTGTGACTTTTGATTTTCTAAGAGAGACATCTAAAGGAGGATACAACAGAGGTTTATAAAATCATGAACGATGCTAAGGAAGTGAACAGGGAATTTTAATCACTGTTTCGCAATACAAGGATTTCTTGCACTGCCCATAAAATTGTAGCACTGTCTTGTGCTTGGGATGGCAGTGTTAGGTTAATGGCTGGACTTGATTATCTGAAAGGTCTTTTCCAACCTAAATAATTCTATGATTCTAAATTGCAGCACATGAATACATTAATTTTTGAGGATTTTTATGTTCAATCTGTCTTGAATCCTGTGCGGAATATTCTAAAAGTGCAGTGTGGCTGCTCGTTCACCAGGGATTACCAAAAGTCACTGAAACACCATGTGAAAGTAAGCTATTGAACAGGACTAGGCAGAATCTAGTGGCTGGTAGCTGATTCCATCTACAAGTCACAAACAAGTCACAACTCCTCGGCCCTACAGAAATTACCTTGGTAACTGATGGAAGTGCCGATAGCCAGACCATCTTCTTAGATAACCGTGGAAACCCAACAGCTTTCCTCAGATAGCGGTCATGTATTTCACAAGTGCTCAGAATATACAGAGCGCAAGCAATGGCATAGCCTCCCCAGTTAGAGACCCCTGCAAAAGAACATCACCATGAAACCAAATTGTAAAAAAACTCCACACGAGTTATTGCAAAGATACCCAACCTGCATAAGGCATGAGGCATGTACAACGGAGACTCACGTAGCAATGGTGAACTGGAATGTGGATATGAGCTAAATATTGACATAAATTTGGAACATTTATTTCAGAAGAACACAATTGCTTAACATATTAAAATGTTTTCCGTAATATTTCAGATTGAATTTCTGCAAGTATCCATCTAGCTTAGTTTGTGGTTTGTCTTTCCAACAAAGCAAAAACTCAAATGGACATAGTCTATAACACAATTCCGCTTGGCGTAATGTCAAGTCCAGGAACTGTGAGGACTTCTGTTCCAGCCCGGTGTCTTTCGCTTTGAACCACACAGTGGTAGATTTTGATAAAGTATCCTAAACCAGGCAAATTTTTACTGGTGATTGATAGATTTTATAACGGAATGCTGTACCATTGCAGAGAATCCCTTTTTGGTCACAAATGATGACGGAGTAAAGAGTTCAGCTATTTTATAAGATATGAAGCCATGGTGAAACTAATTGTTTGTGTCTTGATGATGTGTCCTTGGTGTAAGTGTCATATACAAAAAGACATTCTAACATAAATTTCTTTGTATGCTGGTATCAAATCAGTCCACAGTCCTGTTTGACAGCTTCTTTGTCAAGACTGTATTGGAGATCGTTAGATTTGAAATTTGCTGTGAGAAGTTCTCTCTGCTGCCTGATACCTTTTCCAGAGAGGCAGACTAGCAAAACTTTCAAAAAGTGTGGAAGCTGGTTTAGCGCATGTAGTTTTCCACACTTCCAAACTTCCACCTCACTTCTCCTTGCAGGGTCTGGGTGTGACAGTTGCTTTCAAAGTAAAAATCATCAGAATTGCCAAAAGAGCCACCATAGATACTATATACATATAGCCATAAGAAGTAGATGTAATTATCACCACACTCTCATTTCTTCCCAAAAATTGCTGGTTTAGTACCAAAAGTGTTAGATACCTAGGTTAGAAACCTAGAAACCTGAACCTAAGTACAACATGGACCACTCAGTTAATGAATTGGCCCTTGCTGAACACACATCTCTTTCACTGCAAATTTTATTTCATGCTGGTTAAGAAGTTAGCATAAAAGAGAATTTCAGCTATAGCATTCAACTTTTGTTGTACATTAAGAATGTCCATCTGTCATCGAGTGGCTGTTGAAAGGACTTATCATCTTGTCACATAAGAGCAATACGACTGGTGACCCTGACATGGTCACACCCCCAGAAGCTCATCAATTATACTGAAAATTCATATGTGCATAGACATTTTAATTCCCACACAGCTCACTTCTGCAATCTTCCTCGTTATGTTATTTATGGTGTAATTTTTTCAAGAATATTCAGGATTTGCCCAACTATTTCCAATTAAATACACTTTCTTGATGGAACCTCCTTAATTTTCAGTCACTCCAGGTGAAAAAAAATTCCTGCTGGAACCGGAGTTGCTTAACTATTCAGAAAATGGACATAATACAGAGACAGATTTGTTTGCTAATGATGATTTGGCCATACAAAGAAAGGGCCAATACAAATTACTTGGAAAGATGGATGTTTTCTTGTCAATTCTATTCTCAAACACCAACAACTCTCCCACCCCCCAAAAAAATCCCTTACCGGCTACAACAGTAAAATCAGCTTCAACATCACAAGCTATAACATCTCCGTTTTTTATGTGCTTCTTTACAGCATCTTTCACTTTGCCCATTCCCAATTCATTTCCTCCATCTCCAACACCTTTATTAAAAGAGAAAGAGACCAGATGAGTACGAGCCCAGCACATAACTAACAATCCATTTAGAAAGCATCCAGTGCCTTCCCCACAGCCTCTGTGACAGTTTATAGCTCCATACGAGACGATTTATCCTTTTTAATCAAAAGTGTCTAAAAAAAGAAGACTGCGAATGAAACAGCTGAAAGCACCACCTACCACATGCTAACCTGTAAGTGTATATAGGCAATATATACTGTAGTGGTGCAGGCAAAAGAAATAAAAATTATCAGGTGTTCATGAACTGCAGACAGAATTAAGAAGTAAACTTTGCTTATGGGAGGCCTTAAATGTGTGTCCTATAAAACGCATTATCATAAGTACATTAGCACAAATAGAGAAAGAAGATAGAAAACAAATCCAAAATAAACCTGAGAAATTAGCCTATGATTCTTTAATAAAGCAAGAATAGAAAATGTTGGTTTGTTAAAATCTTTAATTAAAAAAAAGAGATTAAAAGTAGCAATTGTTGCAGAAAAAATAAGCAAAAATCTACGTAAGGACGTTGGCAGAAATAGGACTTACTGCACTGGCAATCTGTTTTATCCAGCTCATTGTGCCACAGCCTACAAAGAGCTCAACCCTGTACACTATTACTGTTTTCATTTTTTTTTTTTTTAGTAATTTATGACAAAAATAGCTAGACTTTTTTTTTTTTAATTATTTATATATTCAGGGTTGTGGGGCCTTGATTTTTGTTGGTCAAGTGGAAACACTATGTATGCGTCTCAGTGATTTCAGTAAAGTCAATGGGACCTACATCATTTCAGGAAAATTTTAAGCACACTTATGTTTGGGACATAAAATTGTTAGATGTCATTCAGAGCTCTGCAGATGAGGATAACACAGAAACTAGCAGCTTCCATGAAAGCTAGATACTACCTTTAGTCTCTTACCAATGTATTAAAAAAACACCAAAAAAAAAAAAAATCCATCTATTTAACAGGAAATTAGCACTTCTCTTCCACCCGTTAGTCTAAACTGCATCTTCTCAAGTTTGAAGATTTTTATGGAAAAATCCTAGTTAATGTCTGTGAAACAGAACAGTGAAGAGCTCCAAGTCCTCACTGCAATGTATCGTATCTGAACTTGAAAAGTGACTGTGCTCTAATGTATAGCACGTTACAGATGAGACATTACAGTATTTATAATTTACACTTCAAGCCCTGAAAATTAATAAATTTAACACTTTTAGTAACTGCATAAAAATCTCACGTAAGTTGGCAGCAAATTTCTTCTTTATGTGAAATTAAAAGTTATTGCTCAGCAGCAATTTTTTATTTAACTCGTTAAGTCTAAGTAGTCAAGGGGAGCGTAACTGAGTGACACATAACTTACAAAAACGGATTTGCCATGAAACAGCTCATCTTTTTTCTTATCTACTTTAATAACCCGTTCACCTTTATTTTGGTGTTGGGATTTAACGGTGCTTTAAAAAATCTGTTCTTTGGTAGTACTTTTCAAATAGGTCATGACATAATGACATGGTCCCTCTATCATCATATATAAATACGGTAGTTACTACTGTTCTGTAAGAATCCGCACAATGGCTTGATTTTTCTTATGTTCAAAATCCAAAATTTTGCTCTTAATATTCTTTAAAAAGGCTAAACCGAATTCTTGCCCTTTGAAGATCATGATCAGTTTCTTTAACTGAAAGACACTAATCCATTGCTCAGCGTTTTTTTGTATCAGCTGGCTTTGCTTTTTCTTCTGGTGGAAGTCCTGTCCCCAGGGTGGGGACACAGTTAGACGACCCACTGCTGCGGATGGGTCCCATTAGCGTCGTGCTGGGAGGAAAAGAACGCCACACCGAAAATTTTCCTGTACCATCTGTTCTCTTCTTCCTCGACGTGTCGGCAGAGGACTACATTTTACTGTACTACATTTACTACACTTCCAGAGTGAGATTCACTTGACAGAAGGCAGCCATCTACACGTGAGGTAGTCAGCTGGACGGCATTTAAAGCCAACAGAAACAGGCCCTTCAAAGAGTCGGTTCATCTCGCCCCAAGGCAGCCATCTCAAACACAGGTGTCTGAAAACAGAGAAGATGAATCCTTTTCTCCTAAAGGCCTGAGTCCTTTCCAGGCAAAGGCAAGATAGTTCTGTCGGATCTTCCATGCAAGTTTTCACTGACTCCATTGTTTTCTGAAACTACATTCATGAAAAAAAGTAGGATGGTGCAGTCTTCTGTGCTAAAAATCATTTGTATGAAAGGGAAACAAGTGTGACCGCATTTTTTCATGCAGTATTCTGGAAAGCTTTTCATTAGCTCCTATATAAATAGCATGTAGCTGTGTCAATTGCATGGCAGCTGAAAAAAAATAGCATGTGGTTTTGGTAACATCTCTTAATCTTTTATTTCAATCTTTTGTGGAATATGAGTTCTTCCAACCTCAGTCTTTTATGTCTTATTTTGTATATTCCTGAAGACTGCTGCTTACTCCATGACTTTTTATGATATTGGTAGAATTGTAGGCATTGTCTATTATTTGTCTGTGGTCAGACTCCTAAACCAGATAATTTTTTAAACACAGATCTTGTTTTAAATGCAAAACTTGACAGCAATTAATCAGTAGGCAATAAATGTTCTAGCATTGCCCCTCTCCACCTACTGACACAGTACTTCTTGCCACTGAGCACACTATATAAAGACTTCTGTAATGCTGAAAACTTGATCTTTCTAGTATCCTTTTCTAGTCTATAAAGTTATCTGAGTACATCGCCCTAATGCGTGCTCTACAATATTTGCATTTTATTTCGGAACTAGACATGTGCCTCCAAACTCCTACTGACCATGAAGAAAGTCAAAGATAGCCCCACCAAAAAAATTTATCTTAATCGATAGCAATACATTTTCATCAGTAATGAGAGACAAGATACAAAGGCCACAGCCCAGAATCTTGCCTTGTTAAGCTAGGTCTTGCAGAAATATGTTGAAAAAGCCAACAGCCATCCCAAGAAATTGTAATCAAATTAAAAAAAAAAACACAAAAAGTTAGTGTGATAAGCAAAATAAGAAATGTTAACTAGGCAACAGACAACGTCAAAAAAAATGACATTGTTTTTCTATAGGTACTCAGTTAATTCTCCAGCGTAGAATACCCATGTACTCAAATGCCATGGGAGATCAGAGCAGATACCCTCATTGTTTTTTGAAGCCTATGACTTGTTAAATCATTTTCTATGCAGACATGTAGAGAAAATCCATGGCAATAGGACACAGTGAATCTGGATAACTGCTTCTTTTCTTCTTATTCACAGGCTCATGATATTTTTAATTAATGACATTTCATAGTATATTTGAATATTCAGAGAATGTTTAAAACAAACTCAATTCCGCTGAATGATTGAAATTCCCACTGTGCAGAACACTCCAAACTCCACCAAATCAACAATATACTTTGAGCTGCTCTGAGAGATATTTTAAGAGATTTGGGTATTTGTATCAAAGGAATCAGGATGTGATGTTACGTAAGTAGCTGGAGAGACCAAGTCCTTGTACCAACACTCTAAAATCGGGGACAAAATAATTGAAATGAACTGCAGCAGATAAAGCTCTGAGGCATTTTGCTGAACATCTTTCTGAGACAGAACCTTTTCTATCCTTATTCCGTCAACCTTCAGCTTCTCTGCTGAGATTGCCAACAGAGTGCCATCTAGAGTGCTGCTTTTTGAATGTTGAAAGTTACTCCTTAGGAACAGGATAAAAATTTGAACTAAATCTAAGTAAAATGTATTAGAAGTTTTAAGATAATACAAAAAAATACCAGTGAACTCTTCTGCTATACAGCTTTTAAAGGATTCCAGTACAGTGAAATCAGACTATGCGTTATCTCTGCAGGCTCTCTGAATTCTGTGGAAGCTTTTGAAAAACGTCATTACTGAGAAGTCCAAGTTCTAGTGTTTTTGGTAATATTTAAGAGTGAGTCCATAGCACTAGAAGAAGGAACAAAGCCAGAGGAGCAGACGTGTTCTGATGTGACTGAAATTAGCCTGGCATGCACACTTATTTCTGATTTTGTGACACTTTTTAAATTTTGTTTCTAATATTTATATAGGTTATGTATCCCCTAACTCCATTTTGGGTCACACAGTGTAGCACGAAGCATTTGATTGTGCAAGGACATTGTACAACACTTTAATATATATCTGGGAATCCTTGATCTATGGCATATTCTTTCAAAACCAGATAGAAGTCAGTTTTCAGGAAAAAAAGGCCTATCGATGAAAGAGGAGCACTGTGTTGACAACAGTACTCTTCTTAGATGTATTTGCCAATGCTAACGTAGTTTTGGCAGGAAGGACAATGTATGCCCTTACAGATTATTCTTGTACATGCATATTTTGTTAGGGAAGGCACTATTATAATAGATGCAAACATGCAATCCCTGCTCAAGAGAATGTACTGCTAAAAGGCAATATAAACTAAGATTCTATCCAGACTGCTGTTTTCATGCAGGTGTAACAATCGTAAAAATAACCAATAATAAGATTCTAGTATATAGCAAATAACAAGATTCTATTCTATGATAAAAATAATATTTTAATATGTAATGTTTCCATTCAGTAGTCATTTGCTTTCTATGCTGCCTTTCACACACAAAATACAGAACAAAGCGTCAAAACCTACACTTAGAGAAGCATATGTATGCACAGCAATGTATAGATAATACCCACATCTGGGCTTGCTTTTTTGTCTTTAAATAACTGTGAAATCAACTCCTCCTTTTTTTTTTTTTGGTTGTGAGAACCCTTCAAATAGAAACCTCTAATTTTTCTCCAGCAACCGTCTCTAAATTCAACCACGACACACAGCTGTAGCCCACAAGCAGTTACTCTGCACCTGCCTCCTGCTCCCCTTCACTTCCAGTAAAGGTTCCTGTTTTGTGCCGCTCTTGCTTCTGAGAATACAACACAAACTCACACATACCTGTTGTTGCAACTCCTGGAATGGTTTGTGCAGCTAAAAATAGGTCATCTATGGGATCCACCAGGTGTTTAATATTCACTTTCCTGGCATTGTAATAATTGCCATCGGCAGCCATCCCAGCACGCTCTATTGCTATCAGGTGATCAAATCTGGTTAGAGAGGAGTGAAAACACGAGAGGAGAGGAGAGGGGTGAAAGCTGTGGTTCTTGCCTAGCAAATCCTTCTGTTGGCTGTTTCTCCTGTTGTGCTTGGTTTTTTTACTTCTTGACTATTTGGGATTCAAGGTAAAACTCAGATACTGTTTTTGCTATTTCTGAATGTAGTTGTCTATGGTTTATTTTCAAAGGTTAGCCTAGTTTCTTTATAGCTTCAGAGCAACTCCCTCAAATTGCATTTGCCATCAAGACAATGGGGAAGTTCCTGAAATCCTCCTAACCAGCAGCACTGTGGGTCAGCCATCTGGCCTTGCTCTGTTTCATGTTAAAATACCTAATATCTTGTAAGACATTAGTCTCTATAACTGTTATCAAAGAAAACAAAAAAGTGGCAAATTAATGATCATTTAAACCTTTGCCTGTGGAAATATAGTCTCTACTTAAAGCATGTTGCTTGGCAAATATTAATTTGTTTCTAGTTAGGGAGTTTTTTGGTTTGGGTCTTTAGATTGGGGAGATTTTTCTTTAAGCCTATGGCTATTTTGCTAGTTATGAAAGTAGACAGATGTACTGCAGATGTCTTTTAAGCAGAATTTTAGTACTCAGTTCTGGCACTGTATATTAGAATTAAGGTATTTTGCTTCTGTTTCTCCAATTTTACTGTCAAGAGGTTATTAATTCTGCTGAATTACTTAATGTGTTTGTGGGTTGGTATCTACGGTGACTGCAGAGACCTTAAGCAGGTTAATTATCTACTTTCAAGAAACGCTTACATTAGCTTTTTGGGTATCAAATGAAATAGAAACTGGCTGTAACTATAATATGCATAGCTATAAAACACATTTGTAAAACAATACATAAAAAATGAAGACAGTACCATGCATACTATTACAGCGTACAATTATAGCACACACTAACCTGTGGAAAGAAATGGGAACTGAATAAGCTGGTGAAGTAAATGCTAGGGTGAAAGATCTTTTTATTAAAGAGAACAAACTGAAGGTAACTACATTAAAATGCTTTACAGGGAAAGATCAATAAAAATGAGCAATGTATGCTTATTAAAGGAAATATCAGTTGCCTGTTAAGTAATGAAATGCGTGTACAGCTACTTAGTAAATTCTCCAGTGTATTAACCCTAATCACACACTTTGCATACATCTGAATTTTTGCCCAACATTGTATACTCAACAATGCATTCGCAAACGGTTCAAATCAATAGTGAGAAGTGCATGCATACAGCTATAATTTTGGCGTCGGCTGCCTAAAGACAATAGAATGATCACTTTCACACTATTACAAACATAGGATGTTTTATTAAATCAGATCAGGTTCCCCAGCTGTGAGGCTTGAGCCAAAGCTCTAGAAAGTGAACATAGGCCACAACTCTCTTCCTAGCTCTTTCACTGACTCTGACATAATACTTTGCTTCTCTGATTTTCTCACCGATTTAAAAACTGGTAAGATAATATATATATTGTGTGTATATATAACTATGGAAGAACAGCTGAAAAGATTTTAGAAATTTTTCAAAGGAAAAGAGCTATTAATATATGAAGTATTGTTTCTTTGGTTTTGTACTCCAGAAATGCATAATTGCAGAATAACATGGAATTCTATACTCTGTGTGCTCCAATACCAATATTTGGCTTCTAGGTTTGTTCTGTTCATTTCAAGTCTTAAGTATTTACTTGTAACCATTACGCCTTCTTAGATCATGGTCATTATTTTTATTATAAATTTACATAATGGAGGTGTGACTCGCTCTCAAAAACTGAATAAACATACCTAGGTCTTTCAGGATTCCCATTCTCACACAAAAACATTAAAGCTGAATCAGCGCTTTCCCTTTGATAACTCAATAGAGGGACAGGTCTCTTCAGGATTCCTACAGGAAAATAAAATACAACTCAGATACTGGGTACCTTTTTTATTAATCTGTGTTTGAGTAACTTTAAAAAAAAAAAAAAGGCAGAACAGTTAGGATAGTAAGGACTCAGTGTCTTTACACAGTTCCTGATAAGCTCCCTACGTCCTTACTTTAATTTAAACTTGTTTGGATGCTAATAAATGGGACCTTGAGATAGAAAACAGGACTACAAGAATAAGAACAGACGTCCAGAATTCATCACAAACAGCTAATCCAGAATCACTACCCAGCTATGTCAGTATTAACTTGATGTCAGCCAGGTTTAACAAAATGTCATCGTAGCAATGCTGATCAGGGCTGAGAGGATGAACTCTGGTTCATTCTTTGGAAAAAAGAAAAATCCTGTCCTAAGTGACAGTGAGATTAACTGAAGCAAACCTTGGCTAAAATTGGCAGGATAAAACCTGAGAAAACGTGTCTTACCTAGTTGAACAGCCTCTTCAATAATCTTTTTATTCAGATTCATGGCTCTCTGATCTGTTACTATGGCAACCTCTTTCTCCAAGGCCTGCAACATAGCTGCGATAGCGAGGGCTCCCGGGGGCCCGTCGTTCTCTTCCGGCGGCTCGTGAGTGAAGTGGGTAGGAAAGCCAGTTGTTACCAGCACCGACCGAGCGTGGGAGAGGGACAGGCAAGCCTTCAGCAGCTCGTCCTGGCGGCGGAGATGAATTATACCCCGCTCTCCTATAAAAGTGTTTTTAAAGAGAGCAGTACACTTCAATATATCGTTCTCCTTTTGAAATCTCTCTGTGGGTGAACTCGCATGCTTCAATGACATAAAATGAGTTTAAAAAAAAAACAAACGCTGGTCAAGGCAGGAATTGGGGTCATTTCCTCAGGAAACCTAGGAAGGTGTAGGATATGAGTAATGAAGATAATGGGCTGTGCTTCCAGGTTAAGAATTTCAGTTAACTGGATTTTGAAAATTACTGTAACTAGTATTTCTAGGTATTGGTGTAAATAGCTTTTTCTTTCTCCGAGAGCTTATTGCATATTTTTTCCTTTCCTGCGGCCTTCTGCTTTCCTCTGATCTGTGGTGACCGTCATGCCAGACCATGCCTGGCTACTGAAGCTAGATTGCAACTCGAGCATCCTAGGTCTTACAGAAGTTTTGATGCAGACTTCAGATGAGTAAGCTGGTCTCTTGCCTCTATTTAACTCTGTCCCCTTAGGGGAGAGCTAATTTTCAAACAAATTCCACTTAATGAAATGATTAACCACAGAAGTGAGGTTTCATAGACTTTGTAGGTTACCAGGGGACTTTATAAACTCAATTAATAGAGTGGTATCCAGGTGACTGCTAAAAGATCTTGTAACACTTAACGTAGTACAGAATCATGTTATCCGAATTTGATAAATAGGTGAATATTTACAGATGTCTCTTCATATGGGTCAGTCCCTAAAGCGGTGACTCTGTGTTATCCATGTATGTCTTTCACTGTTCAAATGCTTTCTACCCCCTCTCCCTTCCCTGGCACACGGAAACCCAAGTTCACAGCGCAGTCCCTTCCATTTGCTAGCACTCCTGAAAACCGCAAATACCAGCATGGTGTGCTGATATTCATGGGCTGATAGCGAGAGGTAAGTCCTCGCTATTCTTTTCTAGCCTCCTCACATCTTTGTCTTTCTCACCTTTCCCCCCACCTCTGCACTTTCCTCTTTTTGTCCTCAATTTTGCCCTCTGTTTCTCCTACGTAACATACAGCCAATATGTAGATAGCGGATGCAGAAAAAAGTTCTGAACAAAACTTAAGTAACAGAAGCAGGGAGATTTAGTCTCTGAGAAGTGGGGTCTGTTAACTGAGATAAAGTACTGTGCTCTCCGTTAGCAATAAAATGAGCTAACTCTTAAGTTAGGTCCTGTATTTCTGCAGTGTGGCACTGTGCCAAGCTGAACTCCAGAGAGTGGGAAAAGGAGAGGCCTTGTGAGTAAAAATAAACAGACCCAAACATATGCACACAGCCCAAACCCAGAGCTTGGGAGAGCTGGGCGTAAGCTGTTTTTGACTGCTGCCTACAGAGGATTTCGGAAAGTTTATGGGAAACTGAGATCAGAATTTACAGCAGACAGAGGGGACTAATTCAGTGGGTATTTTAGGAATGGCTGCGCTATTCAGTTTGCCTTTATTTCCCTCTCATCTTCCTTGTGCACACATACAGCCCTAGCTCTCAACCTCCCGTGGTGATCAGGTAGCTTTGGTCCATCACGCACCACCTCAGTGACGAATGCGTTAGCAGAGCTTGATGCAATTCCACCCATCACAGTGGGATGTTTGAAAAGCCCTTGCAACTACTAGAACTTTCTGGTAGGAGCATAGCAGTCATGAATATATGTAAAGAAACGTGCTATTTACTCAACAGTGAATACCCATGTAGCTGTTACCAGAGTGCTGAGGTGCCCTGTACTTTTCACAACAATTTCAGTTTTATTCACTAACAGTTCTTATTCCCTGTGGACTCTCCAGTCTGCTGTAAGCATCCATGCTTCTGTGTACTTTGAGAGTATACAGTCATCAAGATCAGATATTCCATTGCCCATAAGGTTGAACGGTTTTGGCCAGACTCTGATATTAAGTATGGTAACATAAAATGTAAGACCTAATTATATTAAACCACTGTATTCCAAAAGAATATTTAAAATTTTAAAATTGCCTTTAGATTCTTACTGTGTTCATGAATATCTAAAAAAGCAGGCTACGTTGTAACTACCTCATAACAAATCCACTAAAGGAAGAGAGTTTTTGTTTTTACCTGGATCTATTCCAATTAAGGTCTCCAGAGTCTTTATCTTTTGGGCTGCTTCTGCTGACACAACACTGTAACGCAGAGGATCTTGAGAAATGCAGTGGACTTGAGGGACATCTCTTGAGGACCTGACTGTGACATTGTCATTCTTTAGGTCGGTAATGAACATGCAGCCAGGAGAATGAGTAAAAGCTAATGGAGCTCCTAAAATGGGTGAAAAAAGTCAATTAAACACATCGTTATTGCAATAAATTGAAATATCGGAATGATAAAATCACAAAAAGCTATTTAATTTAACAGCACAGAATCCCTGCCTGATGACACGTTATAAAAACAGTGGTATTTTAAGTTACACTGCAGCAATTATGGCACTTTGAGGAAGAAATGCATGCATATACACCTGAAAATGTTTTTACTTTTACAAAGCTCATGTGGGTAGTTGAGATCAGGTTTTTCTACAATATCCTCTTTGGTATAAATTGAAGCAACTTAGGAACTGAACACTGGTACCCTCCAAGGAAGTCTCTTGGGAGCTGGCAAATCTGAAAATTGCATTTGACATGCATGAAGAAACTAGTGCATTGACATACGAACAAGTTAATGCTTAAGTTTGCACAGTGTGTTGGTGATACCATTTCCATAAGAATAAATTAATTTTCTAGGTTTGAGAGTGCTGCTGGAAGATATAGTGTCTCTCCTGTACCTTTGGATATCCTTGTAAGAGTGATAGGACAAAACTATGTCAGCTACTGCCCACTGGTTAGTAGTCATTCTTTATCAGATTAAGAAAATGGGAAATAGCACCTCTGCGCTGTGTCTTGCTGACCTAGCTAGGAGACTTATAAACTGGCAAGGAATAATAACAAAAGGTGACCAGTAAGCCTTAGCAAAGGGAATCTGAGTAGCATCTAAAACCCTGGTGAACAATAAACTTATTTAGACCTGACAGCATAGTAGCTGTCATATTTGCTGTCTTTATACTAATTCCAGAAGTCTTGATCTAGATTATACTTGATTTGGCAAAGTGGATGTGTTGGTGGATAAATCACAGCTGGTACAAGCAAAATCTTACTTTGTTAGGATGATGAAAAGGAAGGAGGTATTTCTTTAACAAGTAGATCTGTGCTTGATCTGTTGGGAGTCTATGGCTAGTTAATTTAAAAGCAGCTGGGGAACATGGTTGTTGTGGTTTAATTTGCCTCACCAAACCACATGAGTAGGCAATATTTTTTGTGAGAAGCTAGCAGGTTCAGCAAACGTATGGTTATTGGTGGTACGGCAGAATTTTAACTACCTAGATGAGAAAGGAGCAGAGAAATATACAAGCTCTGCCCAGAAAACCTGGAATGCATTAATGGCAACTGGTTTTAATACTGAAAATGGAGAAATAAACAAAAGGAAAAGCCAGTTCCAGGTAAAGGCAGGATAGACAGCTGCTTTGGGCAACAGATTGTAGAGAGGTTGGCAAATTTGTTTTCTCCTTTCCCTGCAACATGGATGCATGAAGAAGATGACTAAAAAAGCTGCATGGAGAAAAGGGCTTGTGTGTAAGATAGAAAAAGAATTCTCTGCTCCTAGTGCTGAATATATTTACAGCGGGTGTTGAGAGCAGTTCAGATGAACATCTGTAAGGAACCATGAGGACATAGCAGATCCTGCAAGCGGAGAAGGATGAAGCAGATGATGTCCCCAGGCTCTCCCAGTTATACCACCTATGATTATTAAGCTTCTTTTTCAGTAAGAATTAAAAAATGAGATTTCATTACACACTAGTGATTTAGAGCAGTATATAATACTGTCGCTATGGTTTAGTTGCATTTTCTTGCCCTTCGTGCTCATGCCTGTTATAAATGACTGGATAAAGAGCAGAAGAGCTCCATGCAGAGGACAAAGCTTCATTTATGTAAAGTGTGTCTCCTTTACTTAATTTTAGAACAAAACCTAAAAGCTCAAATTTTTCCAGGTCAATCAATTTGCTAGCTCTTGACATTTTGGTAAGATTTCTGGCTGCTTTTTCTTCTTTTTTCCCCTTTATTATTGTTTTACTGCAGTGTAATATAAAATAATATTTTAAAATGAAGAAGCTTGAAAAAGAATGCCTTTAAACTTCTAGTTTTTCTTTAAACAAAAGAAGTTTTGATGCTGCTGGAACTTTAGATTTCTGCCTTTAAAATACTCAGACAAAAGTGATGGAATTTCAGTAAGAACTTTGAGGGTGACAGAGCACTGGAACAGGCTGCCCAGGGGGGTTATGGAGTCTCCTTCTCTGGAGATATTCAAAACCTGCCTGGATGATGTCCTGTGCAACCTGCTCTGGGTGAACCTGCTTTAGCAGGGGGGTTGGACTAGATGATCTCCCAAGGTCTCTTCCAACCCTCGCCATTCTGTGATTCCTTGAAGGTAGAACTGTATTTCACAATGGGAAATAGTCCTGCCAAAGGTTTTTTTGTTGTTTGGTTGGGATGTTTTTTTGCTCACCCTAAAATCAATCCTGCTAATCAGCCAACTCATTCAGCCCATGTTTAAAAAGAAAGAATAGAGAGAAAAAGAGATTGAAGGATAATTTAAAAAGGTTCTCCAAGTATAGTACGTACTGCAGTTGATGACTGCTTCTACTCCTGTTACTCCACAGGCCCAAAACACTGGAATATCACCAGGGTGAAGGCGAACTGGATCTCCATAATCTGGTTTGGAAAGATCTTGTATTCCCAGCAGACCTAGAATTGATCAAAAATGAAATAATGAGATTCCAATTAAGCAGTACTACTGCAAAGCGGGGGGGGGGCAGACCCCAAACATTATTCAATGACTCTAAGCCGTGATTGCAACAGTGACAAGTCCCACCGAAGTGGCATATTTAGTTTGCCTTTGAGTGCATGTCCCCAGAACCTGAGCTGATTTGTCTTCCCTTTTTGTACTTGGTGACATCAGTAAAAATGTATTCGCTTTATTTCTGCAACAAAACACAAGCTAGATGCATATGCTGAGTTTGCAAGATGATATAAATCTTCTCTATCAACAGAAGAATTGTATTCATAACACTGGCAAACAAGAATAAATGATTGCAATGCCAAATGGATTCTTTCTAGAACATGTTTTCTACTGCGTTAGCTACCTATGTTCTTTAGCTAGAGAAATGAGCAACCACTCTTTTACCTCTCTGGGTTAGATAACTACATCTCACTCTTACCTAGCTTTCACTAAATTGTCTTTTGCTTTATTCTAACACCTACTTGTAATATTCTGGGTCATTCTAAGCACTTGCTCTCTTCCCTTGGTTTTAAATTCTTCAGATGCTTTCATATAACACTGTCTTTTCTGGAATTAATTTATATAATCACTTACTCTTTTCTGTTAAAAGAAATAAATAGTGGAGATCCTTACTTGCCCAATCATCTTGTTGCTCTACTCAAAGTAATGACTTTTTAGTGGTTCCTCAGATTTAAGCACTCGGACCACATGTATTGCTGGGTGTTCTGTTACTGACAACATCTCCTTCCATGCCTCTGCAATGTGATCCTTCTGTGTATGCGGCCCGTGAGCCTACTGATTGACATATTTCTGTCAGCAGAGGGGATTTTTTTTTATTGTGATCTGTCTTCATCTTGCAGGTGTTTGGTTTGCATTTGTTTTTTTCTAAACAGCCTCCTGTTTCTTTTTTTTTTTGTTTTCAGTTTTCCCTTGCAAAGAATAGGCCTATACTTGTTTGAGTCAGATTTAAAAAAAAAAAAAAAATTTGTCATATTTCTATTTATTCTGTCTTAAGTGTTGTGCTCAATGTATCCTATTCCAGTATTTTTAAAAATAATGCAGTGTTTACTTTCACAGTCATCTGCTACCACACAAAATGCATCCACACATACTTTTCCCTGTGCTGTCAATCATTGCTACCCTGTCACTGGAATCTCTGACAGCAAGAAAGTATTCACATATAAATGAAACTGCATACATTTAGAAAAATGTAATTACACTTTTTACCAAAACCACCCCTGCCATAAACTTAATCTATCTACATCAGACAGCTATCTTTTATCCAAGAAATCTCTGTGTTCAGCTCATTCAAAACCTACTTTTTTCTTTTTTTTTTTTTCCAGTTCAAGTTTGTGACTGTTAGAAAGGAGTAAAACATAATAAACTTACTGGTGCAGGTATTTCAGCCCATGGTTTCCCCCTCCATTTTTATGCACAGTAAAGTGCATGCAGAGTGAAACATGAAAAGCACTGACCAGGGTCTCCCATGTGAATTGGTGCTCCATGGGCTTCTTTCAATGCGGATGTTGCTATCACAGCTGCTTCCAACTTGCTTTCAGGAATAGGTCTCATTGTGACTACTAAGTTGCAGCAAAAAGTAGAAACACTGGAGCAAGGCACAGCTGTCTGGCAGTTTAAAAGAATCCAAGGTGTTAGCAGGAATATTGAATAATACTTCTAAAGTATTAGAAGAAATAAGTCTAAAAGTTTGTACTGTATTTGAGTTCAGAAAGGCTGCATACTAATATTAATTTTAAATCCTTTTAAAAAAGAAATTTCTGAGCATCCCATAACTTTTTTTTTTTGGTAAGATCTAGCAGTGCAGGAGTGAAACATTCCATCCTCAAGCTTCTTCATAGCAATCACTAAAATGTTCAACATTATGCATTTCTTGCTTCAGTACATGCAGCACACAGTGTGGTGAGCTCAGTAAATTCTGAATATTGTCCAAATACAACTGTGCTCCCTATACAGAAATGGAAAAAGCTAATAAAAAGTATCACATGGTGACAAACCTACTTGGTTGGAACCTGTCCTCTCTATTTGAATCCAGGAGAGCTACAGTGTTCTGTGGCATGCAGGGGTCAGGAACTCCTGCTGCTGGCAGTACCTGCTTCTACAGAAGCAGCATGCAGATTCCACACACTAAATCTTTTGTGCCTCTAGAAAAGTTCCATGGAATTCCTTTCTTCATCCTCACTGACTGGGATGCTGAAGCACCTTTCCTATTCAGGAATAAAGCAATCTGGCTTTTTAGAACAACATGTCTGAGATCTAAGTCGCATTTGAACACAAATTATGTAGACAACTAGAGCTGTACAGAAAATGTTCATTAACAATCTTTATAATAAAAATCATTATATCTGTCACTGAAGAAATACCCTGTACAGTTCTTCACAGTATTGATGTGCTATAAACTATGAAATTTTTATAATTCTGAAATGTTACAAGCAGATACACAGTTGTATTTTTTTTCTTTAAATTTGGTAAGACGACTCTTGTATGAGACATGCTTGTGCCTTCATTTTGACCAGGCGTTATAGCAAAAAGATTGTGAAATGATAACACTGAAAACAACAATAACCTGTGTCTAGGAGAACAGCATATGGACTACATGGCAAAGGCATGCAGATGTGGACTTAAGTGTTCTTAATACTAAAGGGTCTACCGACTGGAACCAGAATTATTTGAGGACTTCTGCCAACATAAAAATCTGCACTATAAATTTCCTGAGCACAGTTACAATTTTCAGTGCTATGGTAGAAGCCTCAAGTTTTTGGGAACATCTTCTGTCCCAGAGGTCTGGGTTCATAGCAAATTTGTAGTTTAAAGGCTGCACTGTCACCAGAAAAATCGAAAATGTGGTTGTCATAGTAGCTGTTTCTTCTGCACGTGTCCTGGCTCATGAAAGGAATATTCCTACTGCAAGCCAGAGCTGGTATGGAGAGCAGGACACGTACAAAGGCATGGTCAGAAATAGTGCATGGGTCACCAGTTGAAACAGAGAAGGCAAATCAGAACAGAATCCAAATGAAATGGCTGCCACCATGCACAGGGAAAAACTTTGTCACCATAAATGAATAAAAAAGCAGGCTGGCCTTGCAGGAAGTTGAGAAAAGCACTGAACTGAGGCTGGGCATATTTTACCCTGTATTTTTATGCACTTGGCACTAGCATGTGCCTAAAGTTACTGTGCAAGTAGGAAAAAGATCTGATTTTGAGCCATAGGTATATGCACATAATGTGAATATGGACAAATGCTCAAAGGCAAAGTTACGACAAAGACCATGTGTGTGTGCATAGACTTACCTTATACATGCTTACATTACATTTTTGCTCAACATTTCTTATGGGAATGCCAGAATTTTGGACTGCTTTTTCAAATGAGAAGCTGCAGCCTAAATAAAAAGTCACCATGTCCTTAAGTTCTTCAGAATACTCCTTCAGGCTTTTCAGTAGTCCGGTACAAGCTCCGTGCTCATATATTCGGTACTGTAGGCAGTCAGTTCTAGTGAAATAAGAAGTTATCACAGCTTTGCCGTATTTTTTCAAAACAAGGTGAATTGTTTGAATTGCCATTAACCCAATATCAAACCACAAGATACAGCCTACTTTATCAGTTTCTTTTCTTTCTATCAATGAAACAAACGCATGTAAAAACCCCAGCATACCTTATTCTGCACAAAACCACACCAGTAAGCAGAACATGATAAGAGTTTGGCATTTTTTTAAGGTTTTATAAGTAAATGTCCCTTATACATATCTTGTCTTGGGGCTTTAAAAATTAGGGAGCTCTTTTAAGTCTTGCTTTTAGTGTTAACTACAGGAGTTCATCTTTCAAATTTCAGAGATGATATGTGGTCACCATGCCTGCATTACTACTAAATAAAACAAAGGTAAAACCATATTATTTAAGTCTGCTGGCTCAGACTGCAAAGAATTTAGAAATTACATAAAATTTCACTTTTGCATTAGAGAAATACTTGTAATACAGACAATTATCATAAGGTGTTTCTCAAGAACCAGATGATCGGGCTGTTATATTCAAGCATTGTTTTCATTCAAAAGTATAACTCCCAGAAAAGAAATCTGTTCCGAGTGTACAACAGTTGTGAGCAGGCTGTTACCCGAAACCCTCCTAATCACCACCAGCATTCATTGCAGAGCTGGACCGTAGTTACCTGATATCAGAATCACTACTCAGTGAAGGACATTTCCAATCACCTGGTTTACTTCTGTACAGCAGTGGCAGGGGTCCGTCATTTGCATGGCAAAACTTCTCAAAGTCATCAGCCAATGACTTGTGCAAAATCACGATGTTGGCCTGTTTATAGCCTAAAATTGTGGAAGGTAGGAATGACTGGTTATTAATTCAGCTTTTTGTTTGTGAAAGAGTAACTTTTCTGTATAGATTTCTTTACATGGTCTATAAATCTCCCTGGAGGTATTTAAAAGACAGGTAGGTGTGGTGCTTAGGGACATGGTCTAGTGGTGGACTTGGCAGTGTTAGTTTAATGGTTGGACTTGATGATCTGAAAGGTCTTTTCCAACCTGAACAATTCTATGGTTCTATGATTCTAAAAAATTACCTCAGGGAAACTTTTGATTCAGAAGTCCATGATTAAATGAAACAACATTTTGAAATGTTTTAAAAATCATAGCTAGATGTACATAGCTAGATTTGAAGTTGTTCACAGCTAAAACAGTTGGCAGACATGGGTAGTACTAGAATATGAAGACAGCATAATTAATAAACACTTCTGTGAATTTCTATATAAGCATAATTGTGCTGGTTTTGGCTGGGGTAGAGTTAAGTTTCTTCACAGTAGCTGGTATGGGGCTATGTTTTGGATTTGTGCTGGAAACAGTCTTGATAACACAGGGAAGTTTTCGTTACTGCTGAGCAGGGCTGACACAGAGTCAAGGCCTTTTTTGCTTCTCACCCCACCCTACCAGCGAAGAGGCTGGGGGGGCTTAAGAAGCTGGGAGGGGGCACAGCCAGGACAGCTGACCCCAACTGACCAAAGGGATATTCCATACCATATTACATCATGCTCAGCATATAGAGCTGGGGCAAGAAAGAGGAAGGGGGAATGTTTGGAGCCCTGCTGTCCTAGGGATGGCTGAATACCTGCCTGCCCATCGGAAGCAGTGCATTAATTCCTTGGTTTGCTTTGTTTGTGCACGTGGCTTTTACTTTACTTATTTAAGTGTCTTTATCTCAACCCATGAGTTTTCTCATTTTTACCCTTCCGATTCTCTCCCCCATCCCACTGGGGGGGAGTGAGCAAGCAGCTGGGTGGTGCTTAGTTGCCAGCTGTGGCTAAACCATGACAATAATTTATTACCTAACCTGGGAGATTAGTATTCTATAGGAAAATGCTTTACTTCACAAATGTTAGCATAGAGCCAAAGAAAGTCTATTGCATACCACACTTTCACCATTTTTTCCATTTAATACTAAGCTATAAATCACGGCCAGTCCAACAGTAAACTCCTGGTATTTTGATGTTATGCAGCCCATTCTTTAGAGCTTGTTGGCTATGGAATTTTACTGTGGGCTGCAAATTAACAGACTTAGTTACAGCTCAGGAATAAACTCTTGCCTGCCACACTGAATCTCAGTCATTTCTACTATTTCTAATTTAAAGAACTGAAATGAACAAAACTGCTACAGTTTCTTCACTTGGAATCAGCTTTGACTTAAAAGGTTGTTGACTACTACCATGCGATAGCTTCTAAAGACATTAACATTTTTGCAATGAGTATCAATGAAAAAAGCTCACATTCAGTTATTTAGCAAAAATTCATTTTCTAAACTCAAGTAGTTAATACCAATGTCATTTTTATTTTCCTGCATGTAAATAGCAGCTGTTCAAATACCGAGAGGAAATTTGGAGTACAACTAGTCTGTGGTGTATAAAACTGCCAATTAGCAGTCCCTAACTCCTATATTGATACTGTCTTGGAAAGTTATTACTGTGTCTGACATCATACAGGTGTTTAAAAGGCTGCATAGAAGCTCTCACTTTCTTAAATACTGCAGTAGTCTGTCATCCAAGAGGCAATCATTTAGCTGAAATCAATGACCTGCCTTAAAAGGCTGTAGAAAATCAGCCAAATCTTACTCTTGACCAAAGCTAACAAAGAAACCAAAAGATAAAATCCTATTCCTGATGGAAAAATGCAAAGCAAAGGCTGAGGTAAGCATGTATTTGCATACTGAATGTGCCCACAAACTACTCTCTTGGGAGTACTCAGCACAAAAACTCATTTTATTACTAGCAAAAGTTACTAAATACAGAAACAGTTCCTTGCTAAATACAGAAATACATTTTTGTTAAATAAACATACTAAATTTACTACTGAATAAAATACTATATTCAGTTACCCCTCAACCTCATTCCCTGCTGTCCATGTGAAATCCACAGGCACTTTCTACTTTGCTGGTGATATTCATAAATTCTTAAAATTATTGTTTGAATCGGTGCTTTCAACTCAGACAACACTGAATTTAAAATACTAGTCACAGCTGACAGACCGAATCTGTAGGTAACTTTGAGGTACTCTACAAACTCAGGAAGCTTCATTATAACACTTTGACAACTTTATTGCTCCTCCTGATAACTGTTCTTACTTTCTTTAGAGATGAAAAGGTATTTTCCTTTCCCCTATAAGCTTACGTATACACTTGCATAATGTATCCATCATTATGAATATATTCATGAGCAATGTTAGTGAAGCAGGACATGCTGGTCAACCCGTGCATTAATTCAACACACTGGTGTCCCAGTTCAGATAAGTTTAGAAAGAGTTTTTAATTTCTTTGGTGAATGACAATAAGGGCAATAAGTAATAATTATTTTAGTAGTATATCACCCAACAACATAAGACAATTTTAGGGGTTCTGAGAAATTCCAGTTACCCTAGGCTTTTTAGTCTCTGCATAACGGAGCTGTATGCTCATGGCTAGAAGTCTGAACTTGTTTTGTATGTAAACAATACCTTTTTCAAATGTTAAAAGTAAGATATTTAAAACTACTGGAGCAATACATGCACGTAAAAACACAGTTGGGGCAAACTGCAGATTGTTAATATTATAACATGTTTTCCATTAGTATTTTTCAACTTATGTACTGATGGAGAAGAAAATCATAATTTCAAGACTCACTACGATTCTATAAAATGACCCTTAACATTCTTATGTTATAGTAATGCTACTACACACAGCTTTGTTGCTCAGCTATTTGCCACAGTACTTTTAGTTAAGTTACACTTTAAAGGTGATCAGAACAATGACACAGTCTCTGCTTCTGTAAAAGTCCATCTGCAAGGCAAGACAGAAATCTGTTTTCCAGAATGCATTCAGTTATCTGAGTGTAAAACTATTTTTCCCTCCCCCTTATAACTCCCAATCTTGCTGAGTCAGTAATTTCCAACTTCTGAAACAAATGAAGCAGAAAACCACTTCTGTAACTATACGTCTCATTCTTCCACAAAGTGTATCTGATTCACTAAGTAGAGCAAGGTCTCTGTGAAGAACCCAGTATGTCATCCTACAAATGTGATAATACTGTATGCAAGAAAAGCCAGATTTGGTTAAAGATTTTTCCAATATTTTCTGCATCTGTAATTTCTCACTGACATAACTGGGAGGTGAGGAACACACTGCAAACTTTGAAAACAAAGTCCATGTACTTTACACAGCTAGGATGATAATATTTTCTCTGATGTAGTTTATGATTTAAGAACACCATGCCAGGTGCTTACAATGTGATTTCAGAAACACCCAAGTGACCTAAGAACATAAGTCAACTTAACATTTTCTTGTGTTTTACTTCTGTGCTTTTGATATTCCTACATTCCTTCACAAACAAAAAAAGAAAACACATAGCTAGGAATCTAAAATGGAGTAACTTTTGCACTTACAGCTGTTAAGTTTACCTACCCTCTGCCATTCCAGAAGTATTACTAATACTGAGTCTGTTGCATCGAATTACTCTTCTTAGCACATGGGGAAGGAGAGATTTCAAGCCTCCTGTCAAAATCATCTCTTCAGCCTTAACAGAAAGATAATTATAAATTTAAACAAAGCACATTTTTTTTTGACATTTTAAATTCTGATTTGCTGGAGAACTTAGCTTAAGTTTCCTCCTTGTGCTCCACCAAGTTGTTATCACTTGGAAATTCTAAGTTATAACCCAAAAGGCAGATCAAAGTCAAAAGGTTAATTCACTAACATTTTATGACTAATGCCAACTGAATCTTTCAATAAATTAGCCAGAGACATGCACTTTAACATTCAGGGTAAAATGCAAAGTTTTGCTGGCCTGTAATGTAGGAAACACATTTCTTTCCTCCCTGATAAATATTAATTTCCTGGAGTATTCACTTTTCCAAAATTCATTGTAACTTTAAAATTGCAAAAGCACAAATGGATTAACCTACCAAGCTATAATCTGTAATACTACTTCTCTGTTCAAAATGCTTTTAGACAATTAGCAATACAGTCTTGCGGTAATGAGAGAACTATATTCAGAAAATGTCATTTTAATACATTCCACACGCATTATACTTTTCAAATATTAATTATGTAGAAGCGAATACTCCTGTGGCTATTCTTCCACTGGGAAAGCAGATATATACATATTTAAGTCACTTGTCACACAATCTGGAGTAGGAACAGAGGCAAGTACCCAAATTACAATCAATACCTGACTCTTTTTACATCTTTTGGAGATTTAAGATATCTTTTTTTCTGCAATCCATTCAAAGTTCACACAAAGTTTTTCCCTCAAACTAAACTGCCTAATAACTAAAACGGGTTTATTACAACACTATTAGGAAAAAGTGAAAGATAGCTCAGGGTAAAATAATAACTTGGCTGCTATTGATTTTAACTTTGGTCACTTTTAAATAAAGAAACTGAACTATTCTCCAAGTAATCAAATTACCAACCTCCAAGTTTTTCTTTAATTCAGAAGAAGCCATTCCTGATGTCATTCATAGAAAGTAATAAATATGATAGAAGCTGTGCTGCTTTTTAAAAAAGATGCCAGTAAATTAATGTACAATGAGATGTTACAACCTTCTAGCAAAAGTTAACTTTTCTGTTAAAGGTCCACAGTTTTTGCACTATAACTATGATAGTGCAAAGTTTCACTGTCTCGGTGGAGTCGAATGTAAGTGAAACACTTTACTATGAAAATTTATACCTCTGAGCAACTTGTTCCTTAATTAACTTGAAGTAAGAGTAATAATATGTTTTGACTGAAATTATACTCTCATCATAGGTTGTCTGTCCAAAATGTTTCCCAAAGCTAGCAGAATTATGAGAGGTTAAGTTGGGTGGACTGAAATTTAGAGTAAGCTTTGTATCTATTCTTAATTCTGAAATCTTTATATAACATTGTCAGCCAAAAGAAATCAGTCTGCATCTTTTTTCTGAACTCTAACTTACTACTTTCTAACTCTTCTCATCTTTTCTGCTTTTACATTATCACTCTGTATGCTGCACAAAAAATGCTCTTCATTACAAAGTCATGAACCATTCCAAATACACACTTTAAAGACAACAAGAAATTGGATTTAGAAATGTAGCTGAGCTCTAATCTAGGCCTATAAGTGTCAGTTTAAGAGACATTATTCTTACTGCAAAAAGAATTTTTAACACCAGTCTGGAATTGTTCATTCAAGAAGTTTCAAATTAAATACAGTAATCCTAATAAAAAATTCCAGTTGTATTCATTAGATTCTTTCAGATTGTTTTTCTTTATTTCTATAGCTTTTCTTTATTTCTGAGCATCTTTGAAGCCATCTAAATAATCTACAGGATTGATGGCCTTAAGAACTTCTAGCCTACTTTGACTTGAAAGACAGTTCAGGAACCTACTTTGGGACAGAAGCTGTCTTCAGCTAGGTATTTTATACCAAATGCCCTGGTCTGATGTTGTGCAGGGCTGATTCTTCCCTCACAAAGTGTGTGGCTAGTAGCAGAAATGGAAGTACCTATGGGATTTTATCAGCAAACATTTAGGATCCTAAAAATTTTAGGTTCATATGACAGCAATGGCTAACAAGCTCCAGGACTGTAAATACCGGTAATGCCAAAATGTTGGCTGTAAGTACTGTACAGAAACACTTGGGCTTGTAGTCCCTATTTGTGAACCTAGGCCCTAGCTGCAAAGCAACATACATTGTTGATGTCTGGTTAGGAAATGAATAATTTAAACATTAACTTTGTATAAAAGCAGACTAATTCATCTCTTTCAAATGAGAGCTAAGACTCAACTTATGACCATTTGCTATCACTGAAGTTCCGGTGGTGATTTTATAAAACTATAGGCAAAATCCAATTGGATTAACATCCTGAATTATAACTTTAGGCCACTGTATTTGCTACACAATATTAATAATAGATTATGCTGCTGTTTTATTTTCTTAGTTGCTAAATTTGGATAGATGATAAAAACTGTTAGATGCTGATAGTAAAACCTAGTTTTTACTGACTTCTCCAGGAATGGCTATAGTCTCTGTGCGGTGTGTTATTTCCCTGTGCTAGGGGCATTGTCAGGTTTAGATTCTCCAACCATCCCTAGGACCTCCTGGAAAATCATTGAAGCCATCATTCCCGTTTGGAATGACAGGGGAGAAGCACCACGATAATTCACATCTTGCAGCATCTTCTCCACTTTGTCCCACCGGGATGCCTAATAAAGTGCACAGACTGACTCCACGGGGTCCTCAAGCAGCACCCTAACTGAGCGGTCTGGCACAGCTGTTAATCAGTTATCAGGATCTGTCTCCCAGCAGAGGTTTTTCAACTCAGAGAGTTTCACTCTGAGAGAGTTTCAGATAACCATAAGTATCAGTTATCTCATGGGGGTATGTTCGATCACGATACGGATAAGACAGGGTGCAGGGTAAGTCTTAAAAAGCCCTTAAGAGAAGATGCTGACAGAGCTTCTGAGATGGTTGTGGTGTCTGAGGGCATCCCATATGTTGTCCCCTCACTAAGGGACCCTAAGATCTGGCTTTCCAGTCTGGGTTGCCTTTAATGGAATGAACCTCTAAAGCAGACAGTCCTGGGTAACCAGTATTTGAAAATCAGGTCATTTACTGGCTGTATAATGACAAACTTCATACTTAAAGCACCCAGTCTGAGAAAACCCTTGTTCTAAGTCATGTTGCTTACATCAGACTCCCTGACTTACAGTACCAACAATGAATACTGTAAAGCTTCATAGCACTGAAGTGTCAAGATCACTCCTAAAGAACCTTTTCTTAAACATTTGGTTCCAGATTAGAAGCACAAAACCCACTTTTCTTTTTAGAGGTTTACATGAAGATTCAACATATTTCATGAGTATTTTGAGTTTTACATGCTGAACTTAAATGAATAAGTATTAAAATATATTGCTATCTGACACACTAAAATGGCACTTACCCACTATAGATTTGTGGGCACTGCCATACCCTGAGCTGTGCTTCCAGATCTTGACAAGGATGATTGAACTTCAAAGCTGGAAAGAGACAATAATGTACAAGAATGATCTATAGGAATGATGTAAGGAACTGTGTGATCAGACAGTGATGGCGGTATGGCATATACCATATTAGTAGTTCAGAATAATCAATCAACTTGTCAGAAACAATATTGTATTGAAATGACATTATATTAAAAAGATATATATATATTCAGGAAAAAACTTTTCTTTGCATCAAAGTGGCAGTCAGGAAGTACAGATATCTAACAGTTTTGATAAAAATCCTAAACTGATCTTGGATCTGGTTTTAATAAGTAACATAAAATAGTTAGGTGACATCTTCATGAAGTATATATCTGCGTAGCACCACTCCAGCAGAGTTAAGCAGATCCACACAACCTGATTAATCTGGCCCAGATGATTTGCAAAATATCCCATTACCTGAAAAATAACAATTTTCAGGAAGGCCAGATTTGGAGGGTGGCTATCTTTTTATTCAGAAATTGTGATCAATTGTTGCCATGAGAAGCTCTAAGTCATCAACCACTTCTACATGCTGTTCTTAGCATGCTAACTGAGTATGGGTGACTGATCTTTGCTAAGGTGATTGGAATGGGACTGATTCTAAGCCTCATCTTTATAAATGATTGTAAAGATTATGTGCTATTTCCCCTGAATCCCACAACTCATGTTAGGAAAAAGGCATGTTGAGAGGTATCTTACTTTGTCCTGTTAAAAAACCTTGCAGCTCTCAAGAGGCGTACCCTTGCCTGTCATGATTTGGAGATTCACTAGTTTCTATCTTTAAGCCTTGCCTAGTAACAAAGTTAGTTACTGTATATCAAGGCAAGAGTTAAATATTCAACAGTAATGCTTGGAAAAGGTGACCAATACCACCCACCTTTGCCAAATAATCTCCAACCCAACATGAAGCAAGTAAAATGCGGTTCCAGACAAGATTTAACGAAGGGGTTGCCTTGTCTTTCATATGACTTGTATGATGGACAGAGTAGCCTCTTTGCACCACCCCACTCTTCTGCATGCCCTGGGCTATTTCTCATTCCCTCCCTCTTTCTTTTGTCTATGGGGTGCCTGTGTCTCTGCTTTTTTCCTCCCTGAGTTCAGACCTCTTATCTTCACCACTCCAATCTGGACTGACCGTCATAGGGCTTGCTTCCTTGGTTTGTCTGACTGCATCCTCTGCAACATCGGAGCTTGGATGTCTTCTCTCCTCTCATTAGCTCTTTTTAAGTCATATGCTTGCTGTATCTCTCAATTGTACCTCAAACTCTCTCTCAGTTTTCAAGCTTAAGTGAGCTTTTCCCATTCTCAGTCTGAGACAAAATAATCTGACTTCAGAAATCATAAAACACAATAAATGCACAAATGGTTTCCTACACTTGTAAGATGCAGCCTCCTCTGAACTTTAATATCTACACCTACATGTGTATGTGTGTAGATGTATATAGATCCACTTTTAATATTACAGATAGGCTTGGATTAAGCATAATTTTTCTAATTCTTTCTTCCTTAATTTTTGACAGCAGAACCACCAGCTTGCCTTGCAAAGTTACGTATCTGTACATTAAACTGCTGATTAAGCTATAGTTTATAAAGCATTTTTACAATCTGCAGAGCATAATCTCTTTAGAGAAAAAGAAGGAAGTGCAGTAAGTGAAACATTTTATATTATCTTAGAGGTTTCAAAATAAAAAAGTGAATCTGTAAATTTTGCAGATATTTAAACATGAGCACAGATTCTTTCCAGGCCCACACTGTAAATTATTCATTACTGAAGAAAATAGAAAAATGTCATTTAAGTGTCAGAAAGATTACCGTTGGAGAGGCAGTGGGTGTGTCCGTACCGCTGTGCTAAGCCACACCAGATAAAAATGAATCAAAAAATCATATAATAACACAAAAGGATTGAAACATCCTTCAGAATTGCCAGTGTGACTGCTTCGCCTTTACACCTGTCAAGTAAATTCGTGAAATAAAACTACAAACATATAGTATGTCTGTGGTTTTAGAAATGGATCACTTGAGAAGAAACAGCCTGTAAAAAGTACTGCTGATAAGAGTAACAAGCAAGTCAGCTTGAAGGCTGCGAGGCAGTTAATACCAGTTTCTGCTGTCACAGATGACAGCTCCGTTTCTCCAGCGGTATTGATACACTAATAAGAGTATGGTTTAATGCAGTGACTTTGTTTAAAGTATAAGCTAGAGACTTGCTTGCAAGGAGCCCAAAGGCTCTTACGAAACACAGTCTTGCATCATTTATATCACTTTTGTCCTATTTTCAGTTTTAAGTTTGATAATAAGAATGGGTGGTGGCATGTGCAGGTTCATTGGCCAAAAAAGTGCAGGGGTCACTACTTAACTCCACTGGGCGGGTTTTCCTAGGTATGTCAGGCAGATAGCTTACCCAAAGCTACAGCCGCACAGCAGGGGAACGGGAACCATGGCCCAGCCCGCGGGCTGCCTTTACTGACACATAATGGAAAGTAAACTAAACTAATTATTATCTAACAAACCCTTTGTGTACTAGGCCTTGCCCTAGTATGAATATGGTTACAGAGGTCTGCTAACGTAAACATAGTTTAAAATGACTTGCTGCTTAATCATCAGGCTGATTTGAAATTCTGCCGAGAGACTTCTGTGAACAGCAGAAACTTCTCTGAAAATTCTCCAACACGGCCTCTCAGTTATATTTGTGATGTTTTATTTGAAGAGTCAATTAATGATCCTTTTTCTCCCCATCTGCTGTGAATCCTTTCAAAGCACAGAAGTGCTTTGTGTATCACTCCAAAGAAGAAGTGCTTTGTGTATTTTCAGACAGCAGCTCATCCAGCAATTTAAGATTTAAGTTCACATTTGAAATACAGGGTACTCGCCTTTGAAGTTTATGCACTTTTAGATGAGGGCTGGAAATAGAAATTGAAATCAAGTTTCCATTAGTGTTCTCTGTGCTGCTTAAAGCAGCTAGCCTACACTCAAGATCCTGCAGATTGTGTCAGGATGAGAAACTGATGATAGAATCAATGTCTCTTTGATGCAATCTTGTTTACTTGCAAAAAAGACACACAACGTTTAGTGTCTCCAGGTATATTAAGAACAGATAACAGAAAGCAATCACCAATTCCAAAGCAGCCATTTCAGACAGCGCTGCGTGTTAGTGCCACACGTCTTGCACAGGCTCCCTGAACTTCCACCACTGCATTTGTATTATTTTACACTCAGCTTCTGCTCTGGGACAAAATAGTTTCTCAGGTGGAGAAATATGGGCAGAGACTAGAGAATTGTTGACACAGGGGCCCTGCCCTTGCATGGGCACAATCTATGCAAGATCTCAGTTGTTTAGGCTATTTTATCCCACGAAGGATGAGGCTTCATGATTTCACACACCCTTCCACACCCTAATACCTACATATCCTGCCCCATCATCTTACAAAAACACATGACCAACAAGCTTTAAAACAGCCACCTCAGTTATGTGCACCTTTGGCAAGATTCAGTATGAACATAAAAGGAGACAAGGACCTTTATTGAGATCTAAAAATGCCTTTGACTTTGCTGACAGGAATACTTACCAGCTGCAGTAGGAAGAGACAGCAAATGATGTACCAGAGGTTGTTTTCATATAAGATGACAAGAAGTGCTTATTCAACTTGAAGAAACTGAAAAAAACATGAGGGTGGCATTTAAATATAGTTTCCCAATCTACACTGAGCTACAGAAGATCTTTAGAATCGCTCCATGATTCTCTGGGCTGGGTCTAGCCACCAGTTCTCTATCTTGGCCTCTTCTGGCGCTGAGACAGCCCAAGGATGCAGGAGGACCTTGCCTGCAGGCCACCAGTGTCAGCCTCTCCCCCACCGCCTGAAGCAGCACTGGCCAGCTAGCGGGGCACTGTGTGCTGGAGCCAAGGCGACGAGCGTTGGCTGGATAAAAATTGCTAAGGTGAGGAAAAATTTTCTTCCCAGTCTTACTCATGCAGAATGAAAGCAGAAGTCCATAGGACAAAGTACAGTGACTTGTACTGCTTTATTTGCAAGGCAGCAGCCACAGGTGCTTATTTTCATAAGAAGTACGTTACTGCCTAGGTGACACCCAGTCATGTCATGCATGGTCACAGGGCTGACGGGGTGCCCTCCCAAGGAATTCCATCCACGCCAGCAGGTGAGTGGTGTTCTGCTCCCTATGCACCATAAAAATACTACCATGCTCCCCCGAAAACGTGCCATGCTCCTGCTGCCAGGTCATGCAAGCTACCCCCAGGATTATGCCATTTCTTTTGGGTTCATGTCTGCTAAGTCACTGCAAGCAATGCTCCTCAGATATGGTCACTAAAGGAATGACTGCAGCTTATGTATTTACACAAAGATAGTGTCCTTGAAATGTGGGTGTCTCAGTAGGCTGTGTCTAGGGAACCTCCAGTGAACTGTACCTCTCCAAACACTACCAAGTACTAACATCTTTGCCTCCACAAATATCTCTGATGGAGAGATACTGACTTGCAATGTTCCACTGCTTCCTTCAGCTCTTAGACCAAGAAGAAACTATGAACAGCTCGAAAGGACCAAGCATCACTTCCCTGACAGAACTCCTGGCTTAGTCAATGCTATGTGGATAACCAGGTGAGTCAGCAGCAAGCTCTGCAAGAACACCTCGCTGCAACTTCCAGGAGTAAGTGTAGATAAAGTGCTGTTAGCAACTGTGCTACGTGATGGCAAATGGTGTGCACTTGGACTGCTATTTTATCTTGGAGTGGCCATGCTGCCCACATATTAAATGTTAATCTGCATCAAGGATGCCTGGACAGCTCTGTTCTGCAGCAGCCATTCCAATTGGAAAGGCTCCATGAGGTTCCAGACAAGTTATGGCTGCATTACTATGTTTTCATTACTGCATACCTGACAACTATGTGGCAACTATAGTTGTTGTGATGATCCGGAAACTGCCCTTGATGGTCTGTTTGGTGCAGCCAGGCACCTGCAGACACATTTGCACGCTACCTACAAGAGCTCAGGGCCTGACTGACCAATGCTGAGTAGAGCAGCATGATGAAAAGGAATAGTGATAAGCAGTAATATCAACAATCAGACATAGACTCTAAGGCTGACAGTGACCACAACCCCTACGGAGAAGAGTGCTCCTTTGTCTCTAGTGAAGCTGCCCAAGCTCTAGAAACCACAGATTTGACATAATTATTTGGTAGACTGCATCACAGAGCATCGTGTGACTCAATGTTGTAGCTCTGTTCGCTATTCAGTGGCTTATACAATACACTGCCGTGTTCAATGCAGATACAGCAGACAGAGGGAATATCTCAAACCACTGCCTTCACGAATTTGAAAAACCACACCGTTCACCTTTCTAGCTCAAAGAATCAATCCTGAACTTTTACTGCTTTTCCTTATGTTCCGTGAGTAAATAGAGTAAGACCTGCAGGCCTATCACCCTCACACCTTTTATCACCACTAAAATATTTTTTTTAAAAAAGCAGCTCAGTGTTAAAGAGATGACTCATAATGCTGCAGCATCAGTTAGCTGACTTGAAAGAGATGTTAATGTCATCATTTTGATTTTCATTACCAAACAATAAGAAGGTAAGGGCTGAAAATGTCTTGCACATCTATTGCCTCATTTTATATTTTAAAAATACAAATAAGCTACAGAGGCCGGTGTATCTTGGTGTGCTCTACTTCTAAAATTCCATTTTAATACAATTTGGGCCCATATTTTGTATACAAGCAACACAGAACAAAATTTAAGTTATTACTACCTTTTGTTTATTTATTTATTTAGGGCGTTGTTCCCAGATATGGTTGAGGTAATATGTATAAAACCCTGCCTCAGGGACTCAAACCTATAGTACTTCTATGAATTTAAGTAACAGAGATAAGTAGATGAGTAGTCCTACAGAGTTCAAGGACAGATGAAGTGCTTAAATGTTTGCTGTATTGTACTTCATCTGCGTAAGTGTTTGCATACAAGCCATATACTATACACAGATCTGAGTAAAGAAAGATGTGACAGAAAAGTTAAAGACAGAAAAGATACAAGCAATACACATGCTTTTTATAAACACATCTGTATGGAATAAGCTAACTCCCTTGATATAAAATAAGTTATAATCAGTATTAATGAACCATACAGTTCAGAAATGAGGTTGAGCTTTTCTTTTGTCTGCTTAGCACCTATTGATCCTTTTTTCTGGTTTCTGTATACATGCCAGATAGGCAATTGCAGTAATGTACCTTAACATTCCATAGCTTCATCTAGGAGGTGCTTTAAGTTATTAAGTTTTGAATAACCATTTTTGTTCTTGGATTTTTTTCACATCACTTATTGTATATCCTAAGTATGTAGAGCGTGCTAAATTTTGTTTTATTTCATTTTCAAATGGGAAAAGACTCTTGGCTTGTTTGAGCATTAGGTTTTGATCTGGCTGAATTTTCCTCCTTCTCTGAAATGTATTTTCACTTTCCATTACATCATAATGCCTTAAGAGTTTCATGGTATGGATTAATGCATGAATAAAGTCCAAATAATTCAAAATATTATTACAACAGTATTCTTCAGAAGATAGGATCAAAGCTACATCAAGCCAAGTGTCCTGACTTTGACAGTGGCCAATAAGGCATACCTAAGGAAGAGTTTAAAATCAGAGCAAATATTGACAAAACTTAGCTGGTATATCCTTCCAGCATTCCATGACCTGTGGTTCAGGAACATCTGAGATAAGGGTGATTTCTTTGTTTGTAGAGGTTAATATAAAAACTGATAGCCAAGTGGACTTTATCCCATATAACTGCAGTTTACAACATATCATATGGATTCCAGTAGCTACCTCCTAAATTAATTTACTTGGGGAACAGTCTAGATGCAAAAGCCAAGAATTTTACATGGACTGTTTTATTAGGATTCCAGTTCCAAAGCTAATATATTAGAATGCAATCTACAAACACAGACACTCCTTTAATCCTAATTCCATAAATATACATCCTCTTGAGAAAAGCATCTTAGAAGAGTGTTCCAAATACAATTAATTAGCTATTACCGGCAATATCTCCTCCCAAAGAAGGATCAGACTACACAGTAATATGCAGTGAAAAAAGACAAGACAAATTAAAAGCACTCAGCAGCTTGCATTAATGGGCTCTGAGTCTAAATGCACAATTAAAATAAAGCATTCACATTTGCAAAAAGTGAACTGTGAAAATATATGGGTTTTGTCTCCGAAAGATTAGTCAAATGTGGGGTTTTGACTGTGGGGGAAAAGGGAGCAGTGAGTTTGGTTCAAACCTAGGCCTATTTAGCTAGCTTCTCTTTTAATATAATTAGTATGAAGACACATTTTTGGGACCACCTACAATTTTGAAAATGGAGCATGTATTTAGGATCAGCATTTCTGGACAGAAAAAGATAAATCTACAAAATGGATAATTGCTTAGCTACTTGGAAATAAAACCAAACAAAAAATCATATAGAGCAGGGTATATTCCATGATATATTGCTATATCATACCTATCAGGGAGTATTTTTAATAACATGCAAAGATGGAAGAACATTATCATTCAAATATAGGCTGAAGGCATTTCTCACTACAGAAAGGAGAGGTTTTGAATCAGTTTAAAGCAAGATGAACAGGCATCAGTTCCTAGAACTTGCTATGATTTCCAGTTGGACTGATGGAGCAGTAGAAGATGGCTGTTAAAAAAAATAGTTACTACAACTAAAACATTTGAAAAGATGATGGTACCTAATGACTTCCAAACTCCATTCTCTACTGATAGATTTCCCTACTGGAAATCTCTTCTCTGTTCTCATAATACTCGTCTTTGTAAATTAACTGACTTGGACATAGCAAGTTTGGTATACAAAGCTAATTTTGAATCTCTTAAGCACTTCAGACTGCAGATATAGGAGATATACAATCACTGTGTCCACGAGAAAATTGTCAGAAATAGTACAAGTTCATTGGAGCATGAAAATACAAGACTGGAAAGAAGTGAGACTTTCTTGCTTGACATCAAAAATATAGTTTACCAGAAGGCATATAAAAGAATACAAAACCATATACAAAAATTAGCAAATGTGTGTTCTCCTGATCAAACAATAAACATCCTTCTTTTTTTTTTCCCATTTACTGGAAAGTTTAAAAAATAAGCATTCTGAGTAGATCCAGTTTCAGTTTGGAAAATATTACACAGTATTTTCCACTCCTTTTGAAGAAGGAAACCATCGCGATCAGTACGTGGTTTCAAACTCTAGGCAAAAAAAAGTGTGCGCATATATATGTAATCTATATGCATTCATTCCATGGTTGGTCACATAAAGCAAACTGTTCTCAATTAAAGGGAGTTATTTCAAGACTGCATAAATTTAACGGAATAAGAGTCCAAAATGAATATCTTATAGTTCAAAGAATAGAATGATCTGTATGTGACTTTCCCACGGTTACTAAGTATACAAAAGAAAATACGCAAACCAAAGTGTATTAAGCAGGCATTGTTTAGGATATAATCTATGTATATTAAAAATAGCTAAGAATATTAACGGACATGCATCTAACTTCAGTGACCTTGGGTTCATGTGCTCTGCAGAAGTCACACATCTCAAATGCCTTTCTTAAAAATAAACAGGAATAGAGAGGACACCGTGCTTACAGATAGCCCATTTTGTTGCCAATAGAGACACATTTTTGATGGACAACCAATTTCTGACCTTTATAGTAATTATCAGATTCAGTGAAAAAGTCAAAATTTTCCCAGTTTTCGGTTGTGTTCTAAGGGCTTTCATCATAGCACATTAATGAGAAATTTTGGGGGGCGCCTTTTTGTGCTGGATCTGTACATTGCTCAGCACAAAGGCATGCCAATCTATAGCAAGGGCTCTTCAGCATTACGGCAGTGTGACGTAATCTCTTACCTGCACTGAACACTTGGCCTGTGACTAAAAGGATAAGCATACGTTTCTAATTATAGATTGAAACTTCTGCTGAAAATAACCTCAATAACACTGATAAAATAACATTTATAATTAATTCATTAGATCATTTTGTAATAAATCAGAATACATTTGTTGCTTCTTTGAAACAGCTTATGAATATTGTAGGTAACTTGACTGCTGGGATATTTACTGCATGAATATGTGGACTTAATAGATAGATGCAAGACAAGCAAATAACCAGGCAAGACAAGAGATAAGCCTCTCTGAAGTAAATAGCTAAAGATTACCAATGAACATTCAATGAACAGGGGATAGTAAGATCATTAATAAGACAGATGGGCAGACTTTCTTTAAACGTTTTGGTTTTATTGTTATTCTAGATAAGGCTGTTTTAATAAGACTATATGATTTCTGTATTTGTAGTAGGGTCAAAATAGACTGAATTGTAGCCCAATGCTTCCAACTATGCAAGAGGATGCCTGTGAAGCTTCAACCCAGAGAGGTAAGAGCATTAAAAGGGAGAAAGAAGTGATGATGTGCAGATGCGCCGCATCACCTGCAACGATGACAATAGCATCCTTGACTCTGTTAATTGAAGACAAATGGATGTTGCTGCTACTGTAGCAGAGGCAGGGAGTGGGGGGGAAGGCTGCTCTCTTGGGCGTGTGGGTGGGGGTGAGAAGGCATTTACTTCTGCAGAGAAAGAGAGGAACTGGGAAGATTAGGCAACTGTTGCCTTAGAGGAGAAATTACTACTTTATCATGGGGTATCTGAAGTCAGAAGGGGTACATAAAAGGCTACAGAAAGCATGGTCCTGGTCTGGCTTGAAACACAAGATTAAATAAGGGATTAACACTTGCTCTGTGTTTGTTAAAAGTGGGGAGAGACTCATGATTTTTGCAGAAATCCCCTTCATCTTCTCCCTATATATCCATCAAAGGATAGTACTCCAGGGTGCGCTGCAGCAGGTCCATGGCCAACCCCAAACGATTTACAATTCTGTTGCTTTGGTACTTGCTATCCAAAAGTAGTTATTTTGTCTTATGTATAAACCAAACCAGTACCTCATGCTCATCCACTGTCTTTAATCACATAGCTTTCTAAACAAAAATATTGTCACACACTGGAACAGTTTAACCAACTTATTATCTAAAGACTTAGAAAAATAATGGAAAGCAGTTCACAACTCACTACTACCCAAATCCAAATGCTTTGGTGGGAAGACATTGTAAGGCCATGTTGCAGATGAACTCAGAGAACAAGTGAGTAAGTTGAAGTCATACCCCAACTTCTCCACATCGTACAAGTAATCCTAAGAATCTGTGGGAGTCACCTCACTTGACTTCCCATTTTGAAGATGCATCTCGCTAGAGTTGTAGGAAGGCAACACTGAGTCCAATGGGAAGCAAGTAATTTACTACAGGGTTTCTGTAATGACATGGTGGATTCAGTGTAATAAATATCTGGTTGAATAGGAATGTGTTCTTTTGAAGCTGGAGAAAGATGTAGTATTAGTGTAAATCTTCATTAAATCGGGGGGGGGGGGGGGGGAAGGCGGTTGAAGTAGCTCGGTTAATGGACTTATTTACAATGTCAATAATCTGCACTGCTGTAATGTTCCCCATCAATACGTTAACAAGCAGTCACAACAGAAAAGTAACTTTGAATGGGACATGTTGTAAGGAGGAGGATGATGCCAAACCTCTCTTGTAGACAGACTTAATAAATGACAGCCAAAGGAAAATTGCTTAATGGGACATTTCTTTGCATAGAAGTCTAACACTTCAGAGAAAACGCAAAGCCTGAGTAATTTACAAAAGAAGTGTAAAATACCTTCTGACCAAACAGGGTTTTGATATCCTCTTGAAAGACTGTCACAGCGAACACTCTACACTAGAAAAGAGGTGTATTGAAACTGAGGGTTCTAACTTCTAAATAACGTAGGTTTCCCCTATAAGGCCTTTACCTAAGCAAAATGAAAAATTGAGGCTGTGCATGGGTTACTGAAAGCTGAAAAACCTGTCAGTGCATAACCTGTACCTACAGCAAATATTTACTGGACATTTTGAGGTGGGGGGACTAATGCTTCACCTTCTGGGTTTGCCTATGAAATAGGGGCAGATCCAACACAAGCATGGAGGAGCTAAAAGGTAACAATTCTTCACTCTTTTTTAACTAAATTGCTATGGGTCATTAGATGAAACCAGCAAATGCCAAAGTCAAAGCAAACAAATCGAGGTCTTTATTCATAGCCTGCACAGTTAAACCTTAGAAGTTTCTTACCACAGTTTGTCGTGACACTACACAGCTGCTATTGAACAGTGCTGGAGATGGAACGGGGAGCTAGACATACCCTAGTTTGTATCCTCTATCTCAGTATGTAAGTATGGGATGAAAATTTTAAGAAAAACAGTAATGAAATGATAGAATTGATGGGTATGGTTAGGCATACAGTTTACAGTGCCGGTGTCAATTACGCAACTTCAGTTAAAAATCCCATTTTTTTTTTCCATATTGAAAATTTCTAATTTATTATTATAGGTACTGGTTTTGTTATCTGATTTTGCACAGTAGCATTTTATATCTGCTGTGTTTTCATGGAATCATGTTTATCTACTGTTTTTATAATCCTTTTTATTTTTTCCTTCTTTAAAACTAAGGGTAATCCTTCAAATCTTTCATCAAAACATTTTCCTTGTCCTTTTAAAGGAGTTTTTAGTTGTAATGCCGCTTATATTAAATCTTATTGTATTATGTTCTATAATACTATATTACACTGTTTTAAGAGGTGCCTTCCAGTCACCTGACATAGTACTTGAAACTAATGGGAGTTTTTCTATTTTTTTCTGAGAAGCTCCAAGTTCCTTCCAAATGCCAGGAGATATTCCACCTGAGTCTGGAATATATTTCTCTTAATATATCCATCTGTTTCAGGATTTTCTCTTCTGTTATTTCAATTCATGGGAGCATCTTATCTTTTTAAATTTAAAAGAGTAGGTTCAAAATCAATAACCATAAAACTTTTGTCAAGGTAAAGGAAAAAGGAAAAAAAGGAATCTCTGCAATATTGTTCACTTCATTAAATCTCTTTTTTACTCTATGGTAATTTAACAGATGCAGTATCTTTAAATAAGTCAGTAGAAAAAAGTTATGGAAATGAATTTACTAGTTTTCATTTATGCTTTTCAAAAACTGCCTTTCCCCCTTCATTTTATGTGACACTTCTTTTCACTTACCTCCTTTTCGGTAGGCTCAATTTAAGAACTACAATGCATACCTTTAAGCTCTGCCACTTAATCACTTTTTTTTCTCATGTTTTTGCTTCCTTCTTTTGGGGGTGGAAAGCATGGCTTCTGCAACTGTCAGGACGTGCTCATGGTCTCCACACTGACTTAAAAATTTTAATTTCCTCATCTCTAGCTTTCAGATCATCTTGATTAGCTTCTCCTTTCTCAAGTACCCTTCTCCAAAGTTTACAGTCAATTTTCAAAATAGTGAGAATTCACATGTGAGCCTTCTGAAAAGGATTTTGAGTTTAATTACACCGCAGTCAGTATTACTCGGAGGTTTAATGACACCATTATGTAGAACAGTCCCCTGTGTTTCTTCCAACAAATTTGAAAATAATTTCAAATTGTTGTGAGTGAGTGAGGATTAGGATCCAAAAGTCAATTGTTTGTATTAACTGGAAATTCCATCTCTGTCTCGCTTAAGCATTTAAGCAGATCAGAAGTGGAAATAAATCCCTATTTCTGTTTTAATAGATAGTGCTGTTTCTTTCCCCCCCTGGACAGCGTTCATTCATTTTCTTTTTCCTCATCAGAAACCAAGTAACAAACCAAATATTTTTACTGTTTCTCTTTTATAGCCATGTAGATTTTCAACAATTAAACTTTTGAAAGTGTTGGCTGGAATACTAGTTGTAACTGAATAAAAAATAAACAAATGAATTGTCAGTGAAGAAATGAATACTAACTGAAACAGGACTTAAGTTTAATCAAAGATGTAAGCCTAGAATCAGTCACACATCTTCACTTACATGTACTCTTTCAAGAAACGATCCATTTCCTGACAGAGTTGTACCACTTCCGTTAAGAGAATTATTAGGCTTGGATGCTTAGCATAACTTCTCCTTTCATGGTAAGACATTGAGTGGGTTTAGAGATAAAACTGTTGGCCAGAGCAGTTTCATACAAAAATGCTTTAAACAGCAAATTTACCTACCCAATCTGCTTTTCTGACAGTTATCAAGCACAAAATGTTCAATGGCAGATTAAAAAAAAAATCAGAGAATATATGTGAAGTAGAAACTAGAACTAATACTGTACTAAAATCTCACACACAATCTGTTTCATGTCATGACTGTCTTTCACGGGGAGTCCTTCCCTAAATTCATTTCTTGGTTTCCAGAATTTGATCCTCTTTTTCCCTTGCTGTGCAAATGTTCTCCGTGGAGTGATTAAGGGGAACATTTTGTATCATCTGGCTTTCCACCATTTGTACTTTGAAAAGAACACCTATTTCTGTAACAATTCAATGACCGTAAAGAAAGCACCAGATGCCTCCAACTTTAGCTCCATAGAAACTACGTTTTTCATACGCAGCTCCCCTTCAGAAAGAAGAAAGGAGATCGAGTACCTCAAAACTGTAAGGCAGTGCCACCCTGGAGGCACGCAGCTACAGCACTCATTTTCTTCTCTCTCTCTCTCTCATTTCCTCTCAGCAGTCTGTACGCTGAGCATTTCGATTTCACCCCAGCCCTCCAACCAGCTTGGCACACCACCTCTTTTAGAACCAAAAAGGAAATGTTGTGACACTTTTTCTTAAATGAAGTTCAATAATATCTTTCCATGTGGGTATTTCCCACAATATTTTTTTCCTCCCTCTCTTCACAATTAGGAATGGCAAGTAAATACACATATTTTTGAACAGTTGTGTTGTGGGGTAGAGAAGGGACATCTATCTTTAGAACTCTGTTACTCCATGTTCCCAAACTTGCAGCACATGCTCAGCCCAAACACTGAACTGTTGGTTGATTGACCTGTCAGGTTGCTCTTATCGTACACATGAATATGAAAACGCTACTTAAAAAAAAATGCATTTACGCTATGGAGGGAGAGTGGCTCTGCATCACCCCTTCGTTTTTAATCATTTTTACATCAAATTTTTTCCTTTTAACATTGGAGGGGTTATTTATTGAATGTGTATTGTACAAATTTTTTTCAGTGTCATAGCACACACACAGATATTTAAAATGCAAATAACATTTTCAGTCAGTTTAACTGCACCCAGAGCTGTGCTTCTAAAGGCAGAGTTTACATAGTAAGGGTGGTTTTACGTCTCCAAACTATAAAGGAATCTCTTACAGACTATTCCGTACTCCCCGTGGGTCTATAGCCCATCGTTGTTTCTGTACTTTCACATGCCTGCTTTGGCTGCAGGCTCAAGCCAAATTTCGTCTCTCATCTGACTCTGTGACTGCCTGTGTCAGTGATTTAAATGGGACAAAGGGAGAATCTGAGTGCTGGCACATGACTGTCCATACTTCTGACTGCTGGCATGCTTTTGGGAATGGTTGGGCCCCAGACTGGTACTCTCCCAGGCAATGTCCTCGTACAAGTTGGGGGCTGGCATAGCTCAGTAACGGTTTGCAATCTGTATAAATCTGTAGGCATTATGGAAAAGGCCACCCTGTTCTGAAGAGGAACGAATTTAGCTGTATGCATGCAAGCTATGCCATGCTATGTCATGCCACTTGCGCTGACGCCTAAAGAACAAGTCTTAATTGGCTTTATTTTCTGGTACAGATGTAGCCTGTATGTTTCCAGCTACCTGTAAAACCTACCTACCCTTAAGGCTGACAAAATTGTGTCCTTTTACAACTAACCACAAAGCCATGTGATACTGCTTCAGAGACAAAGGTGATGGAGGTAATGAAACCAGCTCGCTATGCCTGGACCATTCCACTGAAGGTAGGTCCACTCTTAAATCAAGCACATGACCAAGTTTAATCCTCCACTGCTCCCAAAAGTTCAGCTGAAATGAAAGCTTGAGCATAGTCTTGTGCTCATGGACTACTGACAGGAGGTTTAGGATTTCAGTGCAAGTACAGCTCATTTGTCTGTCAAAAGGTGGGATTCTTTCCAAGCATTTAGTCGCGCTGCTTTGCTGTTTCTGGACATGACACGAGAATCCCACTGCAAAAAATATTCTAACACTGGAGAGACTGTTATGTAAAACAATCTTAATTTCTTTAATGGAATGACCATGTTGCAGAGGTACTTTTTCCAAGGTGCAAGCAAATCAGCGGGTCCCTCAGTGGTAACAATGAACTTTCACTTCATGCAATAGTACTTTCCAAGCCCAGTCACATCTGAAACCTAAATACGCAGGGTAATCACTGTGTCCTGCTATATGCATAGTCAGAAGCAGCCACAATGGATCATTAACCTTGGTTCGATGTTTTAGGGGGATCGCCTCATTCTTTAAAGCTGTTTTAGTGGAAACTTAAAAGGAGAAGAGAGATTTTAGCCCGAGGCACATAAGCAGATAAAGTCTGTCAAGCTAAGAACATCTGAAACCACGACTATTAGCAATTCCTGGATTCATTGCCAGCTGCAGTCATGCTGAGTGCTAGTAGGGAACAGAGGGGAGTCAGATTTCAGTTTCTCTCTTCTGAGGCTGCCAGGGACAGTTAGTCCAAAGTGTAGGCTAAGCAGAGCCACTGGATGAAATATACTCCTAGTCTCTTTTAACATGTAACACCTGGGACACAGAATAACCAGAAGCAGTTGTTACTCCTTGTAAAGAAGAAGTAAAACTGACACTCCTCACCAGTTGTACAAAGGAGCTATTAGTTACAAAGATGCAAAAATGTAATTTAACATGAACTGTATCAGTTTATTTTGTATTTTCATTATGTTCCCTTTTGTAGTTTAATATGCTGATGTAACATTTACTGTCTCTGCAATAGAGAGGCTTCTAAAATCAAGGGACAAAAGTTAGTGAATCAGTTATTGTTCAGTTTGAAAACACCTTGTGTGATCAGACTTTCTACATTTATAGTCCTGATACAATACTGTCGGAAAGGCAGTAACTGGATGGACATTTTCAATGAAGTTATGTGTGTACCACACGCTACAGGGAGACACCTCAACAGAACACCTGCAGTGCTTTGTGGAAAACACCTTCAGAAGTTTTACCAGGAATACCATGAAACCCTTAGATAGTATTTTTAATTTCTGGGAAGAAAACCAATCCCAAAAACGCCCTTAAACCAAGGTCTGGTATTTAAACAATTCTATAGTAGAAACCGCTTATCAACTTTAAGCCGCTCAGCTCAATCTCTCTACAGGCAACTATAGAAATGGGTGTATGTATATATGTAGATGCATTTTTTATATATATGTGTACAAACATACACACACCCCCAAAAATATATATAATACTGGAACGTAAATAAAGGATTAACAGAAGACATTTTATTTCATTGAAGTTTGATGTACCAGAATCAGACGCTGCGTGAACACAGCCGCTGTATGTGACGTGGCATTGCAAATTAGCACCTCGTTATACAGTATCAAAGGATAGGAAGCATCAGCATTCAAAACCAACAAGTCAGAAATTACTGTAAATAAGAAACGGCGAGAAAAGCGGTTTGTGTGATCTGTCTCAAGGAAATGTGGACTGCTTTAGACGTATCAGATTGGTCCCAAAACATAACGGACTGAGAGGCTGAAGTGAGCTGAACAGGTCTAATATGATTCAAAACACATCTTCCTCAAAACCGAGACCAAAACCCGCTGTCCGGACTGGGTGTCCCACGCAGCTACCGGGACCGAATGAACGTGCTCCTAAGGGGCAACGCCAGCCGGGTACAGGACGCGCCCGCCCCGCGCCC
>NW_009258688.1:1491068-1520530 GCF_000687185.1 Egretta garzetta
GAAATCTCGGTGAGGGGGGAAAAAAAAGGGGGGGGGGATGAGCTGAAAGACACGGGCAGGAGCCTGTGAGATGGGGGCGGGGGAGGCCCTTCTTTTATTTCTGAAGAAAGTATTTCAGTTGGACTTCTGCTGCTTATTTGGCTCCCCTGTCCCACTTCCCCAGTGGTATTTGACGCTTTTGAAGGAGATAAGGGTTAGCCATTTTTTTTTTTTTTTTAAATTTTGTGTTTGACTTTTATGGCTATGTCAATGTGGTGGGGGGCGGGTGTTTGTTGCAGTCCTAAATGATGCCGTTTTATGTGACAGCTTTTCTCTGACCTCGGTGAAATGCCGGAGTTGTAGGGTGGGGAATGTGCCAACATGTAACCGCAGAGTTATCTGGCTTTTCAGTCTATGAATCTCCTTGTAGCTCACTGGTTACTTGAAGACCCTCTGGAGTAGTTCAACACGTGAAATATCTATGACCTTTCAGGATACAGCAGAAATGCTCTGTCGTAGGTTGTTGTGTTGAGGAAGGTCTTGTATATTTTTAACAGGGACGCTGTGCTTCTCGGAAGTTTCCAGGCAACTTGAATACTGCAGTAAATCTAAATTTTACTGTTAATTTAGAAGTGCTTGTAAAACATAATCAAGATGTATATTCTCTGTATTTATTAACGGTGGAGGTGCTATTAACCTATGTCCTTCATTCCTTTTCTCTCATAATCTTTTTTTCTCAATGATGAAGTAAAAGTAAGCATATGATGCTGTTCATCACAAAGTTTGAGAACTGCTCCCCGGGTTAATGTAGTTGACGTTCTCTAATGGGCCGGTAGGGAAGGCGAGTGGTGGTGCTGGGTCTCTTCCTTCACGTTCAGCCTTCTGTCCCCCTGTCACTCGGGTCTAGGGGCTCAATGGAGGTGCCCCAGCGGAACGTAGCTAGCACTGCAGTTTTTAAAAAAAAAAAAAAAAAAAAAGGGGGGACCCCCAAAAAAAAAAAAAAAAAAAAGGTGAAAATGAACATGAGCAATTGTGCTTCAATGATGATTTTGATGGAAAACCTGGGGTCCCCTCCTCCAGTCAGGTACGATTCACTCTACAGAGCTTCTGCTTAAAGAAGCCACTTGGTGAGGAGGGAAAAAATCCTTAATAGCACAGCCCAGTTGATTTCTCTTTCCCAATGTTCCTTCTTCCCAACTGCTGCACGAATTTCATTCAAAGATCTTTAAGGTGACGAGGCAGCATTCATGCCAGTCTGGCACTGGGTGTGCCATAAAGCCGTAGGATTTCACTTACTTCCTTGAGCGACTTCTGTTCGTGTTAGTGAAGGGACTGTAGTTTCCTTCTTTCAAGAAGAAGCAAAAGAGCTGGTGGAAAACATACTTTTCTCGCTGGGTGTTGCTAGATTTCAATGTGCAGGAGAAAAAGGGATAAGGGGAAAGGAAGTGGAACACATTTATTCTTTATATTTACTTAGTTATAGCTAGATTTCTTTTGTAAAAGTTGAGACAGCACATATCCCTGTGGAATAGTTAATTAAAGGTAGTTTGAGGAATAAACACATTCAAGTAAACGAGAAAAAGAGCTGTCTAATATAGCATAATAAGTAATTCTGATTTTGATCCTGATCTTAAAGATTTATAGATTCAGGAAGTGCCGATACTTGCTTTTAATTTAAAAATTCTTAACCTTGTTTGTGTCTCTTTAAGCTTCTGAAATTCAGCTTTATAGGAATCAGTTGCTTCTCCCCTCCTCATTCTCTTCTCCTTATCAAGTATTTAGAAAACTCCACTTTCTGAAAAATGCTTTCTAGCAATGGCTTGTCTATTTCTGGAGCATTAGGGTGGAGGAGGGAGCTGCTCTGTCATGTACTCCTGGGATACTCCTACTCCTGAAGGTGTCAATAATGTCATTGCTATGCAAGACGTATCAAGATACTGTTTCAGAACTTGTCTCTATACAATGCACAGATACATGATAATTTGAGAAAAATTGCAGTCAGCTTCTGTTGATATAGAAATATATAAATAATCTATAGAATACTTTGGATATTTTTCTTAGTATTTTATACTGGGTCTTGCTGTGCGAGTGCCTAACTACTGGCTAGGGTTAACCCGCCACAGTTCTAAAGTGTGCAGCATGATTATTATTTTGCTTCATTTTGGGAAAGAGAGTGAGGGGATGCGCAAGAACTAGAATTGGAGCCAGAGGATCTTCGTTGTTCTTAAATACTGAGGTTGTGTACCATGAATATCCTTTTAATGTGCAATTTGTTTACATTCTAACGTTTCCCTCCTCTCTGTGTTCTTTCTTTGATGTTGCTAGCTCTGTGACCAATCGAATGATTTAGAATTACATATTGAAAGTAGCTGTCAGTTGGCAGATGAAAAAGAGGTCAGTCTCCACAGTGCTTTGAAAGAATGTACTATTGTGGTAGAAATAGTGGCTTCTTTGAGAAGGGAGTGTCTCATTTTCATATTGTGGAAGTTGTTGCTTGAACCTCTTGATAACAAACTCAGAGTACAAAGAATTATGTATTCAGGTCAACTAAATGCAGGTGAACCTACAGTTATACTTCGCATTTGCAATTACTTGGGTCTTGGAATTGCTCTAAAAATATTAAACGAGTTAGAGACAGGCATTGATTACAGTCAAGTGAGTAAGTGAACATACTATAAAACTTGAATTTAAGATTAAATGAGTATCTTTAACTATGAAACAGATGATTGTTGTTACCTTCAAGCAAGTATTGTGGCATATGAAAATGCACAGTTAGAGCATATGCAGTGCTATTTCTATACAGCTCCCAGCTGATTGTTAACCCTGTCATACCATGGTTTGACTTCTTTTAAACTTTGACTTTGAAATCATAGTGCTGGCTTTGATATGTAGGGTCAAGCTTAATTTTAGCTCTCTGTCCCATATTCTTAGGGCGCTGACACTCCTCTGTGGTGTGACCAAAAAGCAATTGCTGAAGAAACGTCACTTCATAGGCATTTAGATTGGGTCTGTGATAGGGAAGGAACTGTGGTGCATAACACTTGAGTGCCTCTGTGAGATGCCTTGTGATTTGTTGTATTACAAATACCGGGCACTGCTCTGTGCATATATATTTTATTTTAATGATGCAAAGAATCAGAACATCCTTCTACTGCTGGGGAAACTGTAAGCATGCTTCTGCTTAAATGATTGTTCCTTAAGTTGGTTATTTTGCAGATTAGACACAGCAGTGACTTTTAGGACACATTTCAGCTAACAATGATTTTTCTCCTAATAGATTCAGCAACTGGTTTTTTTTTTTCTTTTTTTTCCCTTCTGTCACACAAATCATTTCTTCCTCGATAGAGACCTCACAATTCAGGCACTTCAGAGTAGTCACCATCTTTCTTTCTCACTTTAGGAAGGAAATGAGTTTTTGGGGAAAGTGGAATCACCTTTTCTTTTCAGGAAGTAGAAGAAAAAAAAAATGCTGAAGATCAAATGGTAGGAAGTGGTGACTGTCTCTGATTCTTACTGAAGCTCTCCAGTGAAAGTAATAAGCAAATAAAATTTTCTGCAGCATCTCCTTCTGGAATCTGGTAAAAGAAAATGTTTTATTTTTTGAAGGCTAACCTCAGAGTTAGTACAAATTCTCATCTTTTTAGAACCTAAGAAGTTACGTATTATCCACAGTGAAAAAAGAGTATTGTTGTCTCTTCACATTTTCTGTTTCCTGGTAATGCAGTGGAACTGAACAATGGTAAATGTAAAGCCTATTAGAAAAAAAAAAAAAGTGTGGTAGGGAAGGATGCGGGCAGAGAGGGAAAGTCTCATGATGTAGGAAGGTAAGGAGGAAATAGGAATGTTAACTGTGAGATTTCCCCCGCACACCTCCTGTTGGCATCTGTCATAGCTCTTGTGTTCAGGCAAAAAATAAAATAAGGATCAAAGGATCCTGAACCTTCAGCATATGTGACTAGGTAGGAGGTTGCCCATCTTGTGGCATGCATGTGCACTCCCTGCTTTGCCCAGTGAGAGGCAGAGATTAGCAAAACTGGAATCTTGAAGGGAACTTCTGAGATATTCCATGAATGTATGGGTGATAGGCTGTATATGTGTTGTTTGTTTTCCTTTAAGAAGCTGTTCTTTTCCTTTTGGCAAGTCCATTTTGAAGAGAATACTGGATTCATTTTAATGCTGTCACAGGCTTTGGGCTAAAGAACTTGCTTTAGTTTGCACTTCATCTGACTGTAACACGTGACATGCAAAAAAGCACGTATAGCCCAGAAGTCAACGTAGCAATAGGCTGCAGGGCTCCAGAGGCAGAAGGACTTGGAACTTCCACTTGAGTCAAATAGTCTAACTTATAATTTAGTATGAAACTGTAAAAGGCTTCAGAAAATAAATACATGGACTATTTGAAGGGTTTAATGTTGCAAATTCTTAGTTACCCCTTCTTGAATGAGAACTTAAAACTAAAATGGATTTATTTGTAAACTATAAGGTTCATGTTACATCGTAAGGCATTGTGAAAATTCCTATGGCTAAAAAACATGATGAATCATGCATTAAGTAGAGTATTCAACCTTCGCTGTGGAGCTACACCTGGCACCTCTACAGTATTCTATTTTTTATTTTTAAAAAGAAATGTTCTTATGAAAGTTTAAAGATACTTTAAAAATTATATTTTCTCAAGACAAGGGTTTTTTTTTTATTTGACTGTACTAATTCTGTATATTGTTTGGAGATCAGGAGATATTAATAGTTGTATATTTCAAAGCTTGGATTGCTTTTACTTCTACTTTTCTCTTTTGAGCACTAAAATATATATGTGTTCTCATTGCTGTGGGAAGTATAAAGAGTGTTTTTTAAGAGAGTAAGTTTATGAATCATCCTTAATACAACTTAAATCTCTGGATTTTACTCTTTACAGAATCAATACTTTTAAAAATGTTTTGTAGTCTATGAATGTATTGTTATCTATCTTCTGGTAACTTTGATTATGATAAGCTTTGTTTTTGAGGGGAGGAGAACGACTATTGATCTTTTGGTTGGTTTTTTTTTCCCCAGGCTTTGGAATCTAACAAGCCTGGCTATAATGATCTGTAAAAGGGTCTGGTACCATTGCTCATTTTCCTCTCATTGCTTCAGTGATATTCTATAAGCTGTCCAATATAAATGAGGACTACTAGTCGCAGTCTTCATTGTCAGCCTGTTTAGCTTTGTTCCAATGTATTCTAAATGTGATGGTTTAGAAGCTCATGCTGGATTCTACAAAGGAGTTAGGAGATTTATAAGCCACTTTAATGCACTTGAGGATTTTATTCAGGAGGCAATTCAGAAAAAACTTGCCAGAGCTGCTTAAATGTATGGGAGAGCCTGGGTAGCTGAGGGTGTGATTTGCAGCTGTATTCTTTATGTCAATATTTCTGTTAGATCCCCTTCATTGCTTGGCATCATATGATATGGTGCTCTCTGCTCTCCTGTCCCCCCGCCTCTATTATACATAGAATCCTAATGATGAGGTGCAAGCTCTGCTAAGATTTCTTTGCTTTCTGACTCATTCTGTAGATAGGCAGATGACCTGGTTTACGAAGGGCTCACGTTACACACAGTCACTTTATTTGTTTTTGCATTTTGTTTTGGGATCTGTTGTGACTGTTTCCTCTCCCCATTTTTTGCTGACACCTGTAGATATTGTATGCTGGCTTGGACAGATAGTAATAAAAGATTTACCTGAGAGAGGATAATTCTTAAGTTAAGATAATTCTGGTTAATGTCTGCATAAGTAAATACCTTCCATCAGCATTTCAGTTGTCAGTTGCCCTTCTTTTGTTGATAAATTAATCTACATTCTGTTACTTTTAACAGTGTCCAAAGTGCCTGTGATTGAATAAAATGTATTTTTTTACATGTTGTACTGATTTCTGATGATAGAGAAGACCACAGTTGATTCATATCTTGTACTTAGATATAACTTCTGGTTTGAAAAGGTATGCACAATCTTTGGATATCTGTTATTTTGATCTGACTGTTTCAACTCTGTTCAGCATTAGATTGTCTATAGCAACTTTATTCATTAGTATCTTGCCTCATTACATTTTGGGTTTTTTGGCTGTTACATGATGTATAGTGTTACTGCATACTAAGCTTCTGGCTAAACATGGAGGCGCTTCTAGGTTGAATCTTGGTGACCTCATGGTGATTCATATCACAGTAATGACAAACCTCATAGCAAAATCACCTCTGTAATAGCAAAAGGGCTACTGCTGGTGAATTTAAATAGATCTTAACATGGAGCACTTTCCAGTTCAGACTGTTGTGAGTCTGGATTGGTAATCTCAGATGTCCTCACTTTTATCTTTATTTCAGCTTCTGATGTACAAATGATAACTTTGGTGGGATAGTCATCTGCAGCTTCAGTCTATTTTCATAATAGTAATGACAGTTTCCTGTCATGTCCCCCACAGCATTTCATGCTTCTGAATTTCCACATACTGTATTCTGCTTAGCTAGTATTTCAGAGGTCTTTGTCATCTTTGGCTGTGTAAAGTTTTGGTTTCCAGGCCTTCTAGAATGGGATCGGCAGCTCTGTGAGATGTTGAATTTTTTTTTTTTTGGTTCAGATGGTCTTCTCCTTAAGCATCTACTATTACAGAGGACGAACAGTTGTCACCCCAGTTATCTTAGGTGTGATCCTAGAGTTCAGAGTAACATGAATTGCATTTTCTCTTCTTTGATGTGAGTTCAGAACTGTGTGCATGTTTTATTTTTGCTCTAAATTCCTTTCTGGCCTAAGAAAAATGAAGGTAGACCTTGAGATGATATGCTTTTTAAATTCCATTTTAAGTTTGTAAGGTAGTTAGTTCCCTGTCCTGATTAAATGGTACTCTTGTTCAGTGACCTGACAATTACTAGTTGGTGAATGTCTGTCAGATTTCAAGGACTGCAGAATATTTTTCACTTCCCTTCACAAATAGTTCTCAGTTGCTGTAACCAGTTACAATCAAAGTGTAATTTTTTTTTAGATAGCAGAAAACCAGTATAACATCCTAGATGCATTTTCTTCAGTGTCTAACAAGCAATAATTGTGTGGTTTCTGTTACGTGGTGTTTTTATTTTTTTTTTCCTGAAAGGAATGTGCTAGTTTTGCTTAATTTCAAGGAAAAACACCCACTCTTCATTCTGAGTAAGGGATAATCTCAAGTTTGTGTTCATATAACTTTGAAAACGGCATCTGTTCTTTGTTGCTGTGACTTAAAAAAGTAATCTCTTAAGCAAGTGGAGATGGGCCATTCTCTGAAGTAACAGGTTAGAATCAAGTTGATCTTGGTACCAGGCATTGAACACCTAATAATTTGAAATATTACAGAATGTCTTCTGTTCTGTTTTCCTTCTTGCTTTCTCTGTTCTGCTTTAAATTGTCTGAGGTTTATTGTTCTGCTCAATAAAAAGGCAGAGCTGGTCTCATCTTGCAGAGAAGAGCAGAGACAAGTCACAGCTTTCAGGCAGAGCTTTTCTTTGAAGGTTGCTTGATCTAGTTCGGTAGAGGAGGCTCTAGCTGTGTTTGTCTGCTTCAAAACCTGTATGCAACAGAATCCAGAAACAAGGGCACAGCACACTTTAACTTGAAAACAGCCACTGTTGAAATATCACTTCTTAAGATCATAAAAGTACAATTAAAAGCAAATAGTCATTACACATACCGGCTTGCACAGTTCTTAGTTCGTACTTCACCATCTCAAAGTCCAGGTATAGTGCAGGTGACAGTCATGTCTCTTAGGTCATCTGGAGATCCTCCATCAAGCAGAAATACTTTGTTCCTGGTTCCCAGAGTTAAACAGACTGACCTGCTTCCAGGGGGCCGAGAACGATGATACTGATCTCCATGCACTGGTGTCCCTGCATGTGAACGTTTGTCTTTGCAGTGGGAATATTTCTAGATACCTGCTTTCCTTTTGCCTTCAGAGGTGTGATAATTGCAACCAGTACCACTATTTCCTCTTTTTTTTTTTTTTTTTTTTTTTTTTTTTTTTTTTTTTTTTTTTTGGGTAATTTTTTTTTTGTGTTTTTTTTTTTTTTTTTTTTTTTTTTTTTATGGATGACATGATGTCTTGGCCTTTCCCTTTAGTCTTTGTTTCTGGCTTGATCTGTTATATCTTGCTGTTGCCCTCAGCTGCATACTCTCCTTCTCACTGTGTTGGTCCAGTGCTGATTACTGTGGACTACAGTAGAAAATCAGTAAATGGAAGCTCTTCCTAATTGTGCACCTATGCAGTTGGCTTGTCTCCTAGAAAGTGCTGTCAGCTTACTGTTTTTTTTTCATGATATAACACCATCCTTTGTACTGCTGTGTCACATGTAGCTTCAGATCATTTGTGGAGAAACTCTTGTCCTGTTGACTTGGGCAGTACTTTCTTCCTGCTCAAGCTTAGGTCCCTTCCTTGGTACTCTTCAGCTGATGTCATCAACAGACCTGAAGAAAAAGGGCACGGAGAAGTAAATTCTGTGTTTCCAAAACTGCTTTCCTTGCACTCAGTTCTTAAATTGAGAGCTTTTTCTCAAAGCCACTGTTTCTGAATGGCATTTTTGCACACTCTGAAATGTTATGGTGCTGTTTGCTAGACATACTGTTAGCTAGATGCTGGAGTGTGCATCATGTTGCACTCTTGACAGATACGTTGTCTTCATGCAGGTTGCACGGGCAGTTGTTGGGTCAGGTTCTGATACCAATCCTAGCATGGTGATGTCTGTGAGGTGGGAGAAGCCTTTCACTGTTCTGTCAGTGGTAGTAGTAGTGGCTGCCTTGTTGCAAACCTTTAAAGCCTCTCAAGACTTGGAAAAGTTGTCTTACAATTGGGGAAAGCATTCCTTATGAAAGGTCCTCCAGCAGTGGGCATTTGGGTTCCTGGGAGTGACTGGTGAATAGAATAACTGATCTTTTGGGGATTTATGCTCCTGAGAGCAAGCAGAAGGAGATGTCGGTATGATGACTTCTGTTCTGGAGAAACTGCCCCTCATCTCAGCCAGAATGTTGAAAAGTGCTGTGCCTGGTTTCAGCAGACAAAGACCAAGAACTGCTCTAGCTGTGTCATTGGAAAGAATGTGGCACAGACACAAGGTCTTCAGCTTGCTTTTCATGGGGTATGACTTGAAGAGATGGACTGAGTGCAGCAACTGAGGCTGTTGGAGCAAGCCATTGGCCAGCTGTGGCAACACTGGGAGAAGCACTTTCTGGGAATTGTTAATCTTGTTGCTCTGAAATTTTGTGCGTGTGGGGTTTTTTTGTTAAGGATAATTCTACTTCTTGCTTTATAAGGAGTAATTCTGAGAGAGAGTTTGTATGTCTCAAGTGTCCTGTCATACCTCTATGTCTTATGCAGCACCTTTTAGCTATCTGATCTTGTGGGATGGCTTTTTTCCTGAGTATAATGCAAAAAGAATGAGGTGGGACTTATTTTATAGTGATCGTATGCTTATTTGTGACATAGTTTTCCCCTTTTACTGTGAAAGTAATATTACAATAACCTTTAAGACATTTAATTTTTTATATATATATATTAGGATAAGGCAATTAAACATCCTAAATGGAAGTAAAAATTGCAAAATTACAGCTCCCATTGAAACAAGTACATAATAATTCAAACTAGGTATTATTCAGCTTTTTACTGTGTAACCCCATGAAAGTGGGAAAGGTTTTACTAATGTTATTGAATGTGGAATGCAAGTTAAATTGAGTTTATGGTACAGTTTAGTTTAATGGATTGAGTTTAGGACTTGATCTCTTTAGGACTATAGCCAGCACTACAAATCTTCAGCATGTTAATGGAGATGCAGCGTGTCTCTGTGTTGCACTCTGTCGTCTTACTCAGTTCCAAGAATATGGCAGGATTAAATGACTGTTTTGCTTTCTAGAAGGGTGTTTAATTGAAAAGCCTTCTGCTGACAGCTCTTAAAGGATGTGAGATGGTAAAACCTTTCTGGAGTACTCTGTAATGGGAGATCCAAATCTGTGGATTTCTCAGGGAAAAATTCCTTCCCACTCTTGAGTTCAGCACTTACGTAGCTAGTATCCAGAGAAATTCTGTGTCCCGAATCTCTTCAGTGACATCCACTGCTTCATTAAAACTCTGGACACTCTAGCCCTGGTCTCTTTAGGATAGTCCCTGACTCCTGCTGTCCCTGGCAGGAAAGACACTGTTTTGAAACTTTATACATTGTGTACCATTATCAGTACTTGTTAAGAGTAGTAATATGTAATACTAAGTTGCTTCACGACAGACTGTTTTCTGACTGTGACACGATGTACTATGATTATATAGACACTAACTCAGTCTAGATTTGCCTTATGTGCTATTACTCCTTTCTTGGCATGGTGGTGCATCTTCCTTACTGCTCACTTCAGCAATGCCTGTGATGTAGCACTAGTAACAGTATTTGTTCTATTTCCAGTGAAAGCAGTACAGCAAGTTTTAGTTCAACTCATGTGGTACATATTGCCTCACTGATTTGCTAGTGATTCTGGTATTGTCTTGCCTAGTACATGTGATCAGTTCCATTTTAATAACAAAATAAAAAATATTTTAATAAAAAATATTTCTCTAATAATTTCACTGTGCTCTGTGTGGTTGTTCTTTTTTTTTCTTTTTCTTTTTTTCTTTTTTTTTACATGTAATATTAGGATAGCTTGTAGATTTCCCTCAGATTTGGAAAAAATCATTGTTATGTACTTCTGTTTGTATAAGAGAAAAATCCTGAAAGCTCTTTTAGACTTTCTAATCTTCCAGTAATTTCAAGTGGTCTCTCTGGACTTATTCCAAGTTTGGTCAATCCCTTGTAAAGATGAATGATAAGAATTAAGAAGAATTTTAGATGAGATATCATCAGTGCCTTGCATGTGAGAACTGATGTTACCCTATTCCAACTAGATGCATTTTGTGTATGTGTACAGATTCCTAGGATTGTTGTAATAAGTAATGAATTTGCTTTTTCATTTATTTAGTGTTTGGCTTTTTTATGTTTGTTCCTTCTTTGCAGAGAGATGTCTTTCTGAAGCTTTAAGTTTTCTGTTTGAGTTGTTGAGTTACTGAAGTTCTGTGAATGGAGATTAACTATACATTTTGATAATTCAGAAAGCACACTGTCTTGATAAAGTTTCTTAAAAGTATCAAACCAAATGAGAATTTCTGTTGAATGGAGTAAGTTAATTTTACATCTCCTATCAAAGAGCTTTCTTCTTTTGGTTAAGAGATCTTTGAACTTGAAATCTGTAGTGCTGCTAATGAAAGCTTCTTGCACATCTTTCCTAAGGCTTTTTTTTTTTTTTACTAGCCTTTAGACATATGATTTGGTTTGAAGTTGCTCTTTGAGAGGCATTCTTTTAGCAGCCATGCCAGCTTATACAGCTTCTGGTGCTTAATACTGCATCCTTAATTGTGCTAGTAAAACTGCTTATGCAGCTGCTCAATAAAGTGGATCAGGGAACTGAACTTGGTTAAGAATAATCAAACTTAGTTACTACTTTGCCTTACTGCTTTTAACCTGGATCATTTCAATCAGCAGCTTTGCTGAATGGCCTGTAGTCATATTGATGTAAATGAAAGGGTAATATTATGATAGGAATGAAAGATAGGAAAAACGGGAACTACTTAAGGCTTTCTTTTAGCAGCTTACAAAAAAAAAAAAACCCAACAAAAAAACCCCAGCAAACCAACTTACCACAATTCCTTTTCTAAATACAGCTCTTCACTTCCCTGCTTAGAAAAATCTGTTAGACAAAAAAACCCCTCAATGTAGTGTAAGATTTGTACGAACATAGAATTTCCACCTCCTAAACTCCCCAACAAATGAAACAACTTTGTAGCAGCTTAGATTTTTCCAGACTTGTTAGTAATGTAGACTTAAGGTCTTTCCTACTCTATAGTAGCGGATAGTCTTTATAGGTTTAGTAAATCTATGTTAAATGCATGAATAATTATTGGAGCTCTGCTTATGTCATCGCAAGCACCATATAATCCAAGAACATGAGAGTATGCATGGTGCTAGGGCTAAGGGATATCCTGATTGCTGTCTATAACTATGTGTTTACAGAGTACAGGCAAGGTGGAACAAGACTCTTTCCAGAGGTGCCCAGTGATACAATGAAAGACAGTGTATACACTATTGATGGGCTTCAGTTAATATTCTGTGATTTTTTTTTTTATAGCTACTGGAACACTGATGGCAGCAAGAAAATTGTTCTCCCTTGCTTTTCAAGTTAAGAGTACAGTATGCAACTGGAATATCCTTCTAGTGCTGCTTACTTTGTTCATCTGCTAACTTGTTTTTACTGAAGCTGTAGTAATATGTCAGAATGATGTTTTGGTGTACTGCATATCTGATGTGATTTTTTTGTTTGTTTGTTTTTTTCTTCAGCAAATTTGACAGGCCATGCAGAGAAAGTTGGCATTGAAAACTTTGAACTCCTGAAAGTTCTTGGAACAGGGGGTAAGTGCACTATTTTTCTAAGTTGAATGTTGGAAGCATTACTCTTAAGTATAGTTTTGTTTTCTAGCTAAGGTTTTAGTAGCTGGAATATTCTTGCACATCATAATTTTATGCAATTTTTTTCTCACAAATATTGTGCAAAATTTGAGGTCATGTGTTCTAGCTAAAGGACTTTTGAAGATGCACTTTTTCAAAAAAATGGAAAATAAATGGCTTGAGACTTGTGACAATTTAGTACAGTTTGTGAAAAATCTGATCTAAGTTAAGGCATGATCTTGATAATTTCATTAAATTTTCAGACTATGTTTTCATGAATTTCTGGAAAAAAACCCAGTAACATTAGTACATTATTGAATAGGATGCCTCATTCTTTATATGTTTTAGAGTTGGCATTGGCTCTACTAGTCTTTTTCCGTCCTATTCAAATTCCAGTAATTTTTAAGATGGAAAATGTTCACTGTTGTATTGTGGATTTCAGCACAATGTTGGAGATTTGTAGGATGTTGTAGGTTTACTGGCTGTAACGAATAAAAAAAACTGTTTCCCCTTTGTTAAAGGGACACACACACAGGCCCATACGCAGACCAAAAGTAATTGCTTTTATTCTTCTTAGTGTGTTTACGCATTTTTTTTTTGGTCAGTATTAACATTTGGGGGTTGGACTAGATGACCTCTAGGGTGCCTTCCAACCAAAAACATTTTATGATTCTATGAACATCAGAAGCAGTGTTGGGGGTTGATCATGAAGGTGATCATGATGTTGGGGTGATCATGAAGGTGGTCTGTCATCAAGGTCTGTAGAAGTTGCGAGTTATGATACTAAACTTTGGGTATTAGCAGCAATTAATTGCTAGCAGTGGGGCTGTAATTGCACAAGCTGCTACATCACTGAAAAGAGCAAAGAGTTTTGGTTTTCACATTTAGCTGTCATACAGATTCTTTCCTAAACTCATTAAGCCGTTAAATCACAGGATAGCATATTTTTCTGTTTCTGAAGTATTTTTTTTAAATTTAACAGGCTTAACAATTCAACTCTTGCTGTTAAATTTCAGTAGTTAGTGGTAGAGGCAAGGAAGTATTAATATTCATAGATATACGTTGCATATTCGTAGGTAGAAGCAGCTGTGCTGTTCTGATGTGGTCAGTATTGGTCTGACTGGGGTTGACAAAAATGAAATTACTTATAATTATGCATTTATGTGAGGGTGTCTTTCCTTCTGATGGAAACATAGGCTGGATTTTTAATTATGCTTGTGTATGTGTATGTGCATATGAAAAACAGTCCTATACCTGAATTTTTTCCTTACTACTGTCATTAGTCTGAGATCACCTTAATGTTACTACTATTGCATTTGGAATACAAAGTAAGTTTGGTGGTTTTATAAGTGTCAGTCGTTAAGTTCAGACTAGTCGTAGCCTGACCTCCTCCTAACTGTCTTTGGACGGTACCTCTGATATACCCCTTTTGCTGCTGTTAAACTTTTGTGTCATTCATTGCTACCCTCCATGCCCCCTCTTCATGAACAGATTAGCCAAATTTCTCTTGGCCTGGGATACTCTTAATCATTGCAGGAAGTCCCTAGGCTCATAGTGCAAAGCTATCCTGTTCACTCAGGTTAACAGGGTAATTCTTATGAGTGACCCCTTTCAGAAAAGGCTGCTTCAGTGGGTTGACAATGGGATTGACCGTGTGTGTATACGTGGAGAAAAAAAAAAGCTGAGGAAGCATGCCTGTCTCTCTTCATCCTGCTTCAGTAGTCATGGTGCTCCAGGAACATCTTCTGTCTTAGTAGACTTCAAACTATTTCAAGAACTGAGTATAAGATTCCTGCAAACTTTAGGAATCCAAGGATACCTTGAGTATCCTGGAATGGCATTTGTAGGAAGAGTAGCATTTTTTTGTTGTTGTTATCAAGGAAATGCTAGTTGCACTTTTTTAATATGTAATTTCGATCATAGCCTGAGGTTCTTGCTTCGGAAACCTAGACTGTCAGGGGAGTCAAGAAGCTTTACTCGGTCTTAAGCATATTACACCTAAGACTAAGGCACTAGGTGTGTCAGAGGCTGTTGCTTGCCAATTACTAGATGGCATTACATGCAAATGACCTGATCATAATGGAACTTTTGGAGAGGTGATCATCTGTGAATTGTCAGTGTTTGCAGCAACATGGAATCGCTGAAAACAGGACTGAGGTCCTCTAATTGCTTGGCTGAAGACACAGTCAGTTATACCTGCATCATCCCTGACAATGATTTGTTCTTAAAAGCCACCAGTAGTAGAGATTCTGCAATCTTCCTAGATGTTCTTGCTGAGGACGTTTAATTTCCTAGCTTGAGAAACATTCTGGGGATTGCAGTAAACAAAAATCCTGCCTCATTCTTGCAAGAGGTTTCTGAAAGAACATTATTTCACAATAGGATATACCTGTATCAAGGCATTTCTTCTGTAAATATTATCCAGGAAAATTTTGATGCATCTCTGAACACCATCTTCACTTTCAGTGTATTTCTAATTGTTATGGTGAGAAAAGTTTGTGTCCTTTTCATTGACTCGACAGAGGCAGAACAGAAACTGAAGCAAGGTATTGGCCGTTTGGCTGAGATGATCGTGAAACGTTCTACTGTGAAATAAATTTTTGGGAGCACTGGGCCTACTATTACACAGAAAACTTGTACAATTTGACTCTGCTGTTAGTTTAGTAATGTACAACTCCCTTTGTAAAAACTTAGGTTTTTAGGAAGTTCTGGAACTACCTTATCAGTAACAAGAATTTGTTTCCACCTTAAGTATGGAAAACCAACTTAAATGCTGTAGACCTTGCAGTATCTGCTTCATGTGAAAATTCTGGGGCTCTGCATTGTTATTTAGCTATCTAACTGACTGTATGTGTTTCCTGTGCAATGTACCTTGCTTTTTTCCCCCATAACTTCCATAGCAGAGAGATTATTTTTCAAAAACATCATAAGACTCCAAGTACCTATTTGCATGCAGACTTTGCCACAGGATCTTAATTGTGTTGTGTCATGAGTTGTGGGGTCCTGTTCAGGCCTGCAACTTCTTGTTCTCATGCTTGAATTGAGGTTGGAGGAGTGAGTATGACTACTCTGACTTCTCAGTGCTTTGTACCAGAATATGTGTTTACTTGGAATGAGAAGAAGCATAAAGAAAACGGTCTATAATCACAGTAACATAAGTCAAAAATATTTGGAATAGCAGGCTCTTATTGCAGACTTGTCTTAAATGATACTGTAACCAAAGTAAGGCCTCACTTAGAACTTTTACTCTCTTGTACAAAACTACTAGTCTGCATTTCAGTTGTCATCCTTAGGCTTGCTCTCACAGAAAATGAGGAAGAAGTTCAGAAGATATCTGTATGCCTTCTGTATTGATAAATAAGAGTCTGAATTCTCTTGTTGTGTAGTCTTTATTATATTAGATTAAGAAAGGAGGTTATTTTCTTCAATGTGTAGCTAAATAATTCTTACATATATATAGTTGGCAATCTAATTATGGTGAAACTAAATGCCAACCCTCTAAACAGTAACTACCTGTTAGCTAGATTGCGAGTTGCAGGTGCTTATTAGATGCCTTTTACTTTTTGGCCAGAAAAAAAAATAATTTCTTTATTTCAGAAATTTGAAATATTTCAAGTATTTTCAAGTGGGGGTGTGTTTGGTTTTTTTCTCTCCCCCCGCCCCCCTTAATTTTTAGTCAGGGTCTGTGGGGAAGGCAGGGTGGTTGCTGGAACCTGGAGACCTCTCCAGACAGCTGTTATATCTCCATTAGTGACTTGCCCCCAAATTATAGGCAGGATGATGAGGGAACTGTGTTTTTTGCTTTTGGGGTGTTGGATTTTTTTGACAATTCTGAGAACTTCTCTGTTCTTTTACACTAGAAACTTCTGTGAAGTTGAAGGTGGGGCTGGGGGTTGAGGTCATATTAGACAAATTGATTCACAGAGACAAAAGGGATACTATTGTTTTTTCAGGAGCGATTTAAAGAAATATGAGGAAGAAGGCATCTTTTTATATGTTGCTGTATATTTTTAGGCAAGAGCTAACTTTACTCTGGCAGTGAAAGCCTTATCCTGGTGTGAGCTTTTAGGTATTACTGTAATATAGCTAATGCTAAATAAAAGCTGTGATGCTGTTTTAAATTCTTCACTGTGGTGCTATGCAGCATGCAAAGTGTTTTCAAACTGTCTGATGCTTATATGATCTATAGCAATGCAAAGAAGAATATGTTGAAACCTCAGTCATATTAAGTGATGACTGTAGATGCTATTTTAACTAATTACAATATTTTAAACATAGTCTTCTATGAAGCAACTGGAGTAACTAAAGATGATACTCAAAATATGTTAAATTGAATGTTACCTTGCTTAAGTATATGTAATTGTGGTAGTTTCATATAGACTTGGTGTTTTCAGGTAACAGCAGTGGAGATTTAAATAAATCTTAATTTTTAAGTTTAGTTTTTTAAAAGGACAAAAAAGTTGGGATTATTAGAAATAATATCCTTGTGTACTGATGTTTCTCCTGTAGAAATTATTTTTTTGTGATACCGTTTTCTTCATGCTATGGCTTAGCATGTTTTTATACTTGGTCTTTTCTTAATTTGCATTTCTTTTTCTTGCATTCCTTTATGTCTGGTTTGTTCTTGTACACACTCTCTTACTTGGAAGCATGCTTGTTATATTTTGCTTCTTGGTGTTAAAAGAATATCATAGTAAACACATTCCTCTTTTGACCCAAGTGTCATAGGAAAAGGCAAGAAAGCAAATATCTGTGTTAGTAGCCTTTTAATCTGAGTTGAATCCTTTTACATGGTATTAAGGAACTAGTAGTAGAATAAACTTCCCCATTGAAGAAATCAGTAACACATTACATCAGCAAAATAAAATACATGATGGTATGCCAGTGTTAATAAAGCTATTAATAATGTACATGTTGCTCTGGGAGTAAGTTATTGCTTACTTGACTTCTCTGACTTGCCCGTGTTCTGCTTGGTATATACTTTCTGAAATACCAGTCTCTTCCTGTTTTCGTTTAAGTCCTTTTCTCCTGCTGTTACTGTATAGCCTTGCTAATTTGGAATTTTCAGATTTCCTGTCCACTGAATTCATGTTTACAGGTGTCCTTCCTATCTAGTTTAAGCTTTTTTTTTCTACTGTGACATAGGGAACTAGTGTCTATTCTATAGAACAAGGTTACTTTACAGCAAAGTAATCTAATTGCTTCCCAAAGCTACTAAGGGAACAAGAGAAGGTGTTGGTTTATGCAATCCCACTTGGTTTATTTGCTTCATTCTTTGTAAATGTCTTTAAAATAAAAAAGTGGTTATTGTATAGAGTGCATGCTGGGTCCTACATTTTTCTCCACATAAGTTATTCCTTTTTTTCGACTTAACTGTTGCTGCTTCTGATTTTAATAAATGCCACTTTTGTTTGGTCTTTCAACTGTGCTTGAACTACGGTCCACTAATGAAGGCAAAAAAATAATTAGAAGCAAAAATATGACCACCATATATATAAAGAATATTTTATGTATGATCATTTGGAATGAAGTGCTTATATGGGAAGGATATTCTTCTTATATGTGGAAGATATTTAGAATCTGAAGGATATATTGATATGAAGGGAAGAAAATTGGTGGGATGAATGTCAGATTTAAATAATCAGGTCAAAAATCTTGTTTTACAAGAGGGTATAATGAAGTTCCATCTAAGAGGTCAGAAAGTATTCCGATAAAGTTAAGACTGTGAAATTGTTAGATGTTTCAAAGCATATTAAAGAAAATATAAAATATTCTTCTCTCATAAAAGGAGGAGAAAGAAAGAAGTGGGATTACTGTGCTCGGGAGAGTGAGCCAGAATTTGGGACTGTCTAAAAGTAATTCCAGACTCCAATTAATATTTTACTTCAGTTTCTGCTGAGGACAGCTATGATGAATACTGAATTGGGAGGTGGGATGGCTAATTGGAGACAGAGTTTGGAAATAGGAAATAATTTTCTGTATGAGGAGCAGGCTGAGAAGAGGGGACTGTGTTTGATCTAAGAACCTGGAATCTGGACAAATTTGTCCCATTCATCCATCAGAGAATTCTGAAAGAATCTGGATGTTAAATTGGAGAGCAGTACCAAAGATTCTACTGGAACTAATGTCAGAGGTGGTTCAGTATAACTGGAGAGAATAGCAAATTCAATCCTACGTTTAAGAAGGAGGTAAGAAGATGATCCAGGCGGCTATTGGTTACTTGTTCTGACTTCATCTGACTTCAGCAGTACGCAGTGCCTTCAAAGCAATTTTGACGAAAATAATTTACTGTGTTTTTTGTAATAAATAATAAATGAATGGCATGCTAATCCAGTGGTAGATTGTCTTACATATGAGAGCCTTCTTCTAAAAACTTAATTCCTTTAAAAAAGAAAAGAAAGAAGTTAGGCATGTAAGGCATGTATTGCCTGCCATACCTGTCTACGGTAATAATCATAGAATCATAGAATGTTTTGGGTTGGAAGGGACCCCTAGAGGTCATCTAGTCCAACCCCCCTGCAGGAGCAGGGACACCGCTAACTAGATCAGGTTGCTCAGAGCCCCGTCCAACCTGGCCTTGAATGCTTCCAGGGATGGGGCCTCCACTACCTCTCTGGGCAACCTGTTCCAGTGTTTCACCATCCTTTTTAAAAAGCTAAAGGCAAAAAAAGCACAAAGGCAAAATGCTGATAGAAAGTATATTTTAAGATGCAATTTACCCTCTCCTGTCACTTTCTGCCTTTCTAATGTATTTCTTACTTGCTTGTTTAATGGGACAGGGAACTTGTTCTTGGGGATAAAATAGTAATGTTGAAAAAAGTCCATTAAAAGATTCTGATATTTAAAGAAAGATGACAAAGAATGCCTCATCTTTGACAGTTTAGTGATGGACAATAAAAATTGGAAATGCTTGCTCAGAATGCTATTATTTGATCTTTGTTAAGGTTTTTGCTTGGCTGCTTTTTCATTTTTTTAGCTGCTAGAGCTATACGTCTTTCTGACTTTGCCATATCCCAAATTTTAATTCGTATGGATAGATACCTGCATAGTGAGAGTTAGGCCTCCAAATTCTTTAGGAACATCTAAGATTCTTTAAGAAAAATCTAAAGACTATTTCAACAATAAAAAGTGCAGAGGAAAGAGGTCATTAGGCATGTATCATGCAAGAATACAGTAAAATTTATTAAAATCTTTAAATATTTTGTACCTCTGAGCTTTTTCCTATTGTTGTCTCATGATTATTCTTACACTGATAGTAAAAAAGTAATTTAAGATAGAGGTGTAGCTAATTTTAACGTTTGAAAACATTGCTTTAAAACTGTCTGTATACAAATCTCAAGTTTTAATGGATTTATAGGTCTGCATAAACCATCCTGTGTGCTATAAACAATAACAATTGCTTGCCTTTTTCTCTCTAAAAATTAGCTGGCATGATGCAATGGCTTAATTGTGCTTTCATTTATCTGGAAAGAATACTTCATATTTTTAATTAATTGTCTTTCAGCAAGTGTGTACTTTAGAATATTCTAATGACTTGCTGAATTGTTACTTACAATGATGGGTACTGCTATGAATGTGTATTCATGAAAAAGGCAGCAGTGAAAGGAAAGTTTTAAACCCCAATTATATTTTTTCTGCCTCACAATTTAAGTGGAAATTTGGTATAAAATGCTGGTATGAAATCTCTTATCTTACAGGCCTGATATTCATATCAATCTGCAACTAATAATTGCTTTTTTCTTTAATGTTAAATTTTTGTTTTATTTATCTTAAGAAATTGCAAGGTCAGTCTATTGTAGCTTGTGTGTGTGTATATGTGGTATGTATTATATAGTCTTTTAGTTTTTCCATCATTTAAAATGTTTTTCATTTTGGAGGTTAATATTTGGTGACTCTGTGTGGTTCTTTATGGGGGATATATTGCTGCTTAAATATATTAGTTGAGATGTGCATCAGATTTTATGAGAATGAACATGTGGCTCTTGACAAATCAAAAAAAGAGCTTTTCTGAAATGAGATTATCAGGTAAGTGTATTCTTGCAATTAGCTTATGTGCCTTCTCCATGCTGCCACTCAAATGAATTGCTTTTGCAGTGTTGTCTTTTAAGTAGATTTCTCATGGTGATATCAGAGATTTCTGGTGTTGAATGTATCATGAGTCATTTGATTAAAATAGTGCTACTTAAGATTTATTCTCATCAAAACTGCTGAGAATCCTCATCATTCTGTCAGTTCTTTTCAGATTTCTGAAAAAAACAATTTGTACCATGGTAAAGCTCGATGTTGCAAATTCTTTTTTGATAACACTAGTGTAGTTTCTAGAGACTTCCTTACAGCTATTACACTCACCAGATAATTTTCTTTAATGCTGTATGTTAAGCTGTAGTAGGTGCTGTTAATACACTGCTAGCGTTCTGCCAATTAATATGCATTGTTGTATGTTTTTGTAAAGTGTGATTAGAGACGCAGGTAGCCAAGTGTTAAAAATCTAGGGGCTTTTGTTTATTTTAATTTAGCTTAACTTAATGTTATCTAACACTTCTGGTAAAAGTACTGTTTCCCAGGAACCTAAGGAAACTTGGGTTCATTGCTCTAGACTGGGGTTTTCTGAGAGGCACAAGGAAGTTGAATGTCAAACTCAGTTGAAATTTGGTGAAAACTAGGGCTTCTCCCTTAAGCAGTTGAGAAATGCAAGCTAAGGCCATTTTCTGCACTATTGTTGTTGCATGTTAGTAGAATGCAGAAGTGTTACCTACATTTTTTTGAGAAGAAACTGCTTAAAGAGGTGTAAATACTACATTTGGAAGCAGGTGTTTTGTAAACGAATGCTCTCAGTAGCAGAGGTCTGTTTTTCAGATGCTAAAAATAATTTAACATCCAATATTGGAAAAATGGGTAAATAACATTAAAATCATGCATATGTATAACAGTATTACTGTTGTGATGACATTATGGTCTGTACAACCTTGATTCAGATCACATGGCAGGATTTATGGCCCATGCATGTTTTAATAAAGTAAACTTTTTACATCCATGGTTATCCATTTCTTGAAGACCAACAGGTGACTATTGAGTCTGACTTAGATCTCATAACTTGAGATCTCATAACTATAGTTAAAGTTGGGGAAAGCAATACAGTACTGAACATCTTGAAGATGATTGTCTTGAGTATCTCACATTTGTCTCCCAAAATAGGAAGATATGTTTACACTAGCCTATTTTGACTCTATTTGCTGTGACAGATATGTTGTGAAAACTTATTTTATGAAAGCTCTTATTGAGAGTAATGGGTTCTGTAAAGAAGGGAGGCATGATTCCTCAGGGTGTAATGAGTCAGGTAAAGAACTTCTTCAAAATAATTGTTCGTTACATGAGCAGTATCACTTTTATAAACTGAATGAAACAGAATTCGGTTGTAAAAAACACATCATTTGATAATTTAAAACTTTCTATTACCTGCCTGGAAAAAAACCCAGAAAAAAATCTGGAGTTGTACGTAATTGCTCACTGTAATAGTGCTACTCACAGTGTGTAGCATTTTTAAAGACCAACTAAATTTGAGTGTCCCACATCAAGTCAGTATACCCTGTCTAGTGTATTTTGAGATGCTTGAGCATGCTCTTTGAGAAAGTGATGCGAAGATAATTATAGAGGTTGCACAAAACACCCAGCTGGTTCAGTTTTCTGTCTCTAGGTTTAGGGAGATCCTACAAGAACATGGTGAGGCATACAATGATGGTTTCCGTAGTGAACTTGTATCAGCCTGCAGTTTGGGGTCTGCCTGAGCCAGAGATTCTTCTGTGTTTAGCAACACTTGGTATACTTTCCTCTCCCTCAAGGATTTATATAATCTTTTTGAACTCATCTACGTTTTTGACATCTGTGTATTTGCTTGTGTGGTTTGGGCCGTTCTTAATCTTGATACCTAATGATATAATTTGTAACCATAGTTATTTTATTTCTAGAAATAATGAAAAATTGTTCTTCACTTATCTTCATACAATTTTTTATTTTTAACTCTCTATTGTCTTAAGTACTCTCCTTTTTCAGGCTAAATAAAAAGTCTAAGTGTATTTAGTTCTCTTAATCATTAGAAGAATTCTGTTACCCTTTTCTGTATTTTTTTAATGTTCTCATACTTCTTTTTCTGATGGGGGAAGGGAGCTGGGGACAGGAGAGACTGAAACAGTGTGCATCACTCAAGATATGAGCATACAAAGATTTCCTACCACAGCATAAGGGATTTCTTGTTTTGTGTTGAAGGTTTGGGGGATGGTACATCTGTGTCATTTTCCCCCTTCAACACTTTCCTTGAAATTCTAACATTCTCTTTGCTTTTTGGATTACCACTGGTGTTTTCTCATAGGGCTGTATATGGTAACACCATGTAATTTTTTTTCCTCAGTTACAACACTATGCACAATTAATTGTCATACTTCACGCGGTTTACTCATTTACCTATTTGGACTTCTATCTGGCATTTTGTTTTTCAGCTACTTAGTATTTTGATACTGTGGTACAGTTTTCAGCAGTCAGCTTTGATTTCTGTTGCAGTGGATAATTTACTAAACCAAGAAAATCAGCTTCTTCAGTGTTCATATATGACTGAATCAGGCAGGATGAATTCTTCTGCTGACCACCTTTCACTGAAAAAGCTGAACATTTATTTTAACCTTCTGGTTTTTTGTCTGCTAATGTAGCTCTTCATAAGAGGACCCCCCCTCTTTGCACCCATGGTTGTTTAGTGTTTTTAAGACCCTTTTGTAAGGGAAACTGTTAAGTACCTTGGAAATCTAAATAAGTCAACCGTATCATTGTTCCTTCCTCCTGATTCCTTTGGGCAATTATTAACAGAAATAACGATTACCATCTGCAAAAGTAACACTCATTCTTTTATATAGCATCTTGTTTGTGTGTCTAATAATTCTAACCTTTACTGTTTCTAGAGGTTTGCCCTGTAGAGGTATCAAATTTATTTGTGTAGAGTTCCCAGGAGCCCTTTTCTTAAAAAAAAGTCCACATTTGCCACTTACTGCTCCAGTGTGGGGTGTATTTTTAACCAAATATGTAAACAGAACACCTAGATTCAATAATTTAAAACTCTGGAAAGACTACCTTTTGGTCCTGGTGACTATTTCTTTTACTGTTTGTGTTCAGAAAACTTTCCTCTTGAGATAATTCCTCTAGCTAATTTTCATTTAAGTCCAGTGTGGGAGCCTCAGAAAGTTCCTATGTACTAAATACTGATGGGAAGAATTAATTGACTTTTCTATGGGTTTTTGGAACTTCAGTGCTATAAAGCTAGTATAAGTTGTGCAAATACGGGCAGACTATTTTGAGGACCAAAAAGATAGCATCTCTCTTACTCTTGCTAAATTCTAGGTATGGGAGTTTTCAGTTATTACAAAGGAAGAAATAATCAACTTTTGAAATGGTTTTAAAATACTGAAACTCTGTTTGATTGTTTTCCGCGCTCTCGCTGTGTTCTGTCACTGAGCTCATTTGTTCAAAATCTTGCTCAGAAAAGGTCAATCTGAAACAAACAAACAAATGGTTCTGCAAGATTTTAGTGTGAGTGGTTACTGTTTGCCATAACAATGAGTAATTGAAAATAATAATGATGTCAGCCAGATCTGTTGTACAAGTAGGTGACTTTTTTTTCTTTTTCTCCCCACTTTTTCTTTTTTAAGCCTATGGAAAAGTGTTCCTAGTAAGGAAAGTAAGTGGCCATGATGCTGGAAAGCTGTATGCCATGAAAGTACTGAAGAAAGCAACAATAGTTCAAAAAGCCAAAACAACTGAGCACACAAGGACAGAACGACAAGTGTTGGAGCACATTAGGCAATCACCATTTTTGGTCACGTTACATTATGCCTTCCAAACAGATACAAAGCTTCATCTCATTTTAGGTGAGTAGTTTTCAGGATTCAAGTATTATGTTAATGAAGAAAAAAAAATCTGCCATTTTATCTCGTTAATGTTTTGTAGGGTTTTTTTTCATGTGGTCTTATGTACTATGTGTTTAGAGATTGCATGCAAGACCATAGGAAGTAAAATACTGTTAATCTTCAACAGTGTCTGTGTGTGGTTTTCCTGTTTGAACTTCAGTGTGCTACTTTGACTTGGTATGGGGGAGAAGTATTATCAGTCACTTGCAGCAAAAAATATATATGACTATAAGTACCTAAACTAGAGAAATATTTTCCTGAACTTACCTAAAAGATGAAATTTAGATTTGTACTTTTTATCCATTATTATATGCTGCATTTAGTTTTCTACAGATTTTCAGACAAACTGCCACCATGAATGAAAAAGTTCTTAATCTGTCTGAGTATGGGCATTAAAGGATTCAGTTTATTTTCTCTGCATCCTGCCTTTTCATATGTGGCACAGAGGTTATTGGTAGGGTGGGATGACCAAATGTGACTTTATTACTGGGATTAGTTCATAGGAAAGAAAAAAGTAAGGAAATATTTAAGCAGCAGAAAGCCTTCTAGTTCAAACATACTGCACATTTCAGACTAAGAACATGTTGTATGTTCTTAATGGGATCACTGTTTTTGAAATGTTGTCATCTGTCTGAGAGGACAGGGCTACCTGTTACTATGCTGACCAGTTAGTGTGTTGTTTCGGCACTGAAATGCTACAAACCGAAAGATCGTATCAGGCAGGTCTTTTTTTCTTCTCAGCAAATGTTGGGTGGACTGTTTGGTGGATAAGGAATTGGTTGGATGGTCGCATCCAGAGGGTAGTGGTCAACAGCTTGATGTCCAGATGGAGACTGGTGACAAGTGGTATCCCTCAGGGGTCAGTACTGGGACCAGTGCTGTTTAATATATTCATCAATGACATAGACAGCGAGATCGAGTGTACCCTCAGCAGGTTTGCAGATGACACCAAGCTGAGTGGTACAGTTGGTACACCAGAAGGATGGGATGTCATCCAAAGAGACCTGGACAAGCTGGAGAGGTGGGCCTGTGTGAACCTCATGAGGTTCAAGTCCAAATGCACGGTTCTGCACCTGGGTCAGGGTAGCCCCCAGTAGGCTGGGGGAAGAAAGGATCGAGAGCAGCCCTGCATCGGGAGAAGCGTGGCCAGCAGGTCGAGGGAGGTGATTCTGCCCCTCTACTCTGTTCTGGTGAGGCCTCACCTGGAGTACTGCGTCCAGCTCTGGAGCCCTCAGGACAAGAAGGACATGGAACAGTTGGAGCGGGTCCAGAGGAGGGCTACAAAAATGATCCGAGGGCTGGAGCACCTCTCTTATGAGGACAGGCTGAGGGAGTTGGGCTTGTTCAGCCTGGAGAAGAGAAGGCTGTGGGGAGACCTGATTGCGGCCTTTCAGTGCTTAAAGGGGGCCTATAGGAAAGACAGGACAATCTTTTTAGTAGGGCCAGCTGTGACAGGAGAAGGGGTAATGGTTTTAAACTAAATCAAGGTAGGTTTAGACTGGATATAAGGAAGAAATTCTTTACAATGAGGGTAGTGAAACACTGGAACAGGTTGCCCAGTGAGGTAGTGGAGGTCCTATCCCTGGAAACATTCAAGGCCAGGTTGGATGGGGCTCTGAGCAACCTGATCTAGTTAGTGGTGTCCCTGCTTGCTGCAGGGGGGTTGGACTAGATGACCTCTAGGGGTCCCTTCCAACCCAAACCATTTTATGATTCTATGAAATATGCTCATAATGTGGGCAGTGCCAGTTAAAGATGGTTGTGCTTTCATTTATTTCTGGTCAAATTCCTTATAACACTGGAATGGATGAGCTGTTGGTAGGGTTTCCTGCTGTAAAATGCTGGTGAAAATATTTGTATTGTGGATCAGTTTCTTGTTTTATGTATTGTGCTAACTTAATTTTGCTAAGCTCTACCAGTAACTTTTGTAAATCTCCATTTATGAGACATGCTTGATAATGAGCTATGGTATAGCAAGCCTTATTAGAACATTCTTCATTCCATTTCGTCCTTGCCATTTTGCTTTCCATTTTGATGTGAAGAAGCACATCTGTTCCTGTAGCATTTACAAGGTTGGCAGAAGACTGATCAGGAACTTCCTTAGGGTTTTCAACTTGGATATAACTTCCATATTTGTGTGTCTCTCTATTCCCTACCCCATCCTTTTTCAGGACAGTAACGTTTTGGGGAAAGAGATCAAGTAGTTATATTCTTTTTGCTTTATTCCTCAATTTCATTGCCTTTTGAAGAGTCCTGTCCTTCTCAGGAAGATGAAGGATTTTTCCTGATAATGAGGAACATTTACTTCAGGAGCTGGAAAAGAGTATTACAATGAACTCTAAACCTTACTGCTTCAGGAAGCATTTGTTGCCAAAACTTTCTGTTATGAAACCATTCGATCTTTGAGTATTGAGATACTTGCATGTTTCAATTTTGGGGTGTTAAGGGGCAATCCAAAATCATACATTTTTGTGCTGAAAGTAGAGTTTGTTCATAAGGCTTGGTACCACTCTAAAACTAGAAATATTTTTACCTTTCAGATCAGCAGCAAATTTTGTATTTGGTATATAAGATGTATTTGTAAGAAAATGACAAGCAATTTTTAAAGATTGCTTATTAGAGTATTTTAAAAGAACTGGTAAATGAATGATCAAGTCAAAGCTTGGATGCAGAATACATTTTTATAGTGAACTATTTGATGAAGCAAACAGTCCTTTAATTGAAATACAAGTTTTGCAATTCCTTTTGGCTCATAACTTCCATTTATTGAGCCTTTATTAACAGGCTGATTGAGACATTAAATTAATGTATGAATCTATACCACTAGTTGTCAGTTCTTAGCAAGGTGTTCTATGTGCATACCTAGTTTAATATACTAGAGTGAGATAATACAGGTATCCGAGGAGCTCGAGCTTAAATGGATTATTCACTAGATTCCTTTTGAAAATGAGAGTTGAAAATTGTAGTAAGGGTTCATACAAATTCCTCGAACTAGGATATTAGACATGTAAAATGTTGTCACAGGCTGGAAAATGCTAAAGAGACAAAGAAAAAGTTAGAGATACATTGATAGCTTTGTGATTCCTTGATGTTCACCTTTAATAATTAAGGTTTCATATTTTGGTATTTAAGTTACTGATTAATAATTTGGAAAAAATTGAAAGATTAAATGAGACAAAATATGAACATGTATTACAGATAGTATAGTACCGTTCTTTAAATCCAGATACTTTTGGCTAGAATGCAGTTTAGATCCTATTAGAAATACTGTAAAACAAAAAAAAACCAAAACCAAAAATCACCAAAAAAACCAAAACCAAAAATCACCAAAAAACCCAGTAAGCCAAAACAAAAAAATCCCTCACACCTGAGATAGATGTAGTAACCAAAAAATAAATACATAGTAATGGAGAAATTTAGGTGACAAGGATAATTTGAAGGCCAGAAAAACCTCTTAAATGAAAGGAAAATAAAAGCTTGATATTATATTTTCATAAGAGTCAGAGAGCCCAGTAGTTCTGAAGAACATTACATCGCAGATAGTGCAGACTTGGCACGTGTCCACCATAACACAATGTTAAGGTGATGTAAGAAATTCAAAGTTGATACATAATGAAAGGCTTTTTGTTTGGTGGTTTTTTGCTTTTGGACAAAGTCTATGTGAATCTATTCTGAGAATATCAGATGGGGCCAGAAAGGTCCTTTTTTCCTTTTCTTTTTAGCAGAAAACAGGCATAATTAGAGGTGGTTTAAAAATTTCTTCTAATCACTTCTTATAACAGTGAAAATCTCTTCTACCTAACATGGCCTAAAGCTACTTTATCATTCAAATGGGCTTCACACCCTTCCTGACAAGCAAAAAACAAAAACCCAACTGTTTGTTGCAAGGTTTTTATGTCTCATTATGTAAATCTTGGTAAATCACTTTGATTCAGTTTTGGAATTTACGTGTTTCAGAGGCTTTTGAATTTTTGGGGAAACCAGCTTCTGCCTTTGTTTTTGTACCTAGCTGAATGTGGTGTATGAGCAACGTGTCATTTCAGTTTCAAGAGGTTTTAGAATTGGAGCCTGAGTGCAATATTTAATACAGTTCTTCATGCCATCAGATTACATAGCTGTATGAATTTGGTCTGGATCAAGTGCAGACATGCAGCTGCATTTCTGCCACATTTCCAGATTACAGGTTTTGAAGCGGATTCCAGTTTTTAGGTTGACTTAAAGCTATGGTTGAAAGAACGAAGTATTGTACCCATGTGAGTACCAGTTCTAGACAATGCTTGCCACGCAAGGCTAACCTATTAGTACTTCAAAAGAAAAAGCATTCTGAACTGTCAGGTGGAGTTTATATTGTCATCATTTGGTGGCTGGTTCTTTTATTGAGCTGTGGTTAGTGTTATAACCTGAATAGAATTAGGCTTGTTCTGCCACTCCTGTGGCAGCTTTGGTGTGTATTTGTCACAGGTCTTAGAACAGTGCCTGGGAATTCACTTCTTACCTTGTACTAAGTTAGCAGTTCTAATTAGAAATATTTTAAAAACTTGTTTCTGTTACTTTGATTTCGCCATTATTAGAATGCTGAAGCTTTCTTGGAAGAAGGAAGCAATTGTAAAATATGGGTTATTTATACTTTATTATATTTTTTCTAATATGCTTACTGATCTAGATAAGTAATCTTCCACATATTGTTTGATTCCACTAATATTTCTTCCCAAACAGAGAACTGGAGAACTAAAAAGAGGAGAGAGATCAGGATGTCTATAATTTGTATATATGCTTTCTCCCTCCTAATTGTAATAGGATTGGACCTTTTTCATGGATTTATGTATTATACTAATGAATCTATAGAAACCATATGCAAGAAAATCTTGAGTAAGATGTTGTGGGGCATCTTCCCTGCTCTGTATATGTGCACCTCAAATACAATATGGGGGCTGTGGGGTTGCAAATTAATGACTTTAATGTACACTGCTAGCATAAACAGCTCTACCTCTAAACCATGTTTATGTTGCAGTAGAGCTATGTTGTAATAATTAA